>NC_073312.1:6908191-7224024 GCF_027595985.1 Sorex araneus
CACCTAACCCTCTATTATTGTTGGCATATTTATTGAAACATGTAGCATCGATGATTGACCCGTTTCCATGCCGTTTTTGCTGAGCTCATGTTTTAAGTCTTGATTCCTGTTCAAGGCTAACTGTTGTCTCTGGAATCTTATTTGAAAGGTTCTGGTGTGTGTGTGTGTGTGTGTGTGTGTGTGTGTGTGTGTGTGTGTGTGTGTTTTACGATAGAAGGATAGCCCCTTCCCTCTTGATTTGGAATTCTATAAGTAGAACTGCTTTCAGTGGGCAGTTGTTTTGAAATAAGTGTGAAATTAGCTAGTGATGGTTAGTGGATTTTTCAGGAGGACTCCATCTCTGTGTGGAGTCTCCCTAGGAGCTCCAGGGGTCCCATGCCACCCCCATCCTCTTGCTCCCCATTGGCTCCCCATAGCGCTTAGCAGGAATACCAGGTCAGGGTCATGAACTCCTGTGGCTCTTTGATATGGTAATGTCCATGTGACACGCTACTTGCCCCAAACGTAAACCGACTCTGGAGGGCCTGGGTCCCTGCGCAGCATCCTTGGCGTGTGTGACATTTGCATGCAGCTCACACGTGCTCCTTTCCTTGCCAATGCTCGAGCCAGCTGCAGTCTCCAGGAAGATAAGATTCTGGCCGGTTGAATGGAAAGCATGTAACGAAATGAGTATCTTACCTCTAGACTCAGATCTCCTCTCACCAGCTCAAGCCACCTCTGACACGACCAGGGGTCCTTGGGGGGAAGCGCCCTGGACGTGTATCAAGTGGAGAAAGTCGTCCAGCAAAGTCAGATTGTGAGAATTCCTCTTTGTGAAAGAAGCTCATTGTGGAGAGGCTGGGGAGATGGTGGGGGGAACTTGGAGCGGGGCCGAGGGCTGAGAGCCCAGGAACTCCCCTACCCTCTCTTGATAAAACAATCGACCAGCCTCCGACTCCAACGACCATGGGGAATCCCAGTTCTTCCCCTTATAGGTGCTCGGGACTGTCTCTGTTGTTCTGACCAATCTGACACCCCCGTGTTGGTAGCACTGTAGCACTGTTGTAGCCCTGTTGTCCCATTGTTCATCAATTTGCTCGTGCAGGCACCAGTAACATCTCCATTGTGAGACTACTTGTTACTGTTTTTGGCATATCAAATACGCCACAGGTAGCTTGCCAGGCTCTGTCGTGCGGGCGGGATACTCTCGGTAGCTTGCCGGGCTCTCTGATAGGGATGGAGGAATCGAACCCAGGTGGGCCGCGTGCAAGGCAAACACCCTACCCACTGTGCTATTGCTCCAGTCCCCTGTGTTGGTAAGTTAAGGAATACTTGTGGTATTCTGTGACCTTTGAGGAAGGGAATGACCCAAATGTCTCTCAGATGATGGGTTCAGGGACAGAGACTCCTAAGAACACAGTTTGCTGTGTTCAAAATGACCCTTGGAAGTTTCTAAGGGAAGGGGCCATTGTGATGGGAAAACTCAGTTCATTGACTTTTATCTTTCAACACATCGAACGTTTTGTCCCCTCCGACCCTACTTACTCTACACCTGCTCACTGCTTCTGCTCTTGTGCTCTAGAGAAGTGTTGGCTTGAGTTAAAGGGCCACCGAGAAAAATTCCGGAAATGAGAGATGAGCACCTTGCAAAAACTTCAAGGAAGAGATAAGAAGGTATGGGAAGGGAGAAGCCGGTAGAAAAAGAGAGAAGATTCTTTCCCAATCACCATCTACCCAGGGATTCTCTCATGAAGGAGAATGTTATTGTATTATTTCAATGACTATCTTTCCTTTAGCTTCCCAAGCTCATCAGCTTAGCCTTGCCTTTTAGGTGTTTTGAAAGAATAAAATGTATTTTCTAATCGTGATAGCACAGTGGTAGGGCATTTGCCTTGCACGCAGCTGACCCGGGTTTGATTCCTCCACCCCTCTCAGAGAGCCCAACAAGCTACCGAGAGTATCTCGCCTGCACAGCAGATCCTGGCAAGTTACCCGTGGCGTAGTCGATATGCCAAAAACAGTCACTACAAGTCTCACAATGGAGACGTTACTGGTGCCACTCGAGCAAATCAATGAGCAATGGGATGACAGTGACAGAGACAGTGACTCCATCACAAATTTGGGGACTTCATGAGGGCTGAGCTCCTATCTGAACCCCCCATTCTGGAAGTGACGATACTTACACAGTCTGTTGTTTCCTGTAAACATTTGGCGAATGAAATATTTCAGAAGAGGCAACACACACGAAGAAAATAATAACAGTAGACGTGCCAAGAGGAATTACACTGATGAAGTCAGTAAGGAACTGAGAGGTTTATCAGCTGATTGAGGACAGCTGCCTGCCAGCCTTGGGACTTACACTGGCCTCTGACAGTACGATTGAATGAAATAGGGAGCAGGAGTCTGAAGTTACCAAGTCAGAGGAAGTAGAGGTAGTTCATCATAATGAGTGGGACTAAAATTCTGGGTAGACCAGATGCCTGTGACGATTACTAGCGCAAAAGTAGAAAAAGTACATTAAAAATCCAAGGTTTAGACTAAAGGGAATTACAATCTTCCATTTTCAAAATTTAGAGCCCTCATCTCTAACACTTATGCTTTTATCCAACTATTAATCCTCACCAACTTCTCAATTATCAACCAGGCTTCTCTTTTCTAAAGTGTTCTGTTGGATAACATTGGGGTGTCCTTGCTCCTCCTTCAGGGAGCTTAATTTTTACTGAGTTACTCCCACAACAGTGCCCTGAGGCACACCCAATTCCATCAGGCACTAATAATCCTATATTACTTTTCTCTTTCCTTTATGTCATTTGCATGTTTGTCCTTTTTGTATAGACACAGAAAGACAGTTCATGCTATGCTTTGTAACATGGGAGCTAATTGACTCCAAAATAATATTTACTCCTGGACATCCATATTTACTTGACTTAAGCCTCAGTTGCTCTGAGTTCCTAGCACTCCAAAAGCAGGGTCCCGGTGAGGGACCGGATGGACCTAGGGCAAGCTGTGAGCTACCCTGGCATGGAAATGGGACAGGTCAAGCACCATACTTTATTATAAGTTAAGAGCACAGTCATGGACAAACTCTGTCATGATCCAAAAAGAAGTAACTGTATAAGGACGCTGCTGGAGTTAGGAAAGACTAACCTGACCTGAGGACCATGGTCTAGAATATATAGCAACATATCCCCAGGAAGAGCCAACCTTTAAGCTTAACATATCTCTTACTGTGTTCTTACAAATGACATTGCTAGAAATGTTATAAGAAGTAAATTTACTATGATTGTCTAAATAGCTGAGGAAAGGAGAAAGAAATACACTCTGGATGGAACCCTGCCCTTGAGCAAATCGCCTTGTAATTTGGAGTGCTGAATTGTCAGATGAAACTTTGTCCTTGAGTTAATCTCCTGAAGGAGTGTCTTTACCTCTGTTTGTTGTTATGATAATGTTCAACTCCACCCTTGTGCATCCCCACCCTTCATGATTTCTATATAACTATATAACTGTCAGGGGTAAGAGGGGACTAGGTATTGAAGACTAGAAAGTCAACAACTAGACAATGAAGATTAGAGGAGGGGAACAGGAACTTTGGGGCTTTGAGAACTAGAAAGTCAAACACTAGAAAGTCGGCAACTAGAAGGGGGGTGAGAACTGAGACTTTGGGGCAAGAAGGAGGACCAGAGACGAGAATGATGAAGTAGAGGACAGAGACTACTACGACACTACGACACTACGAGGAAGAAGATGGAATTAAGTGGAGGACTTTGAGTTCTATGAGGAGACTAGGATGATGAACTATGATGACTGGGACTATGACCAAAACTACAACTACGATTGCGCCGTAGAGGGAGAGATCAGACTAAAGGGGGAGGAGAGAGAAGTAAACCGACTACCACTGACCAGCCTGGGTCCAGACCCAGTTCCTCTGTTCCCCCAACCATCTGCCCATCAGTCTCCATCATCTGGCCTGGGGAGGCAGCTCTTGGCCACCGAACGCTCGAGTCCCACACGCCCCTGTGCCTTTTCCTTTGAAACTCACAGTGTTCCATAAGGTTCAAGCTTCTGAGAAGACCAAGGTGAGAGGTTAGAGCTGGAGAGGCAGTACAATGGGTAAGGTGCTTGCCTTGCACACGGCTGACTCAGGATCAATCCCCAGCGTTCCAAATGGTGCCCTAAGCATCACCAGGATTAGTTTCTGAGAGCAGAGCCAGGAGTAACCCCTAAGCATCTCAGGGCATGCCCCACCCCCCAAATAATAAAAATTTAAAGTAGTGTAATTCCTGAAAACTGTAGGTGTTTTGGTGACTGAGCTAGACTGAGTTCATCTTCGTGAATTGGGACACACAGAGGTTTTTGTTTTAAGTGCCATAAAATATATGGGGCAAAACCAATGTGACTGAGACATGATTTAATATGGTTTCTATGTATTGTTTCAATGTTAATTTGCAGGGAAAATAATATAATACTTTGTATTTTCAAAAGGGAAGTATCCTTGAGGCTGGAGAGATCGTACCACAGCTAGGGCATTTGCCTCGCATACAGTCACCAAGATTCAATCCCTGGAACCCCATCTGGTCTCCTGAGCCCCATCAGGATCAATCCCTAAGTACAGAGCCAGGAGTCAGCCCTAAGCACTGATGGGTGTTCCCCCCCACCCAACCTTCAAAGAACAACAACAGAAAATATCCTGGGACAGAAATATAGTCCAGGGGATTAAGTGTTTGTCTTGCACACTGCAGACCCCATTTTGATCTCCTGTACCCCATAGAGTCGCCTGTGCAATGCCAGGAATGATCCCCTGAGTACGGAGCCAAGAGTGAGCCCTGAGCACTGCTGAATATGGCCTCAAAGGGGGACAAAAACACAAAAGGAAAATATTCTAAATGAGAGGTGTCAGTTTAGGCTCATGGACTAAGTCATTTTGTGAAAATGGCTTCGTTATCAAGAAAGTATTAGCCAGTGGAGAGGGCAGACAAGTCAGGGCTATTTCTCAGGGTCCTAATGATAGAGCAAACTTGGTAATCAGAGGCACATTTCCTGCATTACTATGCAAATCACGCTGCAACTAAATTAGCAGTTGTCATCTGTTGTGTTTCCTGGTTTCTCTTATCCCTTTCATTCTGGTATCAGAGATTAAGAAAAAAGGCATATTTCTATTATCAGTCAAATTTTGGCTACATGCATTTTCACTTTTTTTTTTCACTGAGCTACAGTTCACTGACACTGACTTAATGGAAAGAAATGATAGTACTATTAAAAAATAATTATGGACTTAAAATAGCAGGCCATTTTTAACCACCATGGTTGTAGTGGAGATGGGTGGTTATGATTAAATCCTGAAGTGAAACTGAACTCTCTTACTTCTGCTGTTGGGCATAAGCATACATAGATTCTGAATTGTACTTTTCCTTTTGAAAATGGGTTTTGACTAGAGACACTTGGCAGAGGTGGGGGGGGGGGGTTGGTTGGATCATGGTCTTATAAGCCGGTGTCCAGATTCATCAGTGATTCCCAAGAAGAGAAGCACTGTCGTCCCATTGTTCATTGATTTGCTCGAGCGGGCACCAGTAATGTCTCCATTGTTGTTACTATTTTGGGCATATTGAATACGCCATGTGTAGCTTTCCAGGCTCTGCCATGCAGGCACGATACTCTCGGTAGCTTGCCGGTCTCTTAGAGAGGGACGGAGGAATCGAACCCGGGTCGCCCGCATGCAAGGCAAGTGCCCTACCGCTCCAGTCCCCAAGCAGAGTAGGAAAGAAAAGTATGTATCAGAATTAGCATGATATGGAAATTCCTCCGGACATTTTGAGATGTTGCTTAAGAGGGAACCATCCCCCTACCCCTACCAACTAGTGACCATCACACTAGTTGGTCACCAGTGTGACCAACTATCCTTATTGGGTTATTTAATCTTCTTAGCTACCTGAGGGATGCATACATGTAGAGAATTACCAGCTTGCATGAGTTTCTTACCCAAAAGAATTAGGTCACGGTTATTTAACTCTCTTGTCTTGTTAAATAAGACCAGTCGGCGGTTATTGCATTATTGTTGTGTGTTAGGTGCTTTGCCGGAGGTTTATTCGTACAGGTGGCTTTCAGGGCATCCAGTGGACATACTCTTCACATTATATGGATGAGAAGTGCAGACTTAGCAACGTGTGTGAAGCAAGAAGTCCTGGTAAATGGCATTGCAGTGATTTGCATCTTAGCTTTTCCACAAGGTCCCTGTCAATTCACACAGCCAGGATATGACCCTTTCGTGGGCCTTGACTTCAGCCTGTCACACTCCCTTTCTGTCCGAGAATATCAGCACCCTGATCCTCAGCTGGGAAACGTTCTACTCTCACTCTCAGCTTGTGACTCGTTCTGGGGCCTCTCCCACCGCTGCAGAAGGATGAGCCCCTTTTGCTAACTCAGTCACCAGTGAACACATCCTCTAATCCCATCCTGGGCCTGGGTCTAGGAGGGCCCTTGGTTCTTAGGGACATTGCAGGTGATTGGCCCCAGAGATGAGGAAGTTGCCAGGATCACCCATCAGCCAGGTGGAAGCCTGGGAGGGTCCAGTCAATGGGATGAGTCCAGCCTAACTGGAAGCCAGGCTGCTGGCACCCCATGAGGCAGGAACGAACAGACTCTTGAGTGTGACTGTACTTCGGCCTTTCAGGAGACTCAGGCAGGAAGTGTCCCCACTTTCTCTGGAGATGCGCTATCTGTGGGGTTCTGTCAGTCCTTCTTGGTTGGATGAGCCTCCGTCTACCAAGTCGAAGGGTAATCTCATTGCCTAACAGTCTTGCAGACACACTGGGGGGCCTGGTCAGCCCCAGATCAACCACCACCGCAACATGGGAGAAGAGAGTGTGAGGCTGGAGGGTTGACAAGCCCTTGTTCCGGGCTCACTCTCTCCCCATGGTCCTCTGAGTCCAGTCCTCGGTTCCTGCAGGTGAGGAGTTTGAACTCCTTGCTGTCAGCCTCTCCTGCCTTCACAGGCACCTGAAGAAGCAGCCTGCAGGGGGGCTGAGCCCACGCACCTGCCCTCAAATGCTGGAAGCTTCTGTGGCAGTGTGGGCGCCCAGTGGGTCCCCCGGGGCCCATTCCTGCATTGTCTGGGCGCTGCACCAAATCAGCTGAAAGTCGAAATCTTTCCAGATGTGGCCAATCCTTCCCTCAGGTTAATGCGCTTGCTGGCTAGGTATTTGAAATCTTTTGTTTTCTTCTTTATTGACTTGGTGATTTGTTGTTGTTTCTGGTCAAAGTACTGGGTTGTAGTAAAATAATCCCCGTGGCCCCATGCTTTAAAAGTTGATCTGGTTTTTCTTCTTCCTTTTTTAGAATAAATGCAGCCACAATTGGGTCCTGGATGTCTCGTGTTTCCTGCAGATTGTCCTCAGACTCATGAATCCGTGTAGTCCCTTTACACACACCCTTTGCTGTGTAGAGTTGTGACCCAAAAATCCAGAATTCTAATTATTCCTCCATGTACAGGCACTTCTTAGGACACGTCTCTAAGTGCTGGTGCTGCATTCTCAGAGAACTGCTGATTGCAAATAATCAAACCAGTCCCCCAGCTAATTAACACAGAAACCCATCGCAAGGGGAACAATACACCTCCTCTGGCCAAAGGCCTCTCTTTGTGCTCTAAAATATCAAAGCCCAGGAACACAGGAGCCTGTTCATTATAATCATGCACCCCTTCCACAGGCGCGGTCTGGAGATACAGTCCGACTGTTGGGTGCATCTCTAGGAAATAGTAACTAGAAAGAGGGCTTGCGGGGCTATGAGTGTTTGTATAAATGCATACCTCTGACTCCTTCACCTGTGCAATGGAACGGTGGCTATGCTCTCTGCTGACTTCTTAGAGACTTAGCTACAGTACTGGGTACAACACAGGACACGAGGCATTGAGAGATGTCCAAAGGGGGTCCCTTCATGTTAGGCCTTCTAATGTGGGCCTGGGGGTCCTAAGGGGGTGCCAAGAGAAGTCTTCAGACCACAGCCATGGGGGATGTTGGTGTCTAGACTCTCCATGGGTGCCATGGAAGGGTAGATTTTGGTCTACCAAAATACAGAGGCCGATTGCCAATGCTGTGCAGCCAAACTCCCACCAGCTCTACAAGCTTGGCAGGCAGGAGGCCTACATTTGACCTGTGGCACCACTTGGCCACCCGAGCACTGCTAGGACTGGCCCCAGAGCGCTGCCCTGGAAGTAGCTCCTGAATGCTACAGGCTATGTCCCAAACCCCAAAATAAACCCAATACAAAACCTGCATTACTGTATCACTGTCACTGTCATCCCATTGCTCATCGATTTGCTCGAGCGGGCACCAGTAACTTCTCCATTGTGAGACTTGTTGTGACTGTTTTTGGCATATCGAATATGCCACGGGGAGCTTGCCAGGCTCTGCCATGCAGGCAGGATACTCTTGGTAGCTTGCTGGGCTCTCCGAAAGGGGCAGAGGAATCAAACCCGGGTTGGCCGCATGCAAGGCAAATGCCCTATCCTGCTATGCTATCGCTCCAGCTCTGCATTAAAAAAAAAAAAAGAAAGAAAGAAAGAAAAAAGAAAAACAAAAGAAAAACACAAAACACCAACTACTTGCCAGGCAGGCAAAGGTTCCTGAGAGTGGGGTTGGCAGGAGCAGGTAGGTTTCTGCTGAGGCAGGATGGGGCCTGCTGGGTTCCTTAGACGCCTTCCTCGTCCCACCCTCCCCAAAAAACACCCTCACCTGCTTCCAACTGTATGGAAAATGCTTCTCCCATGGACTCCGGCCAGGCTTCTGGGAACATGCTGTCCTAACTCAGCATGTTCCCCAGGAGCAGAAGGAGGGTGACAAGGGTATGAACTGCAGGACCTGAGCCTTTATCAGATGCACGTGCTGCTGGAAAGGTCAGACCCCGTGACCCAGTTCTGCCTCAGTTACGCCAGCAGGCAGCCCCGGGGGAAGCCTCCTCCGGCTGCTTTCTTCCTTTATTACTTATTTGCTAACTCTTTAGAGGGGCGCACTCAGCTGTTCTCTGGACCCACCGCTGCCTCTGCACTCAGGAGTCACTCCTGGCCAGCTGGGGGGACCCGATGGGGCCCTGGGGATGGAACCCAGGCTGGCTGTGTGCGAGCCACGCACTGAAGCCTCTGTACTGTCTCTCGGGCTCTTCTTTCTTCTTCCCAATGGCCAGGGAAGGAGTGAATTAGAGGGGGGGTAAGAAGAGAGGTGGTGGGAGGAAGGGAGGTCGCAGGGCCAGGGCCAGGGCCTCAGCCCTGTGGGTGGTGTCGGGTAAGGTGCACATCCCTATCTAATCTACGGAGCCCACGGCACTGTAAGTGGGCCCAACCCACAATCAGCAAACTTCAAACTGTGCCTATAAAAGTGGCAGGCAGTGGCGTGGGGGGTGGGAACCTGGGGACATCGGTGGCAGGAGACACCAGCGGTGGGACTGATGTCGGGACAGCGAACGCCTAAAGCTCTATTGCGGACAATGTTGCGGATCGTGGTGTCTAAGTAACTTTGAAAAAAGAAGTTTCCCCTCAAGAAAAGAAGTCTGAGCTTTTCTTCCTCATGACCCACACAAAGAAGTGAATAGCCAGGCTGCCCTGGTGGCCACATCCACACCGCCACTCGCCTCTGTTGTCCCGTTTGACCTGTGACCCAGCAACCCGGAGCTCTGAGGGAGCTTCAAACTCCGGAGCTTTGGGACTAAATCCAGTGCTTTGTCTACACTAAAGGAGGGCAGGCTCCCAGGCTCCTGGGCGAGGGGATTCCTGGCTCCATCTTTAGCCGCCATGTGGAGGCACAAACTTTTTTGAAAAATTATTTTATTTAATTATTTATCTAGTGCTGTAGCACTGTCATCCCATTGTTCATTGATTTGCTCGAGCGGGCACCAGTAACGTCTCCATTGTGAGACTTGTTACTGTTTTTTGGCATATCGAATACGCCACGGGGAGCTTGCCAGGCTCTGCCATGCAGGCGGGATACTCTTTGGTAGCTTGCCGGGCTCTCTGAGAGGGACATTTATTTATTATTAATTAATTTATTTTTATTGAATCACCATGAGATACAGTTACAAGCTTTCATGTTTGAGTTTCAGTCACACAATGATCAAACACCCACCCCTCCACCAGTGCACATTCCCCACCACCAATATCCCTGGTATACCTCCACTTTCCCACTCTCCCACTGCCTCCATGGCAGACAATTTCCCCCATACTCTCTCTCTATTTGGGGGCATTATGGTTTGCAATACAGATACAGATACATCATGTTTGGTCCTTTATCTACTTTCAGCACACATCTCCCATCACAACCAATTCCTCCAGCAATCATTGGTTTAGTGATCCCTTCTCTATTCCAGCTGTCTCCTTCCCCCACCCCCACCCCGCTCATGAGGCAGGTTTCCAACTATGGGGCAATCTTCCTGGCCCTTGTATCTCCTGCCCTTGGGTGTCAGCCTCGTGTGATGTTATTTTATACTCCACAGATGAGGGGCGCACACATTTCACACAGAAGCTGTGAAGGATTCGGGCACCTGTGAGAGCACACGTGGACAGGCGTGCCTCCAAGGGCATCAACGGGCCAGACCACACAGTGCACACATCCACGGGCTTGTGAGACAGATGTCTAGCTGGGGACAAGCCTCACAGCCTCCTCACTCCACCCGTCAGGTCACAGGGTTTGCGTGATGGAATGCCAAGGCAGTGCCAGGGATGGCTCAACCCTCTCGGGCACGCACTTGGCTCCAGGAATGTAGAAATTTCCATTCCATAGGTGCAGCAGACTCAGAAGTTAAGCAAGTTGCCTGTTGTAGTTGTATTAACCCACCCAAGAGAAGAACCCGGGGCCAAACCCAGCCTGGCTGGCTACCATCTCCATTTGTCCCCTACTGGAATGACTCTGGGAGAGGTCAGGGACCAGGGTTGCTCTTTTTATTGTTGTCCCTTCTGCGTTTAGCCCCGTGTCAGGCCTGCTTTGATGCTTTGGCCGTGGGGACTGTGAGAGAACAAACCTCCCACCTATGGTTTGACGGGGTTTGACCCAGGCATCAACTGGCACAGCTTGGACCACTGGGGTTGGCCCTGGTGTCCTCCGGCACCAGGGAACTAGAGCAACAGCACATTGCATCGTGGGGCTGAGGATCTGCAGGAGTGGCCCCTGGGATCCCAGCAGCCGCTGGAGAGAACAGTCGCTTTGTTGGCGAAGAACTGTGCTTTCGGGCACGGCCTTGCCAAGAGGAATACAGACAACACTTGTGGCATTCCTGGGACAGGGTTCGAATCTAGCTCAGAAGCTGGTGGCACATGGTAGGGGGCATCAATGTGAGGAGTGTGTGGCATGGAGCTGTAGAAGAGAGTCCTCACCTCCAGGTCTCTCTCTTCCCTCTCTGCAAAAGCCAGAGGGCCAGTTCACTCCGTGTCCCCTCCTGGGGAGAGAGTTGTTTGCAAGACAGATAGTACAGGCAACCCTCTCGGTTTACAGGGAAGACGAGTTTGGGGCATTCACAGTGCCCAAAGTGATGTAGTGGCTAGTGGCCACGGCAGAAGACCATCATCCCCCAGGCTTCATTCATGCCCTCCTGCCCTGCTGAGCCCGCATGGCAAGAAGCTGGCCAAAGAAGCAGTCTTCTGGGACCTCCTGAGAACTGTCTGCTGAGAAAACCCACCCCCCCCCCCCCGCCGATAACAGCACTCATTAGCCATCTGGTAAGGGTCTCCTCAAGGCCTGGACGGTCCAGGTGCCTTTCCAGCCTTATCATACGTTCCCCTGTGAGAGAACCATTATTTTTATCACAACTTTGCAGAGAGGATAATCGAGACTCAGTAACTTGCCCAAGGTTAACCCAACCCTGGGTCAGCCAGAAGCCTGAACTGTGATGTCCAGTCTTACTTGAAACTGTTTCTCCCTTAAATGTTGCATTGAACACAGGAACCATCCAGCCCTCAACTTTTTTGGGGGGGACGGGTAACATTTCACATTTCTTCCTGTATCTTTTTTTTTTTTTTTAATCTAGTGGAGCATGCTGGAATCAGGGTAGGCAAAGAGATCCTGTTTATTATTTAGGCCACAGCTTCAGTGATGACTTTCATATGAACCTTCTCAGTGTCAAAGTCGAGTTTACTAACACTGCGAGCTTATAAACAGACTCCCACACACTCACTCTGGTGCTTACACAAAGACACGCATGTAAACACTGCAAACCCTTTCTGGTGGGCAATTAAGTTTTTCCTTTGGGAAAATATCCGATAGATGATAATAATGAGGCAATGCATGTTTGGGAGATAAATAATATTAAAATGGTGGCTTTAGTCCCTTTCGGGAATTAGGGGTACTTAGACGTGGTCATTAAGTCTGTGTGTCCCTTGAAATCCAAACTTCAGCAGGCTCTGAGGAGGGTGCTTGGGAATGTGAGATGGAGTTGGGGGTGGGACGGGGTTGGGGGGGAGGATGCTCAATCCTGAGGGTTTTTTGTTGGTTTATTTGGAAAATCTGAAGAATTCAACTTTGGGGGGATATTTTAGCGTTGTTCATTTAAGAACTCTCTTTTCAAGTCCCTACAGAGTTTTTTTTCCCTCGCTATTTCCTTTTTCTCAGGGTAGGGGAGTAGTTCTGAGATTATTCCTGGCTCCGTGCTGGGGGGTGGGGGTGGGGTCACTCCTGGCGATGCCTGGGGAACTCTCTGGTGCCAGGCACCATGCAGCCAGGGTCAACAGCATGCAAGATAAGTGCTTTAATCCCCGTGATATCTCTTCGGTGCTTCTTGCTTGATATTTCTGCTTACGTTGTGTCTTCTTCCATCCCTGTCCCGTCTCTGAGCGGGAAAAGTAGACAGGGAGAGTGACCCGTGCTAACAGTGAGGGCAGGGGCCACCAGAGAGATAACACAGCTGGGAAGGTGTTTGCCTGTCATGCAGCTGAGCTGGGTTCGATTTCCAGCACCTCAGAGGGTCCCCAAGCACTGCCAGGCGTGATCCTGGAGCACAGAGCCAGGAGCAAGCCCTGAGCACCACTGGGTATGGCTTCCAAACAACAACAAAGTTAAGTAAAAGGCAGAGAACAGGAGCATGTTTATTGGGGTTTACCATCCCCCTGCGTCCAAAAGGAACATTCCCCTCTGGGCCACCTTTGTCCGTTTTGGAAGTCCACAAAGATGTCCCTTCCAGGAGGACCCCCGCCCCACAAGGTCCGCTCTGCACGTCCTTTCTCATGCAAACAAACACCAGTCCAGCCCCCGAACACCAGGCAACGTCTTAGACTAAGGGCTTCGAGAAAGAGCAACAACATTCAAGTTTATGACCCATAGGCTTGAGTGGTGCCTGCTCACCCCCTATTCTTGAAACCCTGAACCCCACTTCAGATAGGGGCGCTGGAGAGGACTGTGGGCCTTTGCAGTGCCCCGTGTTCTCTGGAACGTACCCTGGATCTGAGGGGAACTCCTTGTTTGGGTGCAAAGTGGCTCCTGAGGTTCTGTCCTCGCCTCAGTTCCAGTGATCTTGATACTCCCATGGCATCATAAAGGGCAGTTGGTGGCCGTGCCTACTAACCCCAAGGGGCTCCTGGGCATGCTGACTGACTCCGCCTCTTGGCCCCTGCCTCTTGTGAGCTGTGCAGTCGCAGGAGGGTAACGAGTCTTTCAAGATTCAGTTTTCCGGCTTCTGGTACCCCAGACAGACATCTAACAGTGGCAGCAAACGTCTCCCATTTCATACTTCTCTGGAGGAAATTTCTGGGCAAATGGAAAGGGGGGCAGGGGCCTTGTCCAGGGGGGCCACACATTTTAATGAAATGCATTATTCTGCAGTGGAGTGGAACCTGAGCTTTGACTCATTCTTAAACTTGAATGGTACCTATCCACGCCCCATTCTTGACATCCTGAAGCCCAGTTCAGAGAGAGGCACTGGAGAGGACTGGAGACCTTCGTGCTTCTCGGTGCTCTCGGGAACGTACTGAGATCTGGACATTTCTTTCCTTTGTTACACCCGGCGATGCTCAGGGGTTACTCCTGGCTCTGCACTCAGGAATCGCTCCTGGCGGTGCTCAGAGGACCATAGGCGATGCGGGGGATCGACCCCAGGTCAACCATATGCAAGGCAAGCACCCTACCTGCTGTGCTAGCGCTTCTGGCCCTGAAAACCTGGACATTTCAAGACCAAAACAAACAAATGGCCTTTGCCCTTCTGCATGCCTTTTCCTTGTCCAGGTGGCCCGGGTTTCTAGTCTCATTTGCCTGGTGGCATTGCCCAGGGATTGAAAAATCACTGAATTCTTCAACTCCTTCTAGCACTCTCTATCCCATTTCTATCCCGTGGTGCTTTGACCCGCTTCACCCTGCACTCTTGGGCTCCGTGCGGGCAGCGCTGACAGGGTGGGGGTGGTAATTCCCAGGGACCCTCCTGACTCGGTTGCCGCCCCGCTGGGGAATGTGGTGCAGAGGTCTGCGGGGGTTTTCATGGGAAGCACAGACAGGAGTGCACCGTGTCCCTGCCGGGACCCCCTTCCCCAGCCCAGCGGTGTGGGCTTATCTCTAAGCAGATTAGGGGACCCCGAGCTCATCCCCGCCTTTCTCTCCGTGCCAGGAGGCCTGGCAGATCAAAGTCCACATTATTTCACAGAGCTGGTGGCTTATCTCCTCCCTGGCCTGAGACCGCGGCCCTGGCAATTAAGGTCCTCGGCACAATCTTCTCTTCGGGCAGGAAATGCTCCCAGGATGGAGGACAGTTTATACTCTCAGATCACGGCTCCTGACCCCGCGGGCTGGGCGGCCAAGCAGGACGGCGTGCCAGGCAATTAGGCGACGCTCTGCAGCTCCCTTCCAAAAAACGGGGCGGGGGGGGGAATGTTATTTTTACTGAAACTATCTCCGTGCGTCCGAAAGCATTCCGTGCTCCTCATCTAATGAGGTGACCGCAGAATTCGTTAGAGGAACAGGACTTTATCAGGCTTGACGCTGACCCTCCCGGCCAGCCCAGAGAGCTGCGGCGCATCCAGGAGACACCAGAAACCCGAAGACTGCGTGATGGATGTGTTCCGAGGCGTTCCTCTGCTTTCTCGGGGCGGGGGCGGCGGGGGGGGGATTGGGGAGGGGAGGTTGGGGGGACCTGCTCCTCCCCCCCCCCACCCCACACCCCTCCTCCCACAGCAAGCCTCTGTCTCCCGGGATTGCCTGTAAGTTGTGGTCTGCGGATTTGAAGGCTTCAAGTTGATTAAATTGAAATGGAATGACCGTGAGAAAGATTCGGTACCTTGGCATTGAAAGAATCCCTGAAAGCCGCGTGCTGGAGGCTGGTGAACTATGACCAGGCACGGCTTTATTTATTTATTTATTTATTATTTTTTTTTACGAGCAGAGAAATTCCTTGAATTGAATGTTTGTGTTAGTTACCCTGGAAGACGCGATTGACGCTCACGTGACTCTCCCCTGGAGCCGTGCGTGTTGTCGGGAGGACGGAGGCCGTGGCACGGCTGATGGATGAAGTGAGAGGCTATTGCAAGACAGCAGAGTGTCGGCAGGGCCGGGTTTAAATGGCAGCTTTGTGCCTGATCTCCGGGCACTGCCAGGAAGATCTGTGAATTCCGTCCCCCACCCCACCCCCCTACTCCCCCCCCCCCGCCCACACACACACCCCTTCATGGTCAGCCTCTGTCTTCCACGTTGGGAAGCATCCTCCAGGCTTTCGAGGCTGGAGGCCATCAGACTGGCTCACAGAAGCCTCTGGAGGCGCAATCGTGCCCAGCACATACCGAGGCAGCAGGCCACACTCAAGGAATGGGCACCGGGCATTGTTTCTTTCTATTTGGGAAAAATTAGAAAAGTTCATTCAAAATGGTAGCCAGCGAGGGCCTGGAGCAATAATACAGTGGGTAGTTGTTTTCCCTGCATGTGGCTGACCTGGGTTTGATCTCTGGCGTCCCCTATGGTCCACCGAGCACTGCTGGAATAATTCCTGAGTGCAGAGCCAGGAGTAACCCCTGAGCATCCCTGGGTGTGACCCAAAAAGCCAAAAAGTTCCCATATTCAAAATGGCAATCTCAGCTTTGTTGGGTGGCAGGGAGGTAGAAAGATCTTTCTGGAATGAAGGAAGCCAGGCATGCAAGCTGAGACTTGCAGGGACAGCCAAGGGGCCCCCCTCAGAGCCTCCTGTCAGCCAGCTGACGTTTAGCCTCCCTTCCTCCCCGTTCAGAGCCCCTCTGCCTGCTCCACTTGCAGAGAATTCCTGAGGCGGCCGCGAAGTTCGCTTCCCGGATCTGTTACACGTGAGGGTCAGTTGTCACTCCTATCATAAAAGGCAGGCCTCGTGCATCTAGAGCTTGCAATTCAACAGGACATGGGGCTTAAGCTCTCCTTAACACTCTTGATTTAAAACCTCCTCAAAGAACAAGTCCTAAGCCTGCAGGGCACCGGATGCCACGGTCGCCTCTTCGGTGTTAGTTTTCCTTGAAAATGATTTCTGTATCTGGCTTTGTGAAGCCTCTCCCATGACCAATAGCTTCAATAAAAAGGCATAAAAAAGTCAACACACTAAAAAAGAAAAAGCAAAGAAGCAGCCCTATTTGCCTTCTTGAGGGCAAATTAACTGGTGTATTAAGAGGGTTTCGTGTCTCTCGCTGATGACCATCCAGGAAGGCTACGGCAGGAAAAGTTTAAACCAGGGGAGACATATTTAGGAAAAGCAACTCATTTTTTGCTGCTGGAGATAGATCACCAATGCATCTGCTGTTTCGATATGGAATTTTAAGGATAGAAATGCATTATATTACACTCCATGTAGACGTTTCATCTTTTGGTATATGTGCCAAAAACATGCTATCGATAAATTGGCATCCACTGGCCGACTAATCTGAAAGCCATTTCTTTGAAACCAGTATCACCCAGGAGGTATTGGACGGCCAGGGTTAGCCAGGAATGTGAAATTTTTGTCTTAATAAAATGATTTCTCTGGGGTCAGAGAAATAGCTCCGAGGAAGATGCTTGCCTTGAATGCAGCCAACCCAGCTTTGATCCCCAACAGCACACTGGGTCCCTCAAGTCCTGCCAGCAGTGATCCCTGTGTGCAGAGTCAGAAGTAAGCCTTGAGCACAGCTAGGTGTGACCCCCCAAAAAACAAAAAGACTGTTTTAATTTCCTTGTTGGAGACAAATGGAGACATATAAATGCTCAGAGAAGTTCCCAGTAGAAGACTAGAAATTTGAAACATGCGAGAATTGCTCATAATCTAGGTGACAAAAAGCTTCATGGTGAGGAGAACCCTCTGTGTGAAGGTATGGGGATGTGCAAAGGTCCTGGGGCTTCACTTTTTCTCACTGGTAGCTTATGTTTGAAGGACTTGAGAGGGGGTTGTTTCCTTCTTCTGGATAGTTGGGGGGAGGGGGGCTTTCATAGCCTTTTAGTCTTCCTTTTCCAGGGTACAATGAATGCCTCTCCTGGCTATGGCTCCCTTGGTTGTCACCAGGACACCAAGGTTGTTGAAGAGCCATCCGCCAGAAGTGGGAGAGTGGAGGAGGGAGTGTGGGATTATGTCAGTGGATTGAGTTTCCTGAACCCCAGCTGCTACTCAGGGGCCTGAGCAGCTCATAGACCCTCCCCGCCTCTGGCCACTCGGTCTGGCGACACTAGCAGAGAAGCCAACTGGCCCAAAGACAGACTGAGAAGTAGCAGTGACAGTACTGCTCAGCTCCCTCGGTGCTCCAGAGCTGAAGGCTCTGCTCGCCTCAACCCTGCCCAATCGACAGCCTGCATGGGCCCCTATGAAGCAGGAAATGTTGCGTGAGTCCTCAAACAGAAGTTCACGTGCCTTTGATCTTAGAACAGCCTAGTCAAGGCGGAAGGCATGAGGGTCAGTTGGACCCGGGGCTTCCTGATGAGCGAATGTTGAGTGGCCATGAGGAGGAAGGGACCAGGCTGACAATCACACCCCCCAGACCCCTGGGAATGTGTGTGAGGACCCCTTGTCTCCTCTACTCCCAGCTGAGACCCAATTAAGTGTATCAGGGACCATAGACAGTATCAGCAGAACCTCCCGGTCAACCCCCAGGGCCAAGAGAAGGACCCTACTCTAATTCTGAAGACAGGGTCTGAATTGAGGTCACTCAGACCGGGCTGGTGTGTGTAAATAAAGTCTGCCCAGACCACAGCATCCTTAGTCCAGACTTCCAGTAGCTTCTCTTCCAGAGCGGGCTAGTGGCAACAGAGCCCGAACTTCCCTCTCCGTTTCCATAATTTACTGTCTTGCTCTTTAGAAAGTACAAGGTCACTCATTCATCTACTAAACCGCTTAACTTGGGGGCATTTTGATACGCAGCAACATATCACACACAGAAGTTGATGCATGCGTGCACTTGAGAGGACACGGAGCCACACAGGAAGGGGCCCGCACGACCATAGAGGCAAAGGAACCTAAGGTTTGCAGTGGGCAAGCTGGAGATACGGATTGCAGATGATTAATTCCCTCTAAACTTCAGCGGTCTCCAAACCCGAGAAGAGCCGATGTTTTCAGTCACTGCAAAAGTTCAGGAAAGAGACTGGGGAGATAGAGCGACAGGGGTAAGTTGTTTGCTTTGCATGCGGCTCACCCGGGTTCAATCCTTGCCACCTTCTATGATCCCTCAAGCACCTGCAAGAGCCAGGAGAAATCCCCGAGCACTGCTGGGGATGGTCACAAAACAAAACAAAGTTAATAAATGTAGGAAAAGACAGTTATCCTAGCACAAGGGCAGGCGAGTTCCCCCTTACTTGGCGGAGGCTGGTCCTTTGGGTTGTATTCAGGCCTTCAGACGCTTGGTTGGGGAGGGCTGCCTGCCGTGGTCAGAGTGCTAATTCGAGCGTCCTCTCATCTCAGACCATCTCACAGACACATGGATCATCCCAGATTCATGTTGGACCAGGCATCTGGGTCTCCTGTGGCTCAGATCAAGTTGGCATATGAACTTAACCACCCCAGTTGTTTAACTAGAGGTGCTGGGGCCAGAGCCATACTACACTGGGGAGGGCATTTTTCTTGCACACAGTGGACCCTGGTTTCATCCCCGGCAACTCATATGGTCCCCCCGAGCACTGCCAGGAGTGATTCCTGAGTGCAGAGCCAGGAGTAATCCCTGAGTATTACCAGGTGTGGCCAAAATACAAAAACAAAAACAAAACAAATGTGAGGTGTTGCCGTGAATGATGATTGTCACGTCTTTGGAGTTGGAGAAGGGGAGAAGTTAGGAAGGACACCATTAGTGGGGCTGGAAAAAAGGCTAAGGAGGTAGCTACTAGGAACTGGGGTGGGAGGAATTACCAGATTACACAACAGTAAAACAGTAGAACAACAAAAGTGTCACCTGAGTTCATTTGAATCATAAGGAAAAACTACTGAATTCATCCACCTGGCTAAGGAAAACTCTAGATGGAAATGACTGTGCCAAATGGCTTCTCTTAGCTGCCTGTGATGATGGATGGGAACGAGAGACGAGATAACGAACTGTTGAGTTTATGAGCACAAGGAGTGAATGTGTTTTGGGTGTGTGACCAATGAAAATAACTTTACAGCTACTCCTGTTAGCAAATGGAATCGCCCCTTAGACTTAAGCTCACTTTGTTTGACAAATAGAATATGGCAGGAGTGATGTGGAGGGCTCCAGGGTGTGGGGTTTATGAGGGGTAGATGCAGCCACCTTTGTCTAGGGCACACCCTGTTCCACAGAGTGACCTCACGCTCTGGGAAAAGCCTGTGAAGGTAGATCCAGCTGACAGCCAAGACCGAAGGCCTAATCTCATGTGCTGGGGCTTCTTAGACCCTGAGACCCAGAGGAAGGCCCAGCTGCCTGGGCTACACAAATGAGTTCCACCCCCCCCCCCAAAAAAAAAAACTACCTGGTCGACTCACAATGCTATTACTAATAATTCACTGTGTTGGGGCTGGAGCGATAGCACAGCGGGGAGGGCGTTTGCCTTGCACGCGGCCGACCCAGGTTCGATTCCCAGCATCCCATATGGTCACCCAAGCACTGCCAGGAGTAATTCCTGAGTGTATGAACCAGGAGTAACCCCTGTGCATCGCTGGGTGTGACCCCCCCCAAAAAAAAACTAATAATTCACTGTGGTCTCCAACAAATATACTTGAGTGTAGTTAGTTATGCAGTAATGACAAGTGATAGACTTTCCCATCAATTACTTTTATGTTTATGTAATAGAACCTCATTGAAGGAAACCCAGAAGAGCGGCACGTTTAGACTTGCCACCTACAGAACAGCAATTCTTGCAAGAAAATTTTATGACGAACCCCTTTCCTTGTGCTGTCTGTAACCTATGAGAGCCATGGGCAGAACACACGCTGAAGAGAAAGCTCAGAGCCTGAGAGCCTCTTTGGCTCCACGAGCAAACCAAAATAGTTCTCTAAACCCACAAATCATGTCACTTATTTACTCTGGATATTTATCCGAGAAAAAAATGGACTCCGGGGGCCTTTCATCCAAATTAGGACCAACAGTTTCCATCCCAGATCCTACCTGGGACAACCTCGGGAGGCGTGTTCAACTCCGACGTACTGGCTAGCCACAGAAACGGAGACGGAATCTCCATCAGCTGTGACAACGCTCACCGCAAAGAGGACGCAGGGGACTCAGGGCCCATCGTCGGAGAGTGAGGCCGACTCCAGCACTTGCTACCAGAAGACTCACAGAGAGCCTGAGGTTCAAACAACAGCCTCCCGGAGTGAATAGAGCTCTCGTCCTCTCATTGAGGGCAAGAATTGGGATAAGCTGTGATGAATTTCCTTGTCACTATGTTTTAACAGAATGAGGACTCGGGGAAGCTATAGGACGGTGCAGCCAAGCACAGTGGGGCTTTGGATGCTCACTGGCCGCCTGCCCGGGGTCCTCCTTATGTGAGTCATTTGGTGTCTCTGTGTCTAAGAAGGGAACTTCTTTGCCCCTTTCTGCTCCTCCACTGCCCCCAGCCCCAGGGATTGGCCCATTTCAACCCGCGGCTGAGCTGTCCATGCAAGAACCACCCGGTAGATCTAAAACTGATGCCTTTGCAAAGATTCATTCCTCCTCACTCCACCCAAAACACAGCCCCCCTGGTACAGCGAGCCCCTGGACATGTTACATGATGCTTCTGGGTCTCCGTGTCTCTGCTGCTACAGGCTACATGGGAAGTTGGGAGCCAACGCTCAGACGCTGCCTGGCAAGAAACCACTACTCCTCTTATGGGAAGCCGGAGAAGTGTGACCTAGTAAAGCTCTAAACGTCCTGGCTTGCACGTGGTAAGAATTTGTCAAAATGAAAACCTAGATTTTGTCGTCATCAATGAATACCAGGCCTCAGGGAGCTTGGCTTCAGGGCCAAAAGTCTGGTCATTTCTGATCAAGCTTTTTCGTCCCCAGGACACTGTGCCCCGATGTCCTGCCTCTCGCATGCACAGGATGCCAGCTGCGTGTGTGGGGCCGGGTGCCGTGGATGCACCGGGAGAAGGGAGGAATGTATGCAGCAGGGAAGGAGAGTTTGGCAAGCCATGCCCTGGGTGTTCTAGAACAGTCTGTGCAGACCTTTGTGTTGTGGGCTCAGTGTCTGTCTTAGTGCGGGTTCTCTTTGAGATGCTCCGGGCTGGTGGCTAATGATCGACAGGCATTGGCCTCTCACGGGTCGGCGGGTGGGAAGTCCCAGCCCGACCCAGGCACCGAGAGGGTCAGCGGTTGGGGGAGGACTCACGTCCAGGACCATCGACACCCCCCGGCACCCCCGTCTGCTCACTGTGTCTTCGCTCGGAGGGAGAGCGAGAGGAGTCCTGGGATTTCCCCCCAGGGCTCAGAAGCCCATGGCGGAGGCTCTGTTTTCCCCGCTGGGCATCTCTCAGAGCACTCACCTCCAACGCGGAGGGTCCGAGGGTCACAGCGACCTGGAGAGCAGACAGGGCACGGCCTCGTCTTCTACAGCTGGACCCTGGCATCAGGGGGCTCTACGGACACGTGATCTGGCCAGCGGGGATGCCAGAGCAGCACCCCTTTAGCAGCAGCCAGGCTCTGGACTTGGCTGTTGGTTGTATCCCGGCCTGGTGTCCCACCGGCTGTGTGTCGAGGCCTCTGCTCCCATGGTGCGGCTGTTTCCCGGGGCCAAGCGCCTCCTCCCTGGTCCCCCCTGGCCCCCGCGGGGAGAGGAACCACCGACGCTGTTAGCAGCCTTTGCCTCCTCCTCCACCAAGGAGACTCAGCTTCACGCAGAGATTCCCAAACTTATTTGACCTGCCGCCCCCTTTTCCCGCAGGAAGTCCCTCACACACCCCCAGGAAAAGCTACCCGCTCTAAGCAAACAGACAGAAAGCGCCCCCTAATGGCACCTGAGGATACTGCCCCTCCACCTGGTGCTTCCTGCCTCCCTCCCCCCAACCACACACACACACACACACACACACACACACACACACTGGGCGTGGCTTCACTCATGAACATCACGCGTCAGGGCGTTACTATCAACTTCGTAGTGAGTAGTGAGAGCCCACAGGAGCGTTCTCTGGGGCAGTGTTTCAGGAACTCTGAAATAGCGCCCGCTCTACAATGAATTAGGCTGTGAGATCAGGCTTCAGTTTTTTTTTTCTCTCTCCACCCCTTTTTGCCCAATGCTATTATTTCCACTCCAATACATTTCTATTATTTCCATTCCCATTGTTTTGCACTATTTCCAAGTTTCCATGATTTCCGTTTCTGCTATATGATTAGAGGTGTACAAACAGGTACGATGGTTGCAACTCGAACATTCATTCATGCTAAATCATAAAGAAGCATTTGAAAACACATTTTTTGAAAAAGTCAACATGACCTCATCTGGGGGAGGGGGGTCACAAATGGGTTCAAGACCCACAGTCTGCAAAGCTAAGTGTTAGATGACTTAGCCCAGCTGGAGGCAAAGGGGACCTCCAGGGGGTCCCGAGCACGACCCCTCCCTCCAGTGGGGCAGTGCAGGCTGGCCGTTGATGGCCTGTCATGGAATGAGGAATTTTTAAACTTAGAATAGTTTCAACTGAGAAAGCTCCTCAAAGGATGAAACCACCTTGTCAGTTCAAGGAGATCTCCACTTCCTTTAGGCACAACCCTGGGATGCAGGGTTGGGGGTCAGCCCGCCAGGGAGTCTTCTTCTCTGACCAAGACGCCTCTGGGGCCTGGGAGAGAGCTCAGTGGGTGTTAAGGCATTCGCCTTGCACATGGATGGCCCGGGGTTCAATCCCCAGCAAGAGAGAGGGAGGGGGAGGCAGAGATAGAGGGAGAGAGCGGAAGGGAGGGAGAGGGAGAGGGAAGGAGAGAGGGAGGGAGAGAGAGGGAGAAGGGAGGGGGAGAGGAAGGGAGAAAGATGGAGGGAGAGAAGGAAGGAAAGGGAAGGAGGTAAAGAGAGAGGAAGAGAAAGAAAGGGAGGAGGGAGGTAGAGAGTGAAAGGGAGAGAGAGGGAGAGAGTGGGAGGGAGAGAAGGGAGAGGGAGAGGAAGGGAGAGAGAGGAAGGGAGAGGGAGGGAGAGAGAATGGGAGGGAGAGGAAGGGAGAGGGAGAGGGAAGAAGGGAGAGAAAGGGAAGAAGAGAGAGAGGGAGAGAGAGAAGAAAGGAGGGAGGGAGGAAGAGGGAAAGAGAGAAGGAGGGAGGGAGGGAGGGAGGGAGGGAGGGAGGGAGGGAGGGAGGGAGGGAGGGAGGGAGGGAGGGAGGGAGGGAGGACTGGGTGAATCTGGCTTGACCACTGGGATACCCCTGCCCCTGAGCGTTGTTGCGTCTGGACTGAGCAATGGCAGTGCCCCCCCAGTGAGGCACGGGGAGCGGGTGGGCCCTCGCACAATGGACCTCACACTCAGGCCCAGTGCCGGGCTCACACAGGCTCGTAGGAGTGGCCCTCCCAGGCGGGCTGGTGCGGGGACCCGGGAGAGCAGGCAGGGGTGCCGGCCTGCTGCCCGCTCAGGAGGCTGAGGGTAGGGCAGAGGCTCCAGACCCCCGGGCTTCCTGAGGAGAGGGAGGGCGGCAGGGCTGAGAGGGGCCGTGACCCCCTCGGGCCGGGCTGCTGAGGAGCTGCGGGGGCTTCCAGCCCGGGTGCAAGGGGCAGAGGCATCCTGCCAGGCCCAGTCCCGGCTGCCCGTCCCGGCGGGGACGAGTCCTCAGGAGAGCGTCGAAGAGGAGGCGAGAGGCTGAGACAAGGCGAACCTACGACTCCCCGCCAACCCGCGCTGCGTCTAGATAGCCGTCAGCGTCAGGGCGTGAGCCGGGGGGACGTGTGCTGTGTGTGCGTGCGTGTGTGTGTGTGTGTGTGTGTGTTGTGCCCCTGCGTGTGCTCTGTCTCTGCTGTGTGTGTCTCTGCCTGTGCCATGTGTGTGCATGTGTCTACTTTGTGTTCCTATGCTGTCTCTGTGTTGTGTGTCTCTGCTGTGTGTCTCTGTGTTATGTGTCTCTGTGTTGTGTGTCTCTATCTGTGCTGTGCATTTGTGTGTGTGTCTGTGCTGTGTCTCTGTGCTGTGTGTCTCTGTGCTGTGTCTTTGTGTTGTGTGTCTCTGCTATGTGTGTCTCTGTACTGTGTGTCTCTGTGCTGTGTGTGTCTGTCTGTCTCTGTGCTGTGTGTCTCTGCTATGTGTGTCTCTGTGTTGTGTGTCTCTGCTGTGTGTCTCTGTTATATGTCTCTGTGTTGTGTGTCTCTGTCTGTGCTGTGCATTTGTGTGTGTGTCTGTGCTGTGTCCCTGTGCTGTGTCTCTGTGCTGTGTATCTCTGTGCTGTGTCTTTGTGCTGTGTGTGTGTCTGTCTCTGTGCTCTGTGTCTCTGCTATGTGTGTCTCTGTGCTGTGTGTCTCTGTGTGTCTCTGTACTGTGTGTCTCTGTGCTGTGTGTCTCTGTGTGTCTCTGTACTGTGTCTTTGTGTTGTGTATCTCTGCTATGTGTGTCTTTGTGCTGTGTGTGTGTCTGTCTCTGTGCTGTGTGTCTCTGCTATGTGTGTCTGTGCTGTGTGTCTCTGTGTGTCTCTGTACTGTGTGTCTCTGTGCTGTGTGTCTCTGTGTGTCTCTGTACTGTGTCTTTGTGTTGTGTATCTCTGCTATGTGTGTCTTTGTGCTGTGTGTGTGTGTCTGTCTCTGTGCTGTGTGTCTCTGCTATGTGTGTCTGTGCTGTGTGTCTCTGTGCTGTGTGTCTTTGTGTCGTGCGTCTCTGCTATGTGTGTCTCTGTACTGTGTGTCTCTGTGCTGTGTCTTTGTGCTGTGTGTCTCTGCTATGTGTGTCTCTGTACTGTGTGTCTCTGTGCTGTGTGTCTCTACTATGTGTGTCTCTGTGCTGTGTGTGTGATATGTGAGTGCATGCTTTCTGTGAAATGGTGCTGCAGAGAGTCCCGGGTATGGGTCCTGTCTCGCTCCTGCCCATGGTCCCCCACGGCCCCATGTCCCCCAGGAAGCAGCGGCCAGGGTCCTTCTGCCCACCTGAATTCTCAGTCTAGAGCTGCCAGGCCCCGGTGCCGGGAACCCTCCGCGCATGCGGCTGAGTCTCTGGAGAAAAGCGTTTCCCCAGCCAGCCCCGGACGGGCTCCCTTGCCCTCCGCCTGCCCAGGGTGCCCAGCAAGCCTATGGCTGATTAGGGTAATGAGGCTTGTGCAGGCTTCCTCTGCCCCTCCCTGGCTCCTTGGCTCGGGTTAGCCCTCTGCCTATCAATACTGTCTGGCACCAGAAGAAAGCCACTCTCCCTTCCTGCCCCCACCCCCTGCATCTGGTTGCCTGGAAACCAGGACAGAAGCCCGGAGCATCTTGGGTTTCCTTTGAGTTTCCCTGCCAGGTCCCGAGAGCCAGCCGTGTTTGTTTCAAGGGGAACCTTCGCTCCGTGGCCGCGCTCCTTAACCTTGTCGGGATGATCTCAGCAACCTGCGTCAGCGTGATGTCCAGAGCCGGGGACGGCCGCTCCCCGCCCTTGCTCGCGCCCCGCACAGTGAGGGCGGAGGGTGGATTGCCTCAGAGGCAGCCGGCACCGGGACTGCCTCCTGTGAGCCCGGGCCCGGGCACATGGGCTGAAATTGGCAGCCTGGGGCATCGCGGCTGACCGTAGCCGTGTGCAAAAGGGAAGAGAGATTGTGTTCTCTCCCCCCCCCCCCCCGAACAAATGCCTACTTGGAAAATGAAACCCCTTTAAAGGCCACACAATCTGAGAGAAAGGTTCCCTCGCTCTCGGCTCCCACCCCCTACCTCATGCATTTCCACGTCATTCATCTTCAGCCGATGTCCTCTTTTAGGGGATTTTTTTTTAAATTACAAATGCACCGAAGAACTCTTCCAGCCCTGCCCCCTGGAAGACCTCCAGCACATCTGGTGCAGTTCTGAGTAAACCCCCTGGATGCTTCTGGCTCTGCCGCCCACGGGCACGGAATGGTGCTGGGAGGGACGGGACTGCCTTCCACTGAAGCAGCCCCGTACCCCCTGAATATGCCATCTCTGGAGAAAATTTCCGAGGGGCCCTCTCTGAGGAAGCCACACCCTCGGGATGGCACCTCACCCCCGTAACTGTAACTGTTCTCTCGTCTCACAGAGATTAGAGAGATCACGGGGCAGGCATCTCGCCTGAGACTGACACCCCCACCCCTGGTCAGAACCACCCCCCCCCAAAAAAAAAAAACTGAGCCGCCTTCGCTCCTCAGAAGCCATTAATAGCAACGCTTTATCTGACTTCCTGCATCTGAAGATCTTTTGAGAAGATACTGGTTCCTAAAGCCTGCAGTCTCCTGGAAAATGCTTATCTCCTGATGAAGAACTGGAAAGAGCTAATAATAGCGAGGCAAGTCGCGTGTCTGTAAGGGTCTGTCTGCTGTGTCTTCCCGGTAGAACTTCTTAAAGAAGCACTTCAGCGCGCTCTTCGCCCAGGGCTTGGCTGGCGAGCAGAGGATCTGTACCCCGTCCATCTCTCCTCCTCGCGTTACCTCCCCAGGGCCCTTTGTCTTCCGTGGAGGCCGCGTGCTCTCCTGCAAGACTTGTCTCCTGGCTTGAAGAGCAGCTGGGGAAGCCACATGAAGGCTGTTCTGCAGAGTGGAGGAGTAGGGCGGCTTCAGGATGCCCCGAGAACCAGCAGCCCGGCGCTTGCATCCACCTCCAGCACACGGATAACGAGATCAGACCTCTACTTCCCATCTGGGAAAGGGGCCAACAAAGATTCTGAGTTACCGTGGAGCGGGGGGCAAAAACCCACAAAGAATGTGTGGGCAAATTTACAAGCATGGCACCAAACGAGTGAGGATTCCATAAGTGACAGCCACCAGGATGATTTTCTTCCCGACTTGTCAGGGGTGTGGTCTAGCCAGGAGTTGACACTTTGGGGATGTCCGCCCGAGCTCAGAGGAGGCAGGGGAGGAGGCATTTCTGCTGCCGAGGAGTTGCGGCTGTCCGTCTTGGTCTCGTGACACCCATAGTCCAAAAGATACTTCGCGCTTGCAAATAGTGCTGGCCACTGGGAAAGCATGCCCCGCCACCTCCTCCATCCAGGACGCACCGCTGTGGCATCGAGCAGCGCCCATTCTCTGCTGGGAGCGCCAGCCCTCCAGGTTCTGGGGAGAGAGCAGGGCATCGTGGCAGAGCCCCTGCCTGGGCCACAGCAACAGGGACAGGAGCTGCGATGCTGACCGTCCGTGCAGAGGCCAGAATCCACACGGTGTGGCAAACGCACCTGGGTCGTCCTTCGCCATGGTTCATCTTGCTCTGGCCAATTCCCTGTGCAGATGCTTGCAGGTCCCCGTGGCTGGAAAACACACAACATTCAGCACAAAGGGGTACAACACACGGGAGTGATAGTACCATGGGGAGGGTGTTTGCCTTGCATGCTGTCCACCAGGGTTCAATCCTGGCATCTCATATGGTTCCCTGCGTACTGTATCACTGTATCACTGTCATCCCATTGATTGTCAATTTGCTCAAGAGAGCCCAGTAACATCTCCATTCGTCCTAGCCCTGAGATTTTAGAAGCCTCTCTTTACTCGTCCTTCCCAACGGTGCCACATTAGAGGCTCTCAGGGTCAGGGGAATGAGACCCATCATTGTTACTGCTTTTGGAATATGAATACGCCACGGGGAGCTTGCCAGGCTCTCCCAAACCCAGAAACCAACCTGCTGAAAATGCAGGTATGTAGGTTTTTGTGACAGGCTTTCTCTGCGCCTACCTTCCCCTACCCCCCTATATTTCCAGAAGTCCTGGCAGTGACATCCACACCCCCAAAGCCGCTGCTCAGCTGAAAATTTAACTCCAACTGTACCATCCAGTTAAAAATTCTGGACTGCCTGGAGCACCATCTGCAAACACTACGACAGTGATAATCCAGTAGTAGCACACCAGGGTTGGATCTGGACAAGCCAAAGAGTGAAGGCTTAACCTGTAACAACACCTTAGTAATCCCCATAGAAGGACTTAACGTCTCCACCAGGAGTAATTCCTGAATGCAGAGCCGGGAGAAAGCCCTGAGCATCGTCAGGTGGAGTCCCAAAACCCAAATAAATAAATAAACAAACAAGTAAATAAACAACGAAAAGTAGGACTAGGACATGCATTGGAAACAGACCCACCTGGATGGACCCTGTCCAACCCCTTGGCCTCACACAGCAGAGACGAGACAGAGGCACGAGACAGAGGAGGAGTGGACTCCTCTGGGCATGGTTCTGAGGCTGCGCAGTGTCGTGCTTTACTGTTCTTCAGTCTCCCTAGGCACCCTCTGAGCACCCAACATACCTGCCCACCCCCCGGTGCCCGGTCCCTCCCTGGAGTTCCCTAGAAGCTTCACTCTTCTGTCCTCCTTGTCTCCCGGTCTCCAGCCCCCCCTGGATGGGTCCAGTCCGGCACTCTGCTAAGGGACTAACAACAGGGTTCCCCGGGCAGGAAGCGGATTTGCTTTCCCGCCGGGTGTCCCGGAGCCTGGCAGCCCTGAAGCCCTGGGCCCGGCGTGAACCCTCGGCTCCCGGCCCACCAGCAGGCTCCGGTGCCTTAAACACTCGGTCCATTTCTTCTCGTGCCCTTTGGTTACCACATCCCTGTCAGCTTTGACCACAGCCCCACACCTGGCTCCTTTGCTGCATCAACTCAGTGTCCTTCGAAAGAAAAAGCAGGGCTGCTCGCTGCCGGGGGCCACAGGGGCGTTGCACGGGTTGACGAGGGGCACGGTCACTGGGTCGGTTACTGCTGTCAGCGCTCCATCCGCCTGTGCCCCCAGCGCTCTTAGCAAGCTGTGGGCGGCTCGCGCACCAGCCCCAAGTTAGATAACCAGAGGGGGGAGCTTGGAGCCCAGCTCAGGTGGAGAGGATTTCCCTAGCCATGCTGAGCCCCCCGTGCCATCCGAAAGCCCCCGAGAGCCGGGTAGCAATCACCCCAGCTGCCCCACTCAGCGAGGGGCTGGCAGAGGCAGGCCTGGTACCTGCCTGTGACTGCCCCAACGTTCACAAGGAAGGAGCTGCCGTCAGCCCTGCAGAGCGAGGAAGCGCAAGGGTGCCCGCGTCTGCCATCATGAGTCCGGGCCTCCCCGGGCCTTTTGTGCTTGGCCACGGACTCGCTCGCTCAGCGGCTTTTGGCAAGTCCCCTCACCTCTGGGGAGGGAGGGGGCCCTTCTGATCTGACAAGTGAAGCCGTTGGCCCGGAAAATGGCCCAGGGGCCTCCCGGGGCTCCCATGCCAGCTTCCCCCGCGATCCCCCGCCAGGAGACGGGGGGCGCCGAGGCAACCTGGCCGCCCTCCCATCTGTACTCTGGGCTTCTTCACGCCCCGTGTCTCTGGCCACCACGACCTGACCAGATGGGCAGCCCTGGCACGGCCCAGGCTCCATGCCGGCCCCGGGAGCCAACGCCCTGGGGTCCCCCGAGGAGAGGGAATGTGGCAGCCTGCGCGGGCCCCGAGGGCAGCTGCCCGGCACAGCCAGCCCCCCGTGCAGAATCCCCGGCCCCGAGGCCCTGCTGCTTCATTGCTCCATGATCTGCCACGTCGGGAAGCGTGAGGGCCACAGACCAGGCTGCAAGCTGCTGGCTTGCCACCTCCCGGAGACAACGGCCGGGCTCCTCCTCGCCTTCCCCGTCCACTCGCACCCCCTCCCCGCCCAGCTCAGGAATGACACCAGCCCGCGATGGGCCCGGCACTGCCAACAGCCCTGCTTGGTGGCAATGGGCCGGGGTGTCGGAAGAGGCTTTGTCACTTGGAACGCCTCGTGGCGGCCTCCCTCGCCTCATTCCTTCCCGAGCGAGTGTAGGTGGCAGGAGGAAGAAGGTACCCCGGGGACCAGTGGGGACTGACGGCTCAAAGCTGGGAAGGGCAAGTCCCCTTCTGGGTACTGAACAAGCTGCTTCCGGTCCCCGTGCTGGCTCCCTCCTCCTCTCAGCCTCAGTGGGAGCGTGGGCGGCTGTACCTAGGCCAATGGATGGATGGATGGATGGATGGATGGATGGATGGATGGATGGATGGATGGATGGACGGACGGGGCTTGTCTCAGCTTGGGCTTCTGACCAGGCCTTGCGTGCCCAGGATGACAGGAGCACCGTCCCAGGATGCGTGTTCGCCTGTTTCCGGAGCAAGGAGAAGGGGCTGCTTCATTTTTTTTTTTTTCTCCGAGCTGTGAGATACCTGGCAGACACCTGGACATTTGTTTCAAAGCCTTGGGGTTGTGCCAGTGCCTCTGTTTATGAAAGACTGCAGACACAGGAAAGTGACTTTCCTTTCTCTGTCCACAGGATAATGATGCTCATGAAGAGAAAGACCAAAAAATAGGGGGAAAGGGAAAACAAGAATCCTTTCAACCACATCTGGCCTGCAGAAGTACCCCAACTGGACACTGTATGCGCTCCGTGTTTTTCTTGGGTTGGAGGCAGCTTTTGCTCCCAGAGTTTGTGGTTCACCCGAAGAGGGGCTGAGCAGCTGGGCCCGGGGCTCCTTCTGGACTCCGTCAAGTGCAAGGGGACCAGGATTGTAACAGCACGCGTCATTGCAAATGCGGTTAATATCCCTGGCGAACCTGATCTTGCAGCAACCTGATCCCCAGAGCCTGCCTCACACATTCCAGAAGGTCGGCCCCCACTCCCCCGTGTCACCTCAGGTTGTGGGCCTGCGTTTGATGACAGCGATGAGATTAGCGCCTTTCGCTTAGTTTAATCTGGATTTGTGCTCACTCCTATAAGACCGGCGCCCATTGATGGTGGCAAGGCTTTTTCGAGGGACAGTTCTTGGAAGGCACTGGGAGCGGTCGATCCGCAGGGTTTGTGTGTGGTTGGGCGCCAGCGTCTCAGCCAAGCGGGAGGAAAGGAAGACGAAGGGAGAAGAGGGAGTTGGGAGGGGAAGAGGGGGAGGGGAAGAGGGCGAGGGGAAGAGGAAGGAAGAAGAGGAGGCTGCATCCGCTCAGGGTGGCCAACCCTGGACCCACACCGGGCTGAGTGGTGAATCCACTCCATTTCCCAGCAGGACGCCCAGACGGGCCCAGAGCAGGCCAGAGCACGAATGAGAGTGGCCGAGATGTGGGGTCCGGGCTAACAGACCACTTCATCTGAGTGGCCAGAATGATGAAAACTCAGAGATGCAGGCACAGTGCATGGATGCAGGAGGGAACGTGTCACAGTCAAGTGCCAGAGGTCCCCACCCCGAAGGGCCCACCCCTGAAACGGGGGCCCAGCTGGTTCCCAAGGCGGCCTTTGTGCTGGGTATGGGTCAGGGGTGGGACACACCCCTAAGAAATGATGCGGTGCCTGCTGTGCAGAGGCCGTGGGTCTGTGGTGGCACGGTGAGTGCCACGTGAAGACGCCTATCAGCGCCATGCTTCCTGCCAGGAGCACTGATGGAATGTTCCTCTCATTCGGACACCGAGATCAATGCCAGGACAGCCTCATTGCCACGGTGGGACTGCACGTGAGACACAGCGGGGAGCAGAGAGCAGGCCTGGGAGAGAGAGCTGTCTGGAAGACTTGCCAGAGGGTCAGGTGAGATGTGCCTGTTAAATAAAGCTCCAGCTCCCTCTGGTTTTGCACATGCCCCAGGCGCTACACTAGCAGGCATATGTGTATAGTGTGGTATCATGCAGCACGGAACAGTGCACTGAGGTAGAGTCTAGTGTTGTGAAGGGTACTGTAGTGAGTTCAGTATAGCATGGTAGGGCATAATGTTGGGCAGTAGAGTATGGTATAGTAAGGTAGAGTATAGTAAAATAATGCCGGGCTGTAGGGTATGGTAGAGTGGAGTATAGTGCAGTAATGTTGGGCAGTAGGGTATGGTAGAGTGGAGTATAGTGCAGTAATGTTGGGTTAGAGCATGGTATAGTACAGTGGAGTATAGTGCAGTAATGTTGGGAAGATAGTATGGTAGAGTACAGTGGAGTATAGTGTAGTAATGTTGGGAAGAGAGTATGGTACATTACAGTGGAGTATAGTGCAGTAATGTTGGGAAGATAGTATGGTAGAGTACAGTGGAGTATAGTGCAGTAATGTTGGTAGGAGAGTATGGTACAGTACAGTGGAGTATAGTGCAGTAATGTTGGAAAGAGAGCATGGTAGAGTACTGTGGAGTATAGTGCAGTAATGTTGGGAAGAGAGCATGGTACAGTACAGTGGAGTATAGTGCAGTAATGTTGGGAAGAGAGCATGGCATAGTACTGTGGAGTATAGTGCAGTAATGTTGGGAAGAGAGCATGGTACGGTACAGTGGAGTATAGTGCAGTAATGTTGGGAGGAGAGCATGGTAGGGTACAGTGGAGTATAGTGCAGTAATGTTGGGAAGAGAGCATGGTAGAGTACAGTGGAGTGTAGTGCAGTAATGTTGGGAAGAGAGCATGGTAGAGTACAGTGGAGTGGAGTGCAGTAATGTTGGGAAGAGAGCATGGTACAGTACAGTGGAGTGGAGTGCAGTAATGTTGGGAAGAGAGCATGGTAGGGTACAGTGAAGTGGAGTGCAGTAATGTTGGGAAGAGAGCATGGTAGGGTACAGTGGAGTGGAGTGCAGTAATGTTGGGAAGAGAGCATGGTAGAGTACTGTGGAGTGGAGTGCAGTAATGTTGGGAAGAGAGCATGGTAGAGTACTGTGGAGTGGAGTGCAGTAATGTTGGGAAGAGAGCATGGTAGAGTACAGTGGAGTATAGTGCAGTAATGTTGGGAAGAGCATGGCATAGTACTGTGGAGTGTAGTGCGGTAATGTTGGGGAGAGCATGGCATAGTACTGTGGAGTGTAGTGCGGTAATGTTGGGGAGAGCATGGCATAGTACTGTGGAGTGTAGTGCGGTAATGTTGGGGAGAGCATGGCATAGTACTGTGGAGTGGAGTGCGGTAATGTTGGGAAGAGAGCATGGTACAGTACTGTGGAGTGTAGTGCAGTAATGTTGGGGAGAGCATGGCATAGTACTGTGGAGTGGAGTGCGGTAATGTTGGGAAGAGAGCATGGTACAGTACTGTGGAGTATAGTGCAGTAATGTTGGGAAGAGCGTGGCATAGTGCAGCACGGAGCAGTGTGATGCTGCACGGCCTTGCACAGTGTGGACTGTGCGGTGGACACGGTGAGGTCCAGTAGAGCGCAATCCGGCGCGCGGTGGCGCGGTGGCGGGCAGGGTGCGGCGCGGTGCGGCGTGGTGCAGCTGTGGTTTGCGGGAAGGGCCCGTCTAGACAGTGGCGCCTGGCCGTGTGGTGTGACTCCGAGTAGCACACACAGCACGTGCAGACAGCACGGCACAGGCTTCCTCAGCCTCCCTCCCTGGGACCCCTTCACCGCCCGAGAAACGCGGCGCGGGCGCGCACTGACCGAACCCGCAGGTCTGTCTGGGGGCTCGAGCTCAGTCTTGGTCCCTAGGCATCCTGAAACCCCCCTGTCGCCCGCGTTTTCAGGCGCCGACCTCCGGCCACGTGCCCCACCCCGAGGGGGGCAGGACTGGGGCAGCCCCGTCCCACTCGCCTCCTACCCCTCGCACCCTGCTCTGCCACTCCCTGCTCCAGCCCTCTTAAGGACATGTGGTGGGGGGCGTGGCTCTGTGTGGGCGTGGCTCGGGCGTGGGCGTGGCCTGCCACATCCCTCCTCCCTTCCCTCCAGCCCCGAGTCCTCCAGCCCAGCCCGCAGGGTTCCGCTAACCGGCTCCAGCTGGGGTCCAGCAACCGTTGTTCGAAAATGGAAAATGAGGGACAGAAGCAATTTTCCTCATGTGGGCAGGCCCCAGAGGGCAGGCGCGTCCTCTATCTGGATGTGGGTCCTTGTCCATTCTGGACTCATTCCCCTGAGCAGCCCGTGAGCGGCTCATCCTGACCCCGTCTCCACGCCCACCCGAACCTAGGGCCGCAGGAGCGCAGAGAACGTTCCGTTCTTGGACGGGAACAGGGCTGCCCAGGGACCCTCCCCCAGCGCCCTCAGGACTCCGCTTAGCCCTTCCCTCCTGGGCCTCTGTGGGGTTGGGTCTGTGACCTCTCTGCCACTGGCTCTATCAGCTGCCATCTGGAAGGCGAAGAATTTATGGTAGTCTGTGCTGATCGCCCACGAGTTTTGCATACTGAAAAAACTAGGGTTTTTCTGGAAAGCTGGACTGGCTGCTCCTTCCACCCTCCTGAGTAGAAATGGGATGGAGAATGGGAAAAGCCAGAGGGAATGAGGCTAGATCAGAGGAAATCAAAGTGTGGCCCCTAGGACCCTGCCCCAGGCCCTTTGCACCTCCCTACTGATCTCTTCCCTGCCTCCTGCCCACTCTACAAACCCACCTCCCCCCTGCCATTGTCTTGGGTGGCAGAGCTCCTAAGTCTCCCAAGAGGCCCACCTATATAAGTGCAGCTCAAATCCAAGAAAGCCCAAAATTTAAACTGTGTTTCTGAGGCTCCCCCAAATCAGGCCCCAGCAGGGCCTTTGAACTAGCAGTTGCCAACCCTGAGCTCAGCCCTCACTCCTGCTGCCATCCAGCCCCCTCTGAAAGAAAAGCTGCAGGTCCCCCGAGAGGCCCTGCCCAGCCACCTCCACCAGCCCTGTGTCCAGGCGGTCCTTTTTCTGTCCGTGCAGCACTCTGGGTCCACCCTGCCTCCCTTGGCTTGTCCTGGATTGCTCGCCCCTGAAACGGGGCTCAGCAAATATTCAGAGGGAAAGAGAGAAGAAAGGGCAAGAGGATGGTCTGGGAGGGGAGGGGACCAAGCGGGAGGTGCGAGGGAAAGAAAGGGGGGAGGCGGAAGATGGGGAGGGAGAAAGAGAAGGCTGTGTGGTCCCCACTTTTGTCCCCTGGCTAAGACCAAGATGACTGCTGATGCCCTTTTATTCGGAACCAGGCCGCCCGACCACCGTCACAGGAGCTGATGCAGACGGGATAGGAAAATGGAGTGATGGTTACGTGACATCGTCTCCCCCGGTGAGTTAGGGTCTGATCCAAGGCCCTCCCTCAGCCAGGGCCCCCGTTTTGGCCCAGCCCACAGATGAGATGGCTCCCAAGGGCACAGAATTGGCTCTGAGGGTAACAAAGATCCCCCCACCCCCCCTACACACACACACACACACACACACACACACACACACACCTTTATCCAGGAGGTCCATCTAGACACAGGTCTGCTCTGTCCTGTGTTTCCAACTCCCGTGGTGGAGGGGAGAGGGGAGAGGGGAGAGAGGAGCTATTTGAGGAGGCCCCAGGGAGGGTGAGGCTAGCCAGGACTTTTTAAAACCTTGAACGTGGGGATATTCTCCAACCCAGGGTCTTTGCGCTGGCTGTGTTCTTGCTAGGAATCCCCCACCCCAATTCTCGCCTCGCTCCTCAGCACACACACTCGCCCCTGTATAGAAGCAGAGGCTCCTAGGGGGAGGGGTCCTGCCTCGGCGATTCTATCAGCCCAGGCAAGGTGGGGGCCCTGGCAGGGCCTCGAGGCAGCAAGGCGGGCACTCTGCTCCTGAAGGGTGTCCCCAGGGGCCCTCGAGACAGTCTGCACTCCCACTTCCTGTCCTTCTCTCCTGCCTTATTGCTGTCCCGGAGCTTGGCCCATCTGGCACCCGAGTATTTGCATATTTGACCTCTCCCTCTTGTTTATTTTGTATTGGTGATTACTGCAGATGTGAACTTTGTCTCGCCACTGCTCTACCTTCAGTGCTCAGTGAATACTCGCTCCCTAGGCCCCCGGAGGAACCCAGAGTGAGGTAGAGACTCTGTTGGGGGCCCACAGCATCCCACCTGGGCAGGACATAGACAGGAGAGAGAGTACAGTGGGGAAGGTGCTGGCCTTGCACAGGGCCCACCTCAGACCAATCTCCATGGGGTCCCCGAGCACTGCCTCAGGTGGTCCCTGAGCACAGAGCCAGGTAAGGCCCCAAGAACCAAGCACTCGAACTTCCTTGCCAGCCATGACAGGTGGTCACACAGGCTGATAGCTGGGCATTCTGAAACATGTGCCAACTATGCGGCCCAAACCAACTATGCATGTCCGTGCAGGACGGGCGCTGTTCTAGACCGGGGTGGAGAGAGTCTGGCCCAGGTTCTACACAGCCCAGGAAACCATCTGGCTGGCCCTGGTGCTCCTCTCGGCCAACCACAGCCCATCTGTCTAGAATGTTATAAAAATCAAATTGTCTGGGCCAGAACAATAGCACAGCGGGGAGGGCATTTGCCTTGCACGTGGCCGACCCGGGTTCGGTCCCCGGCATCCCATATGGTCCCCCAAGCACTGCCAGGAGCAATTCCTGAGTGCAGAGCCCAGATTAACCCCTGAGCATCGCTGGGTGTGACCCAAAAAGAAAAAAAAATTGTCCCTTGGCAGAAAGAAGACCCCCCCCATCCCTGTTCTAAATGCACTGGGGGGTGAGGAAGGTGCCGTGTGGCAGACCTAGAACAGACTCAGAACCTGCCCGAGAAGACAGGCTGGCAATTGCCCTGGCAAAGGGGCAGAACTACAGCCAGAACGAGAGTGGCCGCTCCTCTCTCTGATTCCTAAGCCCCAGGAGCCTGTTGATTTGCCCCAAACCCGAGCTTCTCACTGACACCTGCAAACAGCCAGGGCTCTAGTTGCAGCAAGCACAGAGAGTGCTTTTGGCTGCCATAGAAAAGGTCAGGGAGGAACTGAGGAATGTGACCCCCCCACCTTGGTCCTCACTTTCTCCATCATCAAGGCCCCAAACCAGGCCCTGACAAGCCAATAAACAGCTGAGACTCCACCGTTGGCTCTCCGCCCCTCCAATAACTATTATTATAATGGTAACTATTCCTGCAATATTGTGAATCACGTATAATCATTCCCACCCTAAAGATGTGGGGGTTCTTCCCCTGGTTTGGGGACCACACCACGCTCACTCCCTGACTCTGTGCTCGGGGGATTGGGGGACCATAGGTGGTGCCCCACTGGGCAAGTGCAAAGCACATCCCTTCCCCACTGTACTAGGTCTTGAGCCCCAAGATTCTTTGTCCTTAAGTGAGTCTTAGGAGGAATATTCTCTGAGCCATATTCTCTGCAGCTAAACCTTGGCTGCAGATTGTCTGGCCCAAACGTCACTGCTCACAACTTACTAGAGAACACCATCCTTGTTTCTCCCATTTCTCTTATGGAAGAATAGTTTCCAGCCCTACAGTATCCTTGTAAAAGGCTCCCCTTCGCCCCAGTCACTTCCTACCCTTTAAAGTTTTCCTTTCTCTCTCTTTATTTTCATTCCCTTACTTCCTTTGACTGAAGGGGTACGAGACTGACAGATGGAACTTCATAACCTCTTAAGCCTTTCCCCACTTGATACAGCCTGGACATTTTTCCCTATCAGGGAGGATTTTTCCAAGACATGTTTTGAATGAATATTTCAAGTTCCCCCAGCGAGATAAACTGTCATTTATTAAGCCAACCCCATATTCTTGAGCTTTAAGGTAATCCTCCCCACCCCTTTTATGGCTAGAAATATTGCTCTCAGGGATGTCCCCAAACAGAATAAATCTTTGTGCAAACTTTGGGTGTTTTTTAGGATAAATGCCTAGAGGTGGGGTTGCAGGGCATGAAGTGGGAATGTTTTCGCACACCTCTTCTTAGGGTCCCCGATACTGGGGAGGGGGGGTCCAATGCCTTGCCCGCCCCCATGCCCATGGGAATCGTCTGAAACCCAGAGATCTGTCACTGGTCCTCTTCCGCCTTCCTTCACGTTTGCTACTGATCTTGACCTGAGGACCCCCTTCCTTTCTGAGAGCGTCATGCCCAGATCCACTCACCACCTGTAAACCCACATTCCTGCTCACCCTGACCCGGGTGAGCCATCCTCAAAACCCGCTGGAGACATTCTAGCCTGGCCAGGTTCCAGCTCCAGTTGCCGCGGAGACAGACAACCTCTCCAGCCTCTATCCACGTCCCTCCCCCAAGCTTCAGAAGCTTCAGAAGACACGGGGGCAACTGTCTGTCTGCTTCATCAGCAGGAGCGGTTTGATCCTGTCCAAACCATTTTGTGGTTTCATATTGGCAAAGCTCATGACCAGACAGATGGCACATGGATCTTATAAAAATGCCATAGATTTTTTTTCAACTACTTCTATTTTTTTTTTGCACCTCTCTTGCTTTCAGTAGATCTCAAAAAAAAAAAAAAAAAAAAAAAGAAAGAAAAAGAAAAGAGAAATCCTAGATTTCCCCAAATATCTGTAGAAATAGAATAGAAACCCTCCCAGGACAGGGACAAAGAAGGGGTGTTTGAAAATTCAGAACACATGGGGCTGGAGCGACAGCACAGCGGATAGGGCGTTTGCCTTGCACGCGGGCGACCAGGGTTTGATTCCCAGTTTCCCATATTGTCTCCCAGCACTGCCTGGAGTAATTCCTGAATGCAGAGCCAGGAGTAACCCCTGTGCACTGCTGGGTGAGACCCAAAAAGAAAAAAAAATAAAATTCAGAACACAGACCTATTGAGATAGGCCTAGGTAAGGCCATCAGGGAGATTCTATTATGGCTTAAACATTAGAACACACACATACACACACGCACGAACAGGTATGATGAGTTCATCCAGGTATGAACACTCCTCACTTTCAGAAAATGCAAAAGGTTTAGAAATTCTGTGTCAGAAACTGGAGGTCAAGGGGCTGGAGCGATAGCACAGCGGGGAGGGCGTTTGCCTTGCACGCGGCCGACCCGGGTTCGAATCCCAGCATCCCATATGGTCCCCTGAGCACCGCCAGGGGTGATTCCTGTGTGCATGAGCCAGGAGTGACCCCTGTGCATCGCCAGGTGTGACCCAAAAAGCAAAAAAAAAAAAAAAAAGAAACTGGAGGTCAAGATCAAATACAGGCTCTTACTGCGTCACAAGGTAAAACACATTCGTTGGGAATGGGGAGAGACAGGTCAGGAGTCAGGGGCCAGGCCTGGCATCCAACCCGAGCTCCACCCCAGCACCTCATGGTCTCCTGAGCGTCCCTGGGTGTAGGGCTGGGGCCCCCTATGCATTTCTGGATGTGACCCTGGTTCACTTCTTTCACCATGGGCCCCTAACAGCACCGCATCCTCTGACCCTTGCTCTGAACTTCTGGTCCAAGTACACAATCAGCAGGGGTCTCCTGAGCACTGATTGGTATACCATACCCCCCCAAAAAAAACATGAACAAAGAAAGAAAAGAGACAAATAAACCATTAATGTGGTAGGAGAAGTCACAGAAGACCCCAGAAGCGTTAGAGCAATCCTGCAAAGGATGGGGAAAGTGGCAGGCAGGTCATGGAGAAGGAAGGCGAGTTTGATGGTGTGTGTGTGTGTGTGTGTGTGTGTGTGTGTGTGTGTGTGTGTGTGTGTGTGTGTGTGTGGAGGGTGGGGGAGGGCAGAATATCCAAATATCGAGAGCTGGGGACCACATCCTTTAGGGAGCTTTGGGTGCAAATGACAGCCAACTTAATACAAAGTGGCTTTGACAAAATGAGGATTTGTACGCGCGCAATTAAAAAGGTCAGGAGACACTGCATGCTGACTTCAATCAATCGGATTCAAGCATGGCTTGATACAGAAGCTCTTCAAATGTCAAGCCCGCGCTTTGCCTCCCTGCACTCTTCCGTGTTGACTTTGCTCTTGGATCACAGATGGCGGATCAGGGGAGCAGCCGGCAGGTCCCAAGTCCAAAAATCCTCCAGGCCAGAGACTGCAAAGTGAGTACACGTCACACTCTGCTAGTTTCTGAATAACTCCCAGGTATTGCCGATGGGACACGGCTGGGGTGCGAGCCAGTCCCTGAAGCAGTCACAGGATTCCTTGCAGTGATTCAGCACAGGAGGGAAGGCACTTGCCTTGCATCCAGCTGCAGCAGCTGTGATCCTGGTTTGAATCCCTGATATCACATCTGGTCCCCCAGCACTGTCAAAGGTCACTTCTGAGCACAGAGCCAGGCACAGTCCCTGAGCACCGGGGAGGGTGGCCCCAACCCCTCCCAAATCACATTAGTGGACTCAAGTCACCTGCTTGGGGAGAAGGGGTGTGGCTGTCACTCAAAGGAGATTGGAGTTTCTGTTCCCCGAGCGGGTGCATTAGAGGCAGAGGGAACCCGCCGGCCGAGCCTGGCCCCATGGAAACTAAACATGTTCTTCCTGCTTGCTGGAGCCTGTTCGACAACAAAAGTCCTCAAGAAAGATTAACACTGAGCCAAGGATTGTCGCTCAACCTTAGGGAGCCAACCGTGCCCCAAGAGTACTGGAAGAGTGGCTTAGGAGGGCCCCACCTGCTCCAGGTAGGGGTTCCAGAACCTTCCGGGAAGAAGCTGGTTACTCATGCCCAAATCCAGCTGGGGGGAGCTGCTCTAGCTGCTGGAGACACTGGGTCACCCCAAGAAGTGGGACATAGGAACCCCAAGGAATGTGAGGCACAGCTTTCAGCCTGACGTCTGGGAGAGCTGAGGAGAAGAGCAGGGCCCCCTTCACTGGCTAAAACTAAGGCCGCCACACTCTGGGCCAGAGGACACTGAGAAGGAAGGTCACGTGACTCAGGGTCCCAGCAACAGCAGTTCTTCCAGGGGCCCCTTGGGCACACCCGTAGAGTGGATGGACAACGTCTCTGCTCAGTACGTCCCTCGAACCCCATCAAATCTCCTTCAGTCCAGCAGGGACAGGGAGCAGCACTGTCTGTCACTGCAGTGGCAAAACAGCTCCGGAACTCTGTTCCGAGCCTGAGTTTCCTTCGTTCCCTTCCTTCCTCCCTCCCTCCCTCCCTCCCTTCCTCCCTCCCTCCCTCCCTCCTTACCTCCCTCCCTCCCTCCCTCCCTCCCTCCCTCCTTCCTTCCTTCCTTCCTTCCTTCCTTTCTTCCTTCCTTTCTCCCTCTCTCCCTCCCTCCCTCCCTCCCTTCCTTCCTCCCTCCCTTCCTTCCTCCCTCCCTCCCTGCCTGCTTCCTTCCTTCCTTCCTTCCTTCCTTCCTTCCTTCCTTCCTTCCTTCCTTCCTTCCTTCCTTCCTTCCTTCCTTCCTTCCTTCCTTCCTTCTTTCCTTCCTCCCTCCCTCCCTCCCTCCTTTCCATCCTTCCTTTCTTTCCTCCTTCCTTCTTTCCTCCCTCCCTCCTCATCTTTTCCTCTTTATCTTCTCCCTCCTTCCCCTCCTCACCTCCTCACTGCTCCTCCTCCTCCTCCCTCTGCCTCCTCTCCTCCTATTCCTCCTCCCCTCCTCCCTCCTCTCCTTTTCTTCTTCTTTTTCCTTTTCCTCTTCTTCCTCTCCTCCTCTCCTCCTCTTCTTCCTCTTCTTTCTTCTTCCTTTTTCTGCCTTCTTCTTCTTCCTTCTTCCTCTCCTCTCTCCTCTTCCTCTTCTTCCTCTCCTCTCTCCTCTCCTCCTCTTCTTCCTCTTTTTTCTTCTTCTTCCTTCTTCTTCTTCCTTCTTCTTCTTCCTTCTTCTTCCTTCTTCTTCTTCTTCTTCTTCTTCTTCTTCTTCTTCTTCTTCTTCTTCTTCTTCTTCTTCTTCTTCTTCTTCTTCTTCTTCTTCTTCTTCTTCTTCTTCTTCTTCTTCTTCTTCTTCTCCTTCTCCTTCTTCTTCCTCTTCTTTCTTCTTCCTCTTGCTTGTCTCCTACAAGAAGTATAGAATGGGGGACTAACAAGAGAATGAGGAATTTCTGTAACTTGAGGGAAAGAGCATTACTTTTGGTCTTGCTTTGAGGGCATCTTCAGAAAAAAAGTAAAGCACACGCATCCTGTGCATCTCACTTGGCCTCTCTGAGTTTCTATGGAAAAGATGCACCTTTTATGATTCATCAACTGTTCCAGTCCATCCTTAATGCTGTACAATGTATCTACAGAGTCAATGTCCACCAAATGACCACCGACTGCGCGCCCATCAGTGCAGCTCACCCGACTGTACAAAGACCTGCCAATAAAAGCACAAGCACACAATGACACTTCCGCATTACTTCACTCTGTTGTCCTCCAAGGAGAATTTTATTTGGAACTGCTGAATTTGATTTGCAAAAGGATGAATTTAATTTGCAAAAAGGTGAATTTGGAGGGCAAAAGCTGAAACCACTTCCAGTGCGGCAGCAGGGACAGGTGAGGGGGACTGCTCGCCCCACCAAGGCCAAGAGCCTGCCCTCTGTGCCCAAGGAAGGGGGTGCAGGTGACTCCAGGAAAGACTGTGACCCTCATGAGGTGGCTTGGCAAGGGCCGTTCTGCAGAGGGACCCCAGGGAAGCAGCGGTGGCCACTGCAGCAAGTGTGGGGACTTTGGGGAGGAGCAGGACTGGGCACGTCACAGAATGAGGCAGTGTGTGAGGGTGGGGGAGAGCATGGGGTCACGCCTGCAGGCTGGCCAAGGGCAGGTGAGTGTCTGCGGCCTGAGGGTATCTCTGGACCAGCCTCCTCCCACCAGGGGACTGAGGGGCGTGGGGAGAGACACACCTTCTCTGTTTGCTTTCTGGAATCTGGAGCTGGGGAGACCCACGCCCCACCACGGCTGCAGGTGACTGCAAGGACCTGAGGACGCTGCTTGAGTTTGGGGTGCCGGGGCTCTGCCGGTCTTTTCTTTTTTGACTAAGAGATGCTTCTGGGTTCTGAGGGTGAGCACAGGGGTTAAGTTTAAAGGCACACGGCTGACCCGGGTTCAATCCCCAGAAAGTGATTCCTGAGCACAGAACTGAGGAGTAAGCCTGGAGCACAGTTAGGCGTCCCCTACCCAGCTCCCCAGAAGGGAAGCCTCTAGAACAGTGTCTTCACAAATATAGATGCAAAAAAAAAAGTTCTCACCAGGGTATGGAGGGATAGGACCCCAGGCTAGGCACTGGTCTAGCATATAGTTGACCAGGGTTCAATCCTCAGCACTGCACAGGGTCCCCTGAGAACCCCAGGGGTGATCCCTGAGCATAGAGCCAGGATAAGCTCTGAGCACCATCAGGAATGGCCAAAAAGAAAAAGAACATGGTGTTTCTGTCACCTCGATTCCCTCCCCTCTCCCCCGACACACACTCAAGGATTCAGAAGCGCCCTCTCTGTTTCTTCAGTCGTTGATTGCTATGTACTTTGGGGGACCCTGGGTTTGATTCTGTGCACTGCATGGTCCCCCAAAACCACCAAGAACTCTCCCTGAGCACCAAACCAGAAGCAACCCCTGAACATCACCCTTCTGAAAAGCACCTGAAGCAAAACCGAACAAGATGCTCAATACGTTTGGGAGTGGGTCAATAATAGTGAGTTTTTTGTTGAAATATTGAATGTAATCAAAGTAAAGTGAAAGTAAAGTAAAACTTACCAGTTACACAGGCGGGGTGGGGGGTTGGGGAGGTGGGGGGGAGGGGGAGGTTTACTGTGATTCTTGGTGGTGGAATATGTGCACTGGTGAAGGGATGGGTGTTCGAGCATTGCTTAACTGAGACTTAAACCTGAAAGCTTTGTAACTTTCCACATGGTGATTCAATAAAAGAATAAATTTTTAAAAATACATTTGGGAGTGGAGAAGAAAATAGAGTATTTGCAGGATCTGACTTCCGGAAATGTGAGAGTCTTGTCACGCTCCGTCCCTTATAGCCTGTGATGATAATGTACACACAACGCACTAATTCTTTATTTGGAAAAAATAAGATGGTGCCTGATTTGATTTGAATGCTCCAGCCTTGAGGCATGCTTCATGACTTTTAATCCAATTAGTGGGGAGATACTTCTGATTCTAAGAGGATCTGGTTTCTGCTTATGCTTGAACTTCTGTGCTGCAATGACTCAGGTTTCAACACGGGCAGGAGTTAGGCCCACGGTTATTAACAAGGGTCTGTTTATACGGTTGCTTTGGTTTTTGTTATTAGACCCACGGAGCAGTGGGGAACTTGGGTCTCGCTCTTAGCTCAGGTTTCTGTAAGTAGCTGACAATTCACAGACAATTGCAACTCAAAAAGTTCTCCATACAGACGACGATTATTTCTCACTAGACTCTCAAAACATTCTACTTGAAAGTAAATCAAAAGGTTTGACTTCTCCCCGGGGACCATTCCACGAGTCTCCGCCTGGTGTCAGGGGTCAGGAAACCAGGCTATCAGGCAGCTTCTCAGCTGAGCTGGGAAAAACAGCCCCAATCCACTCTCCAAGTTTGTGGGCACACATCAGCTTAGCCCCCGAAGAACACTCCCGTCTGCCGATTTATCAGTTAGGGGAGAAAAGAGGTGAAGGAATGTTGTACAAGTCAAAGCAATTCGTCACCATCAAAAGGCTGGCAAGACAGGGGCAGAGAGATAGTACCAAGGACAAGGTGCTTGCCTGGCACGCGATCCACCCAGGTTCCATCCCCGGCAACACTCCAAGCATTGTCAGGAGTGATCTCTGAGCACAGAGCCAGGAGTAAGTCTTATGCACCACTGGGCATGGCCGCCACCTCCAAATAAAAATCGGACAAAACAGGACTCCCAAATGATACCGTGTTGGAAGCTTCGGGGAGCAAAATTAAATGATGATCCCTGAACTGAAGGGAAACCCAAGCTCTTACAGGTCCCATGTCTAACTGCGCAGGACACCTCAGCACCAACTGTGGGACAGAAGCTCCAACAGGGCTGGAAAGAAGGCATAGGGGGTCAAAGCACTCGCCACGCAGGCTGCCTACCCCCTCATGGCCTCCGAAGCAACCCCAGAGCGATCTCTGAGTGTGGAGCCAGGAATAAGCCCCGAGCATCACTGGGTGTGGCCCCAAATCCCAAAAACATAAACCTGCAGCAGAAAAATCCTGCAACCGGGCACAAGACGGAGCATGAAAATCCCCGGAAGAATTTAATCTCTGGAATTTCCCAAGGGGAGATGCGTTCGCAGGAACATTGCAGCAATGCAGTCCTGCTCCCCGTTCCCAGTCTGTGCACCGCACCCCTCCTCCTCTCTCCCCAGGTGGCCCCATCCCGTGGGACTTCCTCCAGACCCGGGCTGCAGTTATGCAGAGTTCTGGGTTGGCACACGTGTGCCAAGACCCTGAGACACACCAGCGGCCCATTCAGCGATAGGAGAGTGAGAGAGAGAGAGAGAGAGAGAGAGAGAGAGAGAGAGAGAGAGAGAGAGAGAGAGAGGGAAGGAGGGAGGGAGAAACAACGGCATGGTGCAATGGGGAGCACCCTTTGGAGGTGATGCTGGGAGCTCGGGTGACGTCACAGACCAAATGGGGGGAACCTCCGCGTCTGGGGCCTCGGGGACCCCTGGAGGCTGAGTTGGCAGTTAGGGGTTGATTTTTATTTATTTTATTTTTATTTATTTATTTATTTATTTGCTTTTTGGGTCACACCCGGCAATGCACAGGGGTTATTCCTGGCTCTGCACTCAGGAATCACCCCTGGCGGTGCTCAGGGGACCATATGGGATGCTGGGATTCGAACCCGGGTTGTCCGCGTGCAAGGCAAACGCCCTACTTGCTGTGCTATCACTCCAGCCAGGGGGGTTGATTTTTAGAGACTGAAAGCTAAGCTGGAAACTTGTCAAAGGGGCAGGCGGAGGAGACGGGACTGTGTCCGGGACCCAGTAGAAAATGCCGCTGGGAGAAGCCAGCAGGAGAGATGAAGAAGGAGTGTCCCATGTGGGCTGAGCGGTGCAGAGGCGGGTCCAGCCCCCAGCAGCTCATTGTAATATGATTAGCATACTGGGCTGGCCCCGCCCCGGGGGTGCTCTGTGTGCCTGGAGCTCAGCCCACACCTGTCCGTCAGGCCCAAGGTAGTCCCACCCACACTCTGACATCATCGCCCAATCCACCCCACAGGCCGCAGTAGAAAACACTATAACCTGTGCATAACGGGCTAGCGGGCTGGGCTACAATGCGGGGTCTCCACAGTCCTGTTCTCCCTGGAGTCCTGGGGCCGGAGCGATAGCCCAGCGGGTAGGGTGTTTGCCTTGCACGCGGCCGACCTGGGTTCAATCCCCGGCATCCCATATGGTCCCCCAAGCACTGCCAGGAGTAATTCCTGAGTGCAGAGCCAGGAGTAACCCCTGAGCATCGCTGGGTGTGACCCAAAAAGCAAAAAAAAAAAAAAGAAAAAGAAAAACTCCCTGGAGTGTCCTGTGCTTGAATGAAGCCTCTTTATTGTGGCAGAACTTGTACGTGTGTGGGAGAGCTTCAGTCTTGGCTGATCAGACCCAGGAATCGAGACTTCTAGTCTCCACCAAGCCCTCCTGCCACCTCCTGGGACTCCAAGTGACAAGAAGAAACCAACCAATTTCTAACAGGGGAAAAAATTAAGCCATCCCGAGATGTCAGGCCCCGCTCAGTGATGACTCGCTGTGAAGAGAGACCAATTCTATCCCTGTAGACAAGAGGGAAACACACAGCCCTTCCTGGGGGGGCAGGGACCCCCTCCATGGACTGGCCGGGAAAGCTCGCTGCTCTCTCCTTTCTCTCTTCTGCGGTTGGCCCCCAGGAAATCAAAAGCATGTCTGTGCTTTGGAGTGGCAACGATTTTCCTTCTTGGTCCTTCCAGGGTGGGGCAGCTCATTGCACCTGCATATAAATTTGCTTCTTGAGGACTGGATGGGTGAGGTTCTTGGTTCCCGGTCTGTTTTCTGCTGGGTCCCAGGCTGGGTTCTGGGGAGCGGAGCTGGACATCTGCAGTCCGTCACACCCCGACTGTTTGTACAGCCTGTTGCTGTAGATATGCATTTCCTTGAGCTGCACAGGGGACATGGGGATCCTGGGAACCCGGGGGAAGGCTCATGCTTGTACAAACAATCCCAACTGGCATCTCAGATCCAAAGTGGCAGTGAGGGTGGGGAGAGATAAAGCTCCTACAATTCCCCAAAGGATCCACCAGCTTTCAGAAATAGAAGGTAATGCTCAAATATCTGCCTACGGGACAGAGGGGTGGAGAGGAACTCATTCGTGGTTCTCTTTGGCTTAGTTAGTACTTCTTTTGTGGGGAGAGGAGTTGAGGCTCACCTAGTGATGCTTGGGAACTAGTCCTTCCTAGCTTAGTGCTGGGAATTGCTCTGGCAGTGCCCGGGGGAGCACAGAGTGGCAAGGATTGAACCCTGGGCCTCACATGTGTGAGCCATCAAGGCACGTCCCTGGTACTAAAGCCTACATGCTTTATCAACAAGTTAAGTGCTTCACAGTTGCCTCACAAGGTTTCCGAAAGGAAGGAGAGGACAAGAATAATAGAGATAAGTCCCAGGAGGATTACTCCACAGCTTGGAAGCTGGCCTCACATGCTGGGGGGAAAGGCAGCTCAGATAGAGAAGGGTCCACCAAGCAAACAATGCCAGGAGGGCCCACTTAGGATGGGAGATGCTAAAAGTAGACTATAGACGGAACATGATGGCCACTTAATACCTCTATAGCAAACCACAACACCCAAAAGGAGAGAGAGAGCAAAAGGGAATGCCCTGCCACAGAAGCAGGGTGGGGTGGGTGGAGGGGACGGGGTGTGGGTGGTGGGAGGGATGCTGGGACCATTGGTGGTGGAAAGTGGGCACTGGTGGAGGGATGGGTACTCGATCATTATATGACTGAAATGCAAGCATGAAAGTTTGTAAGTCTGTAACTGTATCTCATGGTGATTCACTAATAAAAAAATTGAAAAAAAGAAAAAAGGAAGGAGTGGAGTTGCTGTCAGAGGAGGGATAGCTGAAAGGAATTCCCGTATGAATTTTGTTTCCACTCCTGCTTGCTCTCGGGCACTGTGGTAGTTGCCCATCTCTATAGCAAGTACAGAAACTGTGTGTGGGGGGGGGTGTTCTTGTCCCTAAGAACCGGGGCACTTGAGACCCGGATAACTTCTCTTGTTAAGCAAGATTGCTATGCCCAACCTCGAAGAACAAACACAAGGGGCTAGAGAGATAGCTCAAAGGGCTAGTGAACATTCTGGTGTTCACAAGACCCCAAGTCTGATCCCCAGCACCCCATGGGTATTTGGGGCTACCAGGTGAGGCCTTGATAGACCCCGGCTCTATCAAGTACCAAAACCGTCAACCTGCAACCCTGGGCTAAGTATCGCCAAGAGTGGCCCCTAACCGGGGTCCTGCTGGAGAGGTTCCCCCAGACAAAGGAAACAGCTAAAACGCAAGCAAGCCAGGGCCACAACAGAGACCTGAGATGTTGCTGCAATGTAGGGTTCAGGGTGTCCTTGGGTTTTAGGGTGACTGGCTACTCTTTTTCTCCCCAACATCTCCCTGATGTAAAGTTGTGAGTCTATGATTGGGCAGTGGGACACCAACATGATTCATGGGACAACCCTCCTCCCTGGAAATGATGAATGACTGCATAACTCAGGTGACCTGGCTCAGGTCAACAGCAACTCAGTCACAGAGGCAATGAGCAAGACAAGGACCAAACCTCATGCTCCAGAGAAAGAGAACAGAGGTTAAGACTCTTGCCTTGCATGCAGCTGATTTGGGTTTGATTCCTGACAACACTTATGTGAACCTCCAGGCATGGTCCCTGAGCACAGAGCCGGGAGTAAGCCCTGAGCACCGACCGATGGCTGTGGCCCACCCCCAAAACAGAAAAATGTGGAGTTCATGCCCAATTCAATCAGCTTAATCAGTGGCTGAACAAATAGCAGTACTCCTACATTATTAACAAAAAAAGTATTTAATAATAAAAAAATAATTTAAATTTTTTAAATAAAAAATTTAATTAAAAATGTTTTTTAATTAAAAAATAAAACAGAAAAACAAGATCCACCCCCTTCCTCTTCTCTCCTCCAAACAGCTGGTCTGGAAGTTGATAAAAAAAAAAAGTAGGTTGGTTTTTTCAGTTAGAACATTAAAGCTGGGATTTATTGTTATTCCTGATGTTCTAGCACCTCTCATATTAATGGTGCCCTTTCATTGCTCTTAAAAGGTAAAAATCAACACTGATGATTCTATAAGACAATCTTTACATGGTTTACAAATGTGAATGACCCATAGCTTCCTGGTGGCATCCAAGTTCTAGGCTTAGCTTGAGAGAGGAGAAAAGACTCTTCTTTCTGCAGTTCTATGGTGATCACCATTCATTTCTTTGTTTTTTTTTTCCAGGATAAAGGAATAACATGCACATTTCCTTATAGTCCAAAGCCAGCAGAAGAAACCAAAGATAAAAACTCAACAGTCGGAAAGTATCTCAAGAAGAGTGGGCAAGGCCAGTGTTTGCCTCTTACAACAGATTGAGAAGAGATGATGCCTTTCAAGGTTTCATTTTTGAATTCCACTATCTCAATCACTTTTCCTGGTATCCTGCCAGACCCTGCCATGAGAGAGAGGACAACGGGAGGTGATGTGGGCTTGTCACCAGCTGTCCTGAGCCCAGGGCACTCAGAAGAGTCACAAGAAACTGCCACTAACCTGACTCGTGCCCCCTTTCTTTCCTCTCCCCCCTGCCCCATCTCTGTTTTACTCCAGAAAACGCAAGTGCAACGTGGTTTCTCCTTGATGAGCAGTAAGGACCGTTTAGACAGTCAATCCTTAGGTCAGGAGCCACGTGGTTGGGGGCGGACCACGCAGGGAAGAGAGGAAGCACATGGACACATGCACAGTGGCCGATGTCTCCTCCAGTACCCGCACCCCAAGCCTTGACATACCGCCTGCAAGGAGTCACAAGTTTCAGGGACAGAGAGATAGTCCAGGGGCTAAGACACTTGTATTACATGTGGCTGACCCTGGTTTTAGCCCCAGTAGTGCCTATTGTCCCTCTCCAGGTCCTGCCAGGCATGATGCCTGAGCACAGAGACAGGAATTAGCCCTGAGCCCAGATGGACGTGACCCAACCAACACCCCTTCAGATGGACGTGACCCAACCAACACCCCTTCCCCAAATTGCAAAATGTGGGGGAGGGGGTTTGGGTCACACCTGGCGATGCTCAGGGGACCCTATGGGATGCTGAGCCAGGAGTAACCCCAGGGGTTACTCCTGGCTCTGCACTCAGGAATTACTCCTGGCGGTGCTCAGGGGACCATATGGGATGCTGGGAATCAAACCCGGGTCGGCCGCGTGCAAGGCAAATGCCCTACCCGCTGTGCTATCGCTCCAGCCCCCAAATTTGTAAAATCTTTACACGTTTCCTGGGATGTATCTTAGTTGTTGCAAAGCCAAAACCTCCCAAGGGATAAATATATAAATATATGTATGTATATATATACTTATATATATGTGCACCACACACACACACACACATATACATGCTTTCTATTATCTAAAGCTGTACCTTAAAGCAATTATTGGTATCTCTATCTCTCAATAACTTAAAATCTTTCTAGATAATCTCCATTTCAAGTTAATTATTGAAGCAGTTTAGAGTTAATTAAGAAAGAAACATATTGGCATTAAGTACTTATTAATTCCAAGATGACTGGCCTTTTAAATATTTAACTTGTAAATATTATGATTCAGACAAACAGAACTTAATGAACAAGGAAGTTCAGAGATTAAAATTCAGAACACATGCTGTGGTTGGGTCACGTCAGAGATTGTGCAAACTCATGAGCACAACTCATTGTTTGGGGCAAAACGAACTAGTTAAGGATACACACCTCATAACCTGACCAGGAGCAGCCCCCTTCCTGCCCCTGCCCACCATTACTTCCTCCTTCCTGTGCTCTGAGGTTGTCTATCCCTCTTTGGAGAAAAGCTGCTCTAATACCAGCAAGTCCGGGGCCAAGTAATAGCATCATGGGTAGGGCCTTTGCCTTGCCAGGCATTTGAACCAACCAACCCAGGTTCAAATTCTCGTCATGCCGTATAGTCCCCCAAGTCTGCCAGGAGCGATCCCCGAGCACAAAGCCAGGAGTAAAATTCCAGCAAGTCCTTCTCGGTTTTGCCATGTACTTCCGTGGCCCTCTATGACAACAATCTCAGGTGAAAGGAAATAAGTCATCCTGTGCCACTTATTAGCACGTGGCTTCTTCATTCCAGATTCATTCTGATTTGCTGCTCTTAGGAAATGCACTGCACGGTTGCACTGTAGCACTGTCGTCCATCAGTTTACTCGAGCGGGCACCAGTAACGTCTCCACTGTGAACTTTTTGTTAACTGTTTTTGGCATATTGAATACACCACGGGGAGCTTGCCAGGCTCTGCCGTGCAGGCGAGATACTCTCGGTAGCTTGCCGGGCTCTCTGAGAGGGATGGAGGAACCAAACCCGGGTCGGCCACGTGCAAGGCAAAAGCCCTACCCACTGTGCTATCACTCCAGTCCTAAAAATAGTCCCTTTGCCGACTGGTGTAATACCAATTGTCCTCAGTAGAAGGTGCTGGAGAGCTGGTGCAGTAGTAGTTCTTTCTCACCCTGGCCATCCACCTCCCATTACTACTGTGCCCAGTTTCCTTGTTGCCAGGGTCTTCTCCAGATCCTGCAATGCACACGGATCCCCATCTTGGGGGGCTACTCCTTCTGCTAGGGTCTCCCGGAGTGCAACAGCTTATCTCAGCTCTCCTGAGCAGTCTGGTCCTAGCATGGGCAGGGAGGATTTCTGGAAAGTTCTCTGGTGTGGATCATAGCAACTTCTCTGCTGTCCAAGGCACCGTGGCCACGCCCTCTCCAGTGCCTCCAGTCCCGGGGAGGCTGGCTGAGAGGATGACCTTCTTGGGGCCATGGGTGTTCCTTACACCTGTGATTCCTAATTCCTCAGTGTTCTGTTTATCCATCAGTCAATCCCCCATCGTTCCAGTCGCGTTTTCGGAGAGAGAAACTTTTTTTTTTTTTTTTTGCTTTTTGGGTCACACCCAGCGATGCTCAGGGGGTTACTCCTGGCTTTGCACTCAGGAATTACTCCTGGCAGTGCTTGGGGGACCCTATGGGATGCCGGGGATCGAACCCAGGTCGGCTGCGTGCAAGGCAAACGCCCTACCCGCTGTGCTATCGCTCCGGCCCCTCGGAGAGAGAAACTTTAAACCGAGTATTCCCCATTCAGATTACCGTGAGGTCTCTTTTTTCCTGTGGGGATGCTGAATGAGACATTTCCCCAGGTGGGTGTTTTCATATTGTTTATGGAAAGAGAGACGTTCTCCACCCCACCCAACCCCCGCCACGAGAGCAAGTCTGGATAAAACCGCCTGCAACGGACTGATGTTGGGGGAGCAGTTTGAGAGGGAGGTTCTCTCTCCTCTGGATCCCCGTGTCAGCTCAGGCTGTCAGAACCCCTAGACTGGGCAGGATTCGTGCATTCGTGCTCCTGGGGGCTGGTAAGCCCAGGATCAAGGTGCCAGTGGGTCAGTGGCTCCTGGGACTCTTATTCTGGCAGGAGACTGGCCGTCTTCATCTCCTTTGTGTGACTGCTCTGTGGGGAACGTGGGTCAGACACACCCGTACAGCCTCATTTAACTCATCTGAGGCACTGGGACAGGGCTTGGGCATGAAACGGCATGAACGTGGCAGGGGGTGTGTGTATGTGTGTTGGGGGGGGCGGGGGACCCAGCTCTGCCCATCCAAAACCAACTTCTGGCTGTGGGGTTGCATATGGCGGAGAAGTGGCCACAGTCGGGCGCAGCTCATCAGACTTTGATGCTCTAGCACATCCCACTGGCGGCTCACACTCGGCCGTGGCTTCATTAACACAAATTGTGGCACAAGCATCAATGTGTTCGAGACCTGATTTGGGGCCCGGGTTCTATTAGCTGGGCAACTGTCTTCACCTCTTAGCTCTCAGTTTTTCTAGCTGTCCAATGGGCTTCAAGAGGTAGTACGGGGCAGGGGGAGGGGACTGAGGGGAGTGGGGTGCGGGAGGGGGGGCGTGTGGGGTTCAATGAACTCAGGCCAGTAACAGAGCATCAGTGTGGACAAAGGCATTTAGGAAAGCGAGAGGTCTCTGGGCAGGTACGTGGACTCACCGCCTCTAAAACCCTCCCATGGCATTTCATACTTTGTACTTATGAAAAGGCTCCTGCCAACCTCTTAAACCAGTGTTAAGTAGAAATGGTTTGTGTGGCCAAAACCCCTCTGGCTTATTAGTCTCCAGAAGGCTCTCTCCAGTCCCATGCGTCCGCAACACGTGCCAGTGCCCTTCATTAAGCCCCAATCCTGAATTAATTATTATATCATCTCTTTTGTTTTCTCTTTCTCTGCGAAAACAATACGTAATAGGTTTAAAGCCTCGTGAACATAGTTGACCTGGGTTCCCTCCCATCCCCACCCCCACACTTGGAACAGGCAGAAATTACATGATCTGTAGAATGACAGCCAGCAAAATTGCTGGCACTCAGAGCACTCACTAATAAAGGGAGAGGAAACGGTAACCTGGTTCTCATTTCACCCAGCAACCCAGCGCTTTCTCCCCACACGACGGCCAATCTGTGCTCCCACTCACCGCACAGTGGGAAACGGAGGCACCAAGCACCAGCACCTTGCCTGGATCCAGATGGGAGAAGAAACTCCCACTCACCCAGGAGCTCGACCGAGGGAGGATGAAGTGAGGTTCACTTCATTCACCCACCAGCCCTTGAGGGTCAATCAATCCTATCTTGCAGATAGGCAAACTGAGGTGCTGGAGGGTAAAGAACCGGCCAGAGCCATGTGGCTAATAAATACTAGACGAGCGCTCCTGGGAGCCTTATCAACGTCTCTCTTAGCCAACAGTTATTCACGAAGCCTGGGTTTAATAGTGCCATTAACAGCCTAATTGTCATTGAATGGAAGCAATTAGCAGTGGAATCTAATAGAGCTTCAATTACTAAAATTCTCCAGTGATTAGTTACTTAAGAGTTTTCAAGCTACATCATGGATAATAAGAGGTAAGTGTTGGATCCAAAAATAATTTTTTTGGCAAATATTCAACCACATGCTGTAATGGCGCCCACTGGCCACTTGCCCTGTGTGCATATAATTGTTATCTGCAACCATATTTGCTCTGTTGCTTTCTCAGTTTTCCCAATGCCATCTGTGTGGGCATTGGCTGACTCGGCAGGGCAAGTTATGTCCACATATTTCTCTAGTAAAGGAAAGTGCACGTAGGATAACTATTTGTTTTCCTCCTCAATTTTTGTCTCAGATTTAGCAATGGGGAAAGTTCTTTTTTTAAAAACAAAATACTCTTTTGAATGGGTACTAGATCTTTAAGAGATTTGACGCTGAGCCTGCCATAAGCTTTATTTTGAAATCTTGCTGGAATCAGTTTGGAAAACTGATCCTATTTCCAAAGGAAAACAGAAACAACTAAAGTCAAATCAGAGTTTATTGAAATTTGGAGAGACGGGGCCATGGGGTTCAAAGGTGACATGACTGAGTCCATCACTTGAATAGTGGGAGGGAGGAAATGACGTCATGGAGCTGGCTGGTGAAGAGGAAACAGCCCTCCTTGGAGGTGTCCATCTTGGAGTTCCTTACAGGGGATTTGCAGCTCAGAGATTCCAGGATTGGATTTCTCCCCCTCGCTGGCAGCGTTCCTTGAGTGCTGGAATGACGGGTTGCATCCTTATCTCCTAGGATCACTATGTCTCAGCTGCCTGTGGGACCATCCATCACTGCGCTGGTCCAGTGGCTTCTGCAAGAGCAGCCTGGCACTGAGCTCCTCGGCACCACTACCTGTCCACAACGCAGCCCAAGGAACGGCCGAAATCCTGCTTCTGGTGCTGGGTCGCTGCCCAGACTCAGCCAAACCCTGTTGCTGAGAACCTTGCAATCCTTGGCCCCAGGCACGCTCTGCCAGCCTGTCTCCAGCCGTTTCTGGGCTCTCCTGGGTCCACCTGTGGGCAACTCTGTGAAGGAGACAAACAGGCTGGCGAGAGAGGGGGGGGCAACACAGGGCGGGGGGCGGGGGCGGGGTATCAGGAGTTCTGAGGACTGAGAGGTCCAAGAAGGCCTCCTGGAGGAGTAGTCACGAGTCTTGAGACCTTTCAGAGTTGCCCACCTGGAGAAGCAGGGGAGGGCATTCATGGGCAAACAGAGGCTCGGATGTGAACGCCCGTGGAAAGCCATAGGCTTGAAAGGGACAGAGTGGGTTCAGGGCTGGCCCGGCACCAGGCGGAGGGGGTGAGGCTACAGGCGGGGCCTGGAGAAGCTCCCCTGTGCCCACTAAACGTGGGTATTCAGGCGTCATGACCGACACTGAAACGTTGGTTGGTCCTGGGCACTGGTTAGAGAGGAGTCTCCAGTTCCGGCTCATCTCGACTCCCCTGTCCAAGCACCGCCTAAGCCCAAAGGAGAATCCTGGTCTGAACCAATGGCGAGAAGGGCACCACAGGAGCTTCCTCGAGGGCTGCGTTTAGACACCTCCAAGGGGTAGCCAAGACTCGAGGCTCCCGTTTGGAAACAGCAGGCAGCTTGCGTCATGCTATGTATGACGAGTCCCCACTCTCCCAAAGGAGATCTGCCTTCTCCACAACAGCAGTGGGGGGTGGCCCCAAAGATCCCATGATAAAGGCCAGCGATCCTTATTCGAGAGGTGCTCAGCCTCACCCCGGGGGAAGGCATTTTTCTTGCTGACCTTTGTCGAAAGTTTTCATGGGTGCCGCATTTTGAGACCCTGAGCCAGTCACGGATCTAAGCCGGCCAGGTCACCTTGCACGGTGACAGCAGTTCAGGGGATCTGGTCACACTCAGGAGAGCATCTCACTCAGCTGCCACCTCTCCCCTGCAGCTCCGGGTTTCATTCATACACTGGGTTTCTCTGTCTCCTCCTTGGTCCCCAGGGGGCAAGACTTCATGGTCCTGATGATGTTTGAAAGGATATTGATAGATTTGCCGTTTGGCTCTACACAGCCCGGGGTGGCTTCCGAGAAGTCTTTCCCCCCAAAAAAGGCTGATGAAATGGTTCCAGGAGTGAGGTTCATTCAGGGGTCTTGATGGTAGTCCGGGGGTCTGAGCAGAAAACTCTCTCTAAGAGCTCTCTCTCTCTCTTGTCTGTTTCTTTAAAGTTAGACTGGGCTTGGGTTTGGGGGACAGAGCTAAGATGTGCAAAAACTTCAGACTTTCAGAGGAATGTACCCCACAACTTATAAAATTATAAGTCATGTTATATCTTAGACAAGGAGCCCGTTTTTGAGGCAAACCCTTTGCCCCTGATTCAGCAACCACATTTGTTGCATTTGGATCCAGCAGAGAAAATTAAAATCTTGTGTTTGTCAGCAGAGAGGCCAGGCCGCCTCTTCCCCGAGTTTAAATATCCAGGAACCATCCAGTGGTTTGCTTATATTGTTCCTCAAGTCAGCAGACACAAGCCCCTGAGTGGTTCCAGATGGGGGATTGACAGGGCTGCACTTCACAGACCTCCATGTGAAAAGTAAAGTCAGAGGCCCCAGGAAGGCCCAGAGTATTGCCATGTTTGGGGGAAGAGTCTCTCTCTCTCTCTCTCTCTCTCTCTCTCTCTCTCTCTCTCTCTCTTCCTCTCTCTCTTTTTCTCTCTCTCTTTCTCTGTCTTTCTCTCTCCTCTCTCACCTCTCTCTTTCTGCCTGACTCTCTCTTTCTCTCTCTTTCTCTCTCTCTCTCTCTCTCTCTCTATCTATCTATCTATCTATCTGTCTCTCTCTCTTCCTCTCTCTTTCTCTCTCTATCTGTCTCTCTCTCTTCTCTCTCACCTCTCTCTTTCTGCCTGTCTCTTTCTTTTTCTCTCTCTGTCTCTCTCTCCTCTCTCTCACCTCTCTCTTTCTGCCTCTCTCTCTCTCTCTCTCTCTCTCTCTCTCTTCCTCCCTATCGCTTGCCATCTTGCCATGCCAGGTCTTGAACTCTGGGCTCCACGTAAGGCGAGCATTCCACAACAGAGTCCGGCTCCCAACCCAATTCTCTCCTCCTAAAAACCGATTAGACACGGAGCACCTAGTCCGGCAGGTGGCACATGTAAAGCAGGGTTTCTCAACATTTTTCCGGTCTTATTTCCTTTCGTGGCCCCCAGCCAGCCTCCATCCTACTGGTTACTTCCCAAGTCTCACGCTCTGGCCTCCCTATTTATATGATCTTTATTTTGGGGTGGTGATAGGTAGGACACACCCAACAATGCTCAGGACTGATTTCTGGTTCTGCACCCGGGGATCATCCCTGGCAGTGCTTGGGGAACCATATGGGATGCCGGAAACCGACCCCAGATTAGCTGCATACCAGTCAAGTGCCCTACCTGCCACATGACTGCTCCAGCCCCAATTTACATGACTGTCCCTGCCCCTATGCCTGCTTTGGAATATTCTGGGCACTCTTGAGGGAAACACTGGTCAGGAGATACTCTCTTGGGCCACCTCAGACTTCACCCAAGAATTCGCCCCTGTGCCCTGCTCTCTTTGTAAGGTAGAAACCCCAGCAGTGGGCTGCCAGCCATCAGAGAGCCATGCGGTCCCCAGGGACCAAGACTCTGCACTTTTAACAGAATCGCCCAAGAGCACCAAGCAAAGGAGAAGATGCTCACATTGACCGGGATGCAGGAGAGCTGGAGGCAGAGCGTGGCCTGCTTGGGGGAGTCTCTACCCACCGCCGGGGCATTTGGGGACGGTCCCAGGAAGCCCCCCTGTCCCAGGTGCCTGGCCTAGAGGCCTGACTGCCCAGGGTGGGAAGGAACCTGGCTGGCATGTGCCTGGGCCAGAAGGTTGGAGTCTGTTGCCATAAATCTTGGAAAGGTGTCTTCTGCTCATGCTCCTCTGGCAGCGGCCAAAACGTGAGCATTCTGATCGCCAGAATACCTACCCGGCTTGGAGACGTAACCTTCCCGAGAGGTGAAGAATTTTTATGTCCTCTGGCAGGAGTCCAAACCAAGATCCAGCTAGCACTCAGAGAGGCTTCAGCGGATGATCCCAGGAATCCGGGATTCTGGCTCATAAATCTGGGGCGGGAATAACCATGTGATTCTGGACCTTTTAGGTGACCACCCTGTCCGTGGCCTAAAGGTGGAAGCCTTTGAAAGTTTCGTGCCGTGTCACTCCACATTTCCCACTGAGGACGCACCCCACGGACACCCCCAGATCCCCACCAGTGTGCCGACAAACTGGCATCTATTGAGAGTGTGGTATACAACAAAGCAGGGAGATAAACGGGCTTCAAATGTGAGCTTCTTTGAACCTCCCAGGAAGAACACAAAATAGGTGCTCTGAGCACGTGAGGAACCCACAGCAGCTGGGCAGTTCAGCAAATGACCCCAGACCCCCAAGAGGTGGGGCCCCTCTCAGGCCAGCTCCAGGGTCTCCAGACGGCCCGGAGCACCACTTCAAGGCCGGCTTTGATCACCCAGAAAACTTTTTTCAACCCTGGAGCAGTTTTGAAATATTCCAGACATGCAGCAAGCACGAAGAATAATGGAAGGAACAGTCCAGCCGGGGGCCTCCGTGCTTGAGAAACAAGCCCTGTCCCGTGCGGGGGGCTCCACCGTGGGGGCGACTGCTGAGCTGACCCAGGCATGGCTTGCGTCCTCCCCTCTGTCCACGTGACTCCTCCCGCAGAGACAGGGCAGGTCCGCAGGTGTGGGGTGGGCTGGTCATGCCTTACTCATTTTCCTCCACTTCCCACTGAGCGTCATGTGAGCGGCCCCGGCCAGGGTGACCTGCATGGCCACCTCTGCAGTTAGCAGGGTCAGTGCCACCTCGACATCTTACTGACAACGGAATGGAAGGTGCAGTGGGTGCCCCCACATTCCCAAGGCCCCCTGCCCCATCGCTGCAGCTGCTCCAACGGAAGCTCCTAGAAGGCCCCATGAGTGCACGGCTGCCATGTCTATTCCCAGGGGGCCAAAGTGCCATCGGAGTGTGTCCCCAGGTGCTTGCAGAAATGCCTTCCTGGACCCTCGGGGCAGGGAGTGGGAAGGTTCTTGGAGCCTCTTCTGTCGGGAACGAACCCCGTTCCTGAGGGTCCCCTTCACGTCGCGAGCATCTGCTGAAGGCCCCCTCCTCCTGGCACCATCACGGGGCACTAGGATTTCAGCACGCTCGTGTGTATGTCTTTGGGGGGCTGGGATGAGTCTTCATCCTCGAACTCGATTCTCCTGCTTCCTGTCCTTGCGCTTCCGGCTGCTGGATGCGGCCTTTGGGGGAAGTGCTGAAGGCCTGAGCTAATTCCATCTGCCAGGGTCTTTTCGGGGGGCTCTTTTGATCTTCTGCTTCCTCTCACTTGGTTAGAATAACTCAACCTTCACCCAGGGCCCAACCACTCCCAGCCTCTTCTTTAAAGTTCTAGAAGGAAGCATCTAGCAATCTATTTCTATCGCTGCATCTGAAGGTCACGGTCACTGGGACACAGGGCAGCTACACGTTCTGCCTTCCCTCACGGAGGCCGGGGGGTGGGGGCTCCCCTGTCATTTCTAAGAGGTTTTTACCTGTTGGTGTATACAGGTATTCACATGTATGTGTGTGTGTGTGCGTGTGTGTGTGTGTGTGTGTAGTATCTGTATTTGGGTATATGCATACATGGAATTTGAACATGCATGCATCCATAGTACCTGTGTATGACTGTGTACAGTAATCTCTCCATGATGTGTGCATATGTATGTGGTATCTCTCTGTGTACGCATGCTTGCGTGTAGACTCTGTTTAGTGTTTGTGTGTGTAATAGTCCTTTGAGTTATGTCTGTTTTCAGTGTTGTGCATATTGCCTGTGTGTATCATCTGTGTGCCCTGCGTATTTTCATGTGTGTTTAGGACCCCCCTATGTGTTATGCAAGCTTTTATGTGTGTATGATATTGGGGTCCTTGCGGAAAGTACTACCTGCAACATGATTTTAGGGGGCAGCCAGGGGCATGCAGGTGGAGGAAGGAGTTGAGTTGTTCTTTCTCCCCGGGCTGAAGACTTGTACGCCAACAAACTGCAAAACGATCCAAAGGGAGGGGTGGCAGGAAAGCATCCTTTGGCCTCAGCTTTGAAGAGATGGAGGTTGCTTAATGCAGGGAGACGCTTAAAACCGTGATCCCCCCCCTTTCCAGGCAGCCCCTGAGAGCCATTCGGAAGTGGAAAGATCAGACTGTTTTGCTTTCCACCGAAAACAAACGGAGAGGAGCAAGACCGAACATGGGGGCGGGGGGGGGGGCAGGAAACACTTTCAAGTGCTTCAGAGTTTCCGCGTGGAGCAAACAGGTCCGTCTGAAATAAGAGTGTTGCTTCGTCTCTCCCAAGGCCAAGGGCTCTGCTTTGACCCCGCGCTAGTCACACAGGGGGACGCCGGGGCAGCCATCCTCGCTGTCATCAATTTCTGCATTTTCCAGGATTTCAAAGTAAAACGTTAAAAACAACAATAGCAACAAGTCTCCCCTTTAGTCCTTGGACTCTGAGTCCAGTCGACTCTCCAGTGGACGTTTCATGGCCCGTGCGCTTAGAATAAGGGGGAGCGGGAATTTGGAAGCGTCGCTGGCAGGCAAGGGCACTGGCTGGGAGTTAAGGCCAGTGCTCACGGCAGCGCCTTGATTCATGATCCCGCCACGCTAAGGATTCAGTGCGACTCCAATCAATCTGTGCCTCAGTTTCTCAACAAGGATCTCTGGGTGGGCATTTTGGAATGGACAGTTTCTTGTTGGGTCCAGTAGGCAGTTTACTGACAGCAAGACGACCTTCCGGTCGACCCTCCAAGGTACCTGCTCCCCAGGCGTGAAAACCAAAACCCTCTCCAGTGTTTGCTAGGGATCCCCCGAAGGATCGAAACTGCCCCTGGCTGTGGTTCCTGCACTGCTCGCAAAACAAACCCTCTGTCTTGCTTTCCAAAGACACTGCAACAGACTCTAGATGACAGAGACAGCTCCTCCCCCTCAGTCCCCCTGGCCCCGAGTGCACAAGATCCCTGAGTAGAAATGCTGGGTGATTTTTTTTAATTAATTTATTTATTTTATTGAATCATTGTGAGATACACAGTTACAAGGTCATCCATGATTAGGTTTTAGTTATATAATGTTCCAACTCCTGTCCCTTCACCAGTGTACATTTCCCACCACCAATGTCCTCAGTTTCCCTCTTGCCCCCATCCCCCCCTGCCTCTATGGGAGGCATTTTTTTCTTCTCTCTGTCTGTCTCTCTGTCTCTGTCTCTCTCTGTCTCTGTCTCTCTCTGTCTCTCTGTCTCTGTCTCTCTGTCTCTGTCTCTCTGTCTCTGTCTCTCTGTCTCTGTCTCTCTTTGTCTCTGTCTCTCTTTGTCTCTGTCTGTCTGTCTCTGTCTCTTTGTCTCTGTCTCTTTGTCTCTGTCTCTTTGTCTCTGTCTCTGTCTGTCTCTCTGTCTCTGTCTCTCTGTCTCTGTCTCTCTTTGTCTCTGTCTCTCTGTCTCTGTCTCTCTTTGTCTCTGTCTCTCTGTCTCTGTCTCTCTTTGTCTTTGTCTCTCTCTGTCTCTCTGTCTCTGTCTCTTTGTCTCTGTCTCTCTCTGTCTCTCTGTCTCTGTCTCTCTTTGTCTTTGTCTCTCTCTGTCTCTCTGTCTCTGTCTCTTTGTCTCTGTCTCTCTCTGTCTCTCTGCCTCTGTCTCTCTGTCTCTGTCTCTCTTTGTCTCTGTCTCTCTGTCTCTGTCCGTCTCTGTCTCTGTCTGTCTCTCTCTGTCTCTGTCTCTGTCTCTGTCTCTCTCTCTCTCTCTCTCTCTCTCTCTCTCTTCTCTGCCCCACCCCTCTCTCTTTCCTTTTGGGCATTATGGCTTGCAATACAGATACTGAAAAGTAATCATGTATATCCCTGTTCAGCACTCCGTTCTTGTCCAGAGTGATCGTTTCTGACTATTCTTGTCATAGTGGTCCCTCCTCTATCCTAACTGCCCTTTGCCCCCGACATACTTGTGGCCAGTTTCCAACCCTTGACCGTGAGGCTGGGTGTTTTAAAACATACAGCTGCACCCATCTTTTTAGTGCCTTGATCACGAGCAGCTGTTCTGAAACAGAAGTATGTCCGAGTCTTCCAAGACTCCGGAGCAGATATTTCAGAAGCCAGCAGGCAGCGTGGGCCCCCCCAGGACAGAGCGTGGGCCGGGCCGGCCGCATTCGGATCACGCGCGTCATCATTTCACACGCGCGAAGGTAATTCGTCCTGTTCAAACATTCACAGGCTTTCGTTTATTTAAGCCTCTGGGGCCTGCGTAGCATATTTCTAAATATTATGGGTTTGTAAAGGTGCATGACGAACAAGCAGGCAGCTGGTGCGCCGGAGAAGTGATAAAAATCAGCGCGGGGCTTAATCACGGCTTTCTTTGGAGTGTATATTTAGGCGGTGATGTCAGCCCGGCCTCCTGCCGCTGCCTGAAGGTCGTGTTCTGGGCTCCTCTGCGCACGATTCAGAAACTCCCGAAGAGATTCCTTGCAGAACAACGGCCTGCTGACTCGGTGTGAGCTCGGCCCTGCCCGCTCTCTGCTTTCCCCCCAGCCAAGGACTCGAACAAAGAAATCCATCTCTGAGCGCAGCCAGACCGCAGCGGCCCCGGCGTCGTCAGCCGCCTGAGTTATTTGAGTTACGGAGGCTGGCTCCAGTGTCGAGCCGTGGATGTCGCCTTAATGTATTTATTTAACCCAGGACTGCTGCAGAGGAGGCAAACCCACCTCGGCACCCACGACAAAGAGAACATTCAGACCGGGGCCCGGGTAACACACACACACACACACACACACACACACACACACACACACGCAGGGAACCCTGGGAAGGGACGGATGTTGTAAGCCCGCACAATGCTCCACTTTATTCCCCGGGTGGAGGCAGGCCGTAGCCAGCCCAACTCTAAACGGCCGTGCTCGGAGCAGACTCGGGCTCACGGCAGAGCCGGGGGAAGCGCGCTCCGGGCGGCAGGACGGAGCCCAGAGTCCTGGCCGTCATCTGCCTTGGGTTTCCTTTCAGGGGCTGGGAGCAGCTGGGGGCTGGAGCGGGTGGGGGCATGGGGGTGGCGGTGGAGGAAGAGCTGTAGAGAAACTTCTAGAAACCCCGTTCTCCGTATGCCTGTCCACGAGTTCAAACAGCCACGTGGGCCGGCTCACGTCCAGGCCAACTAACTCATCTGCCTCCGGGACATGGGGTCGGGGTCACTGATGCCCCGTGAGCGTGGCCTTTGCGTCAAAGGCCTCTCATTGGAAGACTGCGGGTGACTCAACAGACGGCCAGTGCGAAGCCGGCAGGCGAAGCTGAACTCAGAATATCCCGTTTGTGTTTTCTCAGATGGCAGGTTTAGCAGTTGGGAGGCAGATCAAAGGCTGGGAGGCAGCAGCAACCGTCCATCCCTCCCACTCCGGGGGCTGCCCCCAGAAACCTTTCCAGTGTGTGTGTGTGTGTGTGTGTGTGTGTGTGTGTGTGTGTGTGTGTGTGTGTTGGGCCCCAACCTTCCCCCGCTTCACCGATTCACTCTTCACCACAACCTTTCGAGGCACGCTGGCATGAGCCCCAGCTTATGTTTCCTTCCTTCACACAGAGGGTGCTTGTGGCCGTCACGTGTCCAGCAGGGCATGTGCCGGCCAGAAGAGGCTCAGGCCTTGGACATGCGACGCAACTGCTCTGCCCTTGACGTCTCTCCTCATTTCCATGTCAAGGATAAAGACACAAAACGAACTAAAGCAACTTGCTTCTAGCCAAGACTGTTTTTTGGTGTTGGAGGTGGAACTTGACCCCAGGAACCACCCCCTTGAGTGGCAGCCCCGACATCAAGCAGGCAAGTAGATTGGCTCCAGGCTGGGTAGGACACTGGGGCTCTCTCTGTCGGGAATGCTGACTTTTTGGAAAGCAGTATGGACATTCCTCAAAACAAACTAGAAATTGAGCTTGCCTATGACCCAGCAATATTGCCTCTGGGAATATACCCCAGGAGTCCAAAAACATACAGCAGAAAAGGCATCTGCATGCTTATGTTTATTGCAGCACTATTCACAATCATCAGAATCTGGAAGCAACCCAAGTGCCCGAAAACAGACGACTGGATAAAGAAATTATAACTATGGTACATCTACACAGTGGAATACTATACAGCCACCAGGAAAAATGAAGCCATGAAATTTGTGTATAAATGGATGGACATGGAGAATATCGTGCTGTGTTTTTAAATGAGTCAGAGGGAGATGGACAGACATAGAATGTTGCATTCATTTGTGGAATTATATATATATGTATATATATATATATATATATATATATAAACATAGTATGAGACTAGTACCCAAGGACAATATAAACAAGGGCCAAGAAAACTTATCCCACTGTTGGAAGCCTGCCTCAAGTGTGGGAAGGGGAGGACATTGGATAGAGGATAGAAGGGACCACTATGACAATGATAGTTAGAAATTATCACTCTGGACAAGAACTGAGTGCTGGAAGTAGGTAAAGGAACATACATAACCTTTCAGTACTCTTTTTTTGGATCACACCCAGCAATGCACAGGGGTTACTCCTGGCTCTGCACTCAGGAATTACCCCGGCGTTGCTCAGGGGACCATACGGGATGCTGGGAATCGAACCCGGGTGGGCCGCGTGCAAGGCAAACGCCCTACCCACTGTGCTATTGCTCCAGCCCCCAGCTTTCAGTACTCTTATTGCAAATCATAATGCCCAGAGAGAGGGGGGGGAGGGGAGAGAGAGAGAGAGAGAGAGAGAGAGATGTCTGCCATAGTTGCAGGAGGGAAACTGGGGACATTAGGGTGGGAAATATACAGTGGAGAAGGAACAGGTGTTGGAAGACTGTATGACTGAAACCGGGCCATGAACAGCTTTGTAACTGTATATCTCACAATAATTCAATTTAAGAAACAGAAAGACAGACTTGAAGCGCTGTCACTTTTGCGCTGCTGTATGTGGCCTCTGCTTCCCTTTGTAGGCTGTTCCCCCACCCTGCTGCAGTGAAGGGTCCCCTCTAAAGAGTGGGCAAAGCGGCATCGATGGCACCAGCTCAGCCACCCATAGGACACCCAGTGACGCATATGTTGCTCCGTGATTGCGCTATCTGGTGAGGGGTCAAAGGTGGGAGACTTAATTACTTTCATTTCAGACCCTTCGGTGGGTTTTCAGTGTTGTGCTTCATGCGTATTAACTGAATTAAAAAGCAAAGAGAATGAACGGAATGAGTTCTTCCTGGCTTGTTGCATAAGGAATGGCCCAAATTGCTTCTTGTGGAAAAGACGGAAGAAGGGGCCAATGCCCGACTTGCTGTGGGCAGCCCGGGCTCACCCCTAGGAGGCGGCCTTTTGGGGGAGCCTCCCTTCCCGGCAGCCTGCTCTCCCTGTGAGTGCAGCCCTGGCCCCAGAGCCCCTGCACCGTGCCAGGGTTGGAAGATGGCTCTGTGCACGGGATGCTAATGGGCCTGGCACACGCTGAGGCTGGGAAACACACGGTGTGTCTCTGCCTCTCCTCCTGTGGTCCCACAGAGCCAGGATGATGTGCCCAGCTCATATGCGGAGGCTGAAAGCTGAGCCAAAGCTAAGCCCCCCTAGGCCAAGAGCGACCCCCAGACCAGAGCTGCTGCCTGAGGCCCGACCCAAGCTAGGGGTGTCAGAGCAGAAGCGAGACTGTGCTCCTCCCTCTGTCCTCGTGTGACTTGTGGGGTCCAGTGTTCGCTGGGGAAGGGAGAGATAGACTTCCATGGCCCACCAGAATGTGGGGAACCAGGGAGCTGGTCCCCCAAGGAAAGGGGTGCCCTTCCCAGACAGAGGAATGTATTCTGGGCCAGTTACACCATCTCTGTAGTTCCATATGTTCCTCGACCTTAGGGACCTTTTAGATAACACAATCTCTTCCAGTGCGTGGAGTCCTTTTGGGATAAACCAGGTGAGTTTCTCTTAGACTCAAAAGCCACAAGCATCTAATTTGCTTACCATTTAAAAAAATAATCGAAAAACTGTTAGCTGATTACTTTCCTCCTCCTCCTCCTCCTCCTCCTCCTCCTCCTCCTCCTCCTCCTCCTCCTCCTCCTCCTCCTCCTTCTTCTTCTTCTTCTTCTTCTTCTTCTTCTTCTTCTTCTTCTTCTTCTTCTTCTTCTTCTTCTTCTTCTTCTTCTTCTTCTTCTTCTTCTTCTTCTCTTCCTCCTCATCGTCGTCGTCCTCCTCCTTCTCCTCCTCCTCCTCCTCCTCCCTCTCTTCCTCCTCCTCCTTCTCCTCCTCCTCCTCCTCCCTCTCTTCCTCCTCCTCCTTCTCCTCCTCCTCCTCTTCGAAACTCAGACACAAAATCATGGTGCAAAATTTCTAAATGTTTGAATCTGATAAAATGTATTTGGTTCTTCCTCTAGCCTGAATTTCCTACTTGCCTCTTCTTCAGTTTTCCCATTGGTCTCTATTTTTCCTTTTCTTGTTTTATAAAAACCTACCTCTCCTGCCCTCTTTCCCTCCCTTCCTCCTTCCTTTCTCTTCACTTTATCTGTTTCTCTATGAAACTATCTCACGTCCTTTGGGGATGAGCAGTTATGCAAAACTGTAATTAATAATATGAAAAATCTTTTTCGTTTCGGGTGAACAGATGTTCAGGATGAGCACAAATGTGTGGTTGTAGTATCTCAGGAATTGCAGTTTTGAGTTAAACTGTGCTATTAAAAAATAAATTGGGGCTGAACAATAGTACAGTGAGTAGGGTGTTTCCTTGCATGTGGCCAATCTGGGTTCAATCCCCAGCACCACATGTGGACCCCAGAGCCTGCCAGGAGCGATCCCTGAGCACAGAGCCTAGAGGAAGCCCAGAGCATTTCCAGGTGTGGCCCCCAAGCAAGCAAAAAAAGAAAAAGAAAATAAAAAGTAATACAATAAAATTCAGTGGGTTATTCCTGGCTTATTGCATAAGGAATGCCCACAAAGGCCTTTTAACTAAAAGGAAGAAAAGGAATCTGACCCCGCTAGCAATTCTCTCTATTAAGGCCATTGTGTCATTTATTAAATTATAGCCCAATGCTCAGAAAGCACTAATTAATACTCAGGCCCACAAAAGCATGGCCCTGGTCCTTGAGGCACGGCTTTATATATATAGCATCCATTGTTAGACCAGAAGCAGCATCTAGCCAACTCAGCCAATGCTTTCTGAAGGCCTCGCATCAAACAGGTCTTTTGTTAGGAGCTTGAAACAAACAAAAAAAACCTCAGAAGACTCTCTTTGTTCTTGAAGAGTCACAGGCAGCTAGGACTGCAATGAATTCTGGGAGCTCTGAATGGTTGGAGTTACCGTGGTATATCTAGTATTTAGTGGATAGTAGACACAGAATATTTGTGAACTGAATGAGTGAACAGACACGTGAGTGAGTGTGACACTAGGTACACACAACTGGAGAAAAAGTAATAAAGTAGGTCATAAAGAATCAACAGAGGGGCTGGAGCGATAGCGCAGCAGGTAGGGCATCTGCCTTGCATGCGGCCAACCCGGATTCGAATCCCAGCATCCCATATGGTCCCCTGAGCACCGCCAAGGGTAATTCCTGAGTGTAGAGCCAGGAGTAACCCCTGTGCATTGCCGAGTGTGACCCAAAAAGAAAAAAAAAAGAATCAACAGAGGGCCTGAGTGATAGAACAGCGGGTAGGGTGCCTGCCTTACAGATGGCCGACCCGGGTTGGGTCCCCAGCATTTCATAGGGTTCCCCCAAGCCCGCCAGAAGCCTGCCCCTGAATACAGAGCCAGGGGTAAACCCTGAGCACTGTGAGGCATGTCCCCCAAGCAAAAAACAAACAAACAAAACTCTTCTGAATCCTCAACATCCTTACCCAGCTCCAGACCACCACAAAATGTCCCAGCCAACGGGTTACTTTTGATGGACGTGAACTACACTTAGTGGCCAATGGATGGTTGTGTTCATGACTTTTTGAGCAGGAACAGGAACCATGAGACCAGAAGGCTGAGTCTAAAGCAAAACCTACTACTTGTTATCTAAACAAAGAGGTGTGATCTAGTCTTCCTGAACCTGGACCTTTCCACCTCTAAATTGGAAACCAGACCTTACCTTAGTTGGAGTGTTGGGGACTGAAATACTGAGAGCAATTACAGGGGGCCTGGCACATGCACAGCTGGACACAGTGGGCAAACCAGGAGGTATTAATGCGCAAACCTCTCGGGTTATTAATTCCCTTTGGTAGCGGGTCACTAATCCCCTGCAATCAGAGGAATTAGGGAAGAGTAATTGGATGCCCCTGTTCCTGCGGAGGGAGGGCAGGACGTCATAAAGAAAATGAAGGGGGCTAGGAAGCGAAGCCCGATTCTGACTAGATACATCCACTCAGAGGATTCTGATTCCGGGTATTAGGGTCGCGAGGCCGTTGAGTGGGATGCTCCCGCACCAGCCGTGAGGTCCGGGCACTTACTTTCTCAAAGGTGGTGGATTCAACAAAGAAAAGAACAAGAGAAGCGGAAGCAGGACCAGATGAACCAGCCCCGGTAGCCAGCTTCCAGCTTCCAGACCCCCGTTCCCCGGACTGAGGAGGGAAGGGTTCCTACTCCGCTCTGAGCCGAGAGGTTGATGGTGCAATCTGCAGCCCGGGCTACCTGTTGGCCCTTTGGGATGATGGGTGAGGAGCCAGAGCACGGAAGTCTGACTCTCTAGCAAGCAGGTGTGCAAGGGCACCCCCTACAGGCCAGCGGGCAAGGTGAGGCTGCTAGGGGAGCGTCCCACGGAGGGGCTGAGTCTGATGGATTGGAAACCACGCAGCCAAGAGGCGCAGGAGGAGGTGTGGCTGCCTCCCGTGGCCAGTGACTAATGATGTGTTTGAAGCATCCGCCGGATGCACGCATGTGCGGTCATTGCTCTTCGGGAAACTTAAACTGGAGTGTGACCATGAGCGTTGCTGGGAAGGGCTTCCATGCACAGCTCGCGGACAGATGCAGACGAGGCGGGGTGCCCGTCTGGGAGCTGAGAGACTGCCACGGGCCAGAGGCAGATTTAGCACAAGGACGTTGATGACGTTGTGTCCTAGAGCGTGTCTTCCTCCAGGGTCTCCTCTCCTGTCCCTGCACCCTGCAGGCAGCTTGCAAGCCCCCACCTTCACCCTGCTACACCACACGCACACACACACACACACACACACACACACACACACACACACACACACACACACTGGGCATCTGGTCTCACTCCTGCCCCTTCCTGAAGGCTGTTCCTTCCCTTAGAAACACGCGGCTAACTCTGTCTTTATGATGGGGCTCGCCTCCTCCCAAAAGCCACGGTTGCCTTCTTCCTTGACCTTCCCACACTCAAAGCTCCAGACTGATCCCCAGTGCCCTAAAGCTATTTCAGGTATTTATATTCTTCCCTTCTGGGCCTCACCACGGTGGGCTTGAGCATAGCCACTGAATCGTGTCTATTCAAATCCCCCAGAACCTGTGTGTTCTTTTTTTGCTTTTTGCTTTTTGGGTCACACCTGGCAATGCACAGGGGTCACTCATGACTCTGCACTCAGGAACTATCCCTGGTGGTGCTCAGGGGAACATATGGGATGCAGGGAATCGAACCCGATCGGCCGCATGCAAGGCAAACGCCCTACCTGCTATGCTATGACTCCAGCCCTAACCTGTGCTTTCTTGGTCCGTAGTCACTGAATGAACCTACAAACCTCAATCACTGTGGGGAATCTGTCATTTTCAACTGGGGTCGCTTTCAAGGAACTTTCGGTCATGTGGAAGTGACAGCCCAGAGCTCTTGTCTCACTTCTTGCAGGGTGAGAAGGAGCAAAGGCCCCCTCCAGGGTGCTGAGGACACTCGCCACCTGTGGCAGAATGTAGCTGCTGAACAAAGCAGGGACAGAACCATAACGGGCCCACAGAGTGGCCTGGCTTTGGACTGACACCTCTTCCCTGAAGGCAACCTTTTCACTGGCCTGGTCTAAGTCCTAGGTGCCACCTCTTGGAACTGTTTAAGGAAAGGAGCCAAAGACTCAGGAATTTTCAGACCAAAAGCAGAGGTGCAGGATTTCCCAGACGTGGAGGGGCTTCTTTTCCCTTTGTTTCCTCCATAGCTGATCAACAGAAAAACCCAACCCTGTCCTTGTGATCATTTGCACTCATATGTGACTCTCCTGGCACATTCACAGACCCTTAGTTTGCCATTTTAGGAAAAGCAAGTCCAAAGGGGAGCCCGCCCATGGCTTCCACAAGGGCAGAAACCCAGCCCTCTGCATAAGGCCATCCCTTTACAACGAGGCTTTAAAAGTTATTTGTGTTTTTAAACAGCTGGTTCATTCCAACATACATCAATATAAAAAATACGAAGTAATTGTGAGCATGCCATGTAGGCAATGTGTTCTGGTCATAGATCTATCACGTTCTGGTCCCAGCACTGCTAAGCTGAGAGAAAGGCTCCCCCACCCCCAAAGGCAGGTCAGAGGTGCTCTGATGAGGTGAGGCAGAGATATTGTCCTTAGGTGACTTTCCCAAGACCTTAGAGTGAGACCTTATATGGAAAGATCTGGAAGAATGGTATTAAAATGTTGTACATTGAGAAACTGGATTCCCTCAACCAGTCTCCTCAAGGATTCTGCCTGTAACACCACTGAGGCTGCTTAACTTAGAATGCAAAGTTTAAAATGGAAGCAAGCTAACTTCTTCAAGATCAGTCTGAAAGAAAGGCATTCTTGGGGGTCAAATACTATAGATCATTTAGTATTGACTCTTTTAAGAGCATTTAGCATTGGTAGGTTTAATTTCAAAACCCCAGTTTCATTATCAGAGATGTATGTCCTTAGCAATTTTCTTACCATCCTAGAGCCTTCTCGTCTCCTTTCTTAAAATGGTCATTGTGTATCCACCTCAGAAAGGCGAGACACTGAGATCATGTCCTATAAGCATACACACAGATGACTCGCTAGATTAGAAACAGTAGCACCATGTTCTGCTTTAGAAAAAATCCTCTCTTTTAGTAACTGTGCAGTCCACTCCATATTCAGGAACTAGAGAAAGAGGCAAAGACAAAAAAAAATGACGACACACAAAGGTAATGAAATCAGTTTTATGAAGGAAATGACAAGGTGCATATGGCCTGGTCTAGTGCCTTTTTTAGTGGGCTGCTGCCAAGATCATATACTTTTTTTGGGTGGTGACTACAATAGGCAAAGGTTCTATGCATATTCAGAGTCCAAGGAAACTGGATTGTTTCACTGTCAGAGGGAAAGTGCAGCTTGCACGGCAGGAAGGTTTATTGGATCCCTACTCCCTTGAGGCCCCGGCTTCCCAGAGGAATTTCGTTCTTGGCATTTTCTGCCAGAGCATGGAGCCGTGTCCACACAATCAGTCCGTCTATCTCTTGGCACCTAGGGAACAGGTGAATCTGCTTAGTATCCAACCTCCTTTTATTACCAGTCCTGGCGACACCAGGGGGTTCAAGCAGGCATGATGTGAGGGGAGTCAGAGTTTGTCATTGTTCCAGGAACACAGTTTCAAAACAGCCATAAAACAAGAACTCTGTTTAGCTGGAGGATATGGAGCTGGGTGAGGAGGTGCAGCTGTGAGCCTTAGAAGGGTAAACGTCCCAGTGAGTTGGCAAGTGCGTGGTTAAACTGGTCTTCTTGGGCGGTTGGAAAAGACATCCTAAGTGCCTGGCTTGACTTACAATGAAATGATGAGCCTTTACTCCCAGACTGTCTCAGGGAGCCTCCTCTCTACCTGCCAGCGACCCTCGGTGACTATTAGCCTGGAAGAGCTTAGAATGGGCCCTCGAACAAGATCCATTTCTGGGAAATGCTGAAAACACAAAAGGCAGGAGATCCACATGCAGCCCGTGGTCCAAGTGTCCTGAGAAACCTGCCCTTCCTTGCCAGGCAGTCCTGGTTCAGGACAAGCCAAAGCAAGCTTCACTGCTGGAGTCATCAAAACGAAGACGACCGTAAATAAGCTCCCAGAGGCTCAGAAAAGTCATAGAGATGCACCGAAAACAGCTAGCAGAGTTGTCCCGCCGCCTCCTTCCCCAAACCGAGAACATCTTTCGGTTGTCGCCTCCCAGTAGCTCCCGTTAATTACCCTTCCTCCTGTGACTCTGGTACTCAGACTCCACGCTGATTCTGTAGATTAGGAGGCACAGCCAATCAGCGCACTGCGTTCTTCCCCAGCAACTCGGATTGGTTGAGATAAACGTATGACTCAAGCGGAGCCAATGAGATGAAAGGACATTTTCCTTGGGAATGCTGGGCAACTCTCATTCACCCTAATGTGAGAACGAAGAGAAATCTGGGACTTCCCAAGGAAGAACCAAGGAGTGAGCGGAGAGAAGAGATGTCAGTTGAGCTCAGCCTGAGCCCTTGAACCTTCAAGTCAGCAACTTCTAGCCACTGAGGGGGGAAAATAATCACACCTTTATTGCCCCATTGTCTCTATTCTCCATCGTTTTTTTTTTTTTAAAATCGTTTTCCTATTTTTACCTCCTTTTAAAGGGAATACATTTATTTTTGAAAATTTTGTAAACACAAAAAGGGAAAACAAAGCAACTTTCCCAGGACCACACAGCATGCAGACGGCTGAGCCCTGAGTCTGAGCCGGTGGGCTCCTGCCAGAGGCTGCATTCCTAACCTGCACTCGGCTCCCATCCCAGCCATTCTCAGATCTAGGCACTTGAATGCAAAACTTTCTGTCGTTGGCAAACCCACTCCAAGAACGTTTTAGAAACACGCATAATGCTGCTTTTGCAGAGTGGAAATGATATTACCAATATGCTTCGTCGACTTTAAAAACAAACTTAGCGATACTTCATGAACATTTCTCCAAGTCATAAGATACTTGGTAACAATTTTATTTTAACAACTATGTAACGTCTCATTGGAGTTGTAAATATCATAATTGCGTTTTAGCACACTCATATTGTTGGTCTTTTAGGTGGTCTGTATGCTTTTCTATTTAAAATAAATAGGAATGGTAAGAGATGCAGTCAACAGACTAAGCACATTGGGTTTGAAAACTTTCAAAGTAAAATAAAATAAACAGGTAGTACAAGGATGTTTATAGGACAAAGAAAACATCCTGTGTATTTCTATCATGTTGGGTACCAGCCATCCATTTGTTAAAAATAAATAAATAAAAATAAAAGCATTCAAAGAGTAAGTCATAAACTTTCATGAATTTTGTCATAAGTCTCTTAATAATGGTTGCCCTACCTTAATGATGGTAGCTCTCCTGTCTTCAGTTGTAACAGAGATGCCACTCCTATACAAGTTGTTAATAATAAAGGAAATAGAGGGCAGGAGCACAAGAATACTCAGGACTTTCTTCTCATCTCTTTTGTAAACCTAAAACCCCTTCCAAAAAATATATTGGTTTAAAATAACCAAGTGGCACTAGTAAGATAACACAGAGGTTAAGGCACTCACTTTGTATCCCACGAACCCCAGTTTGGATGATTGGCACCTCCAGGGAGCACAGAGCACAGAGCCAGGACTAGACCCTGAACACAGGCGTGGCCCCCAGAAGACAAACAAAAATTAATCAATGAACGTATAAGCAATCAATCAAATAAATATCAATGTAATCAATGAATCTTTAACCCTTTAGCCAGTCTTGATTATTCCCTTGGGAGGAATTCCTCCGGGAGGAATTACTGATACAAAGGTTTAGCTATTTTAAATAATCTTCCAAAGTTTCTTTTCAAGAAAAAAAAATTTGTCCCACTTGACACACCCACTACCAATATATCAGTGTCTGGTACATTAGGTCTGGGAACACTATTACTGGGTTTTTCATCTTTTTAAATGTAATAGACACAAATGGTTCCATTCTAACTTTCTGGACTCTGTTTATTAACCATAAGCACATGATCAAGGTTAATGGCTCAGAATAAATCCTTCAGGAACAGAATCAAATTACTAAAAAAGGTAGCCTGGAAAACCTTGGAGGAAAAAGAATAATTCCCTGGGACAAAAGGAGCTACAGTGAGATGCAAACGTGGTACATTCTGGCAGAGGTCCCCAGGCACGAATGTCTGTCCACAGTCCCTGGGGTGTCTAAGAACTGGATGGATGGCACTTGTCTAGAGTCTGAGTCAGCAGGTTGGATAGAGCTCAAGAGTGTGTATTCATATCAAAATCCCTGAAAATGCTGATGGCACTGGTCTAGAAACCCCACTTTGAGAACTAGTCTGTCCTTTGTGTGATAAACTCCAGATACACGAGAGGGGTGAATGGGGGGAAGGAGGAAATCAAGTTCTGTTTCTCTATCTTTGACATATCAAGCATATAAATGCTATGGATCATCTTTGATAGCACAATTAATAAAATGTGCATATATATGTTGAATAACATTGGGTTGTCCTTGCTCCTCCTGCATAGAGCTCAGGTTGATTGAGTTATTCCCACAACAGTACCCCTGAGGCACACCCAATTCCATCAAGCACTATTAATCCTATATTGCCTTTTTCGTTTATATCCTTTGTATGGTTTATTTAGCAATGTCCTTTTTGTATAGACACAGGAAGACAGTTGATGCTATGCTTTGTAGCATGGGAGTTAATTGACTCAAAATAATATTTACTCCTGGGCATCCATCCATGTTTACTTGACTAAAGCCTCAGTTGCCTTTAGTTCCTAGCATCCAAAAGCAGGTTCCAACGAAGGGACTGGATGGGTCCAGGGCAAGCTGTAAGCTACCCTGGCATAGAAAAGGGACAAACTAAGCATCATAAGTATAGTGTGTTAAGAGTATGATCATGGAACAAACTCTGATATAACCCAAAAAAGAAGTAACTGAATTAGGACCCTCCTGGAGCTGGGCAAGACTAACCTGGCCTGAGTACTGTAGTCTGGAATATATAGCGAGATGTCCCCAGGAAGCCAACCTTTAAGTTTAATATATCTCTTACTGTGTTCTTACAAAATGCCTAGAAATATTATAAGAAGTAAGTTCACTATGGTTGTTTAAATGGATTACTAGCTGAGGAAAGGAGAAAGCAATACACCCTGGATGGAATCCCACCCTTGAGTGGATCTCCTAGTAATCTGTAGTGCTGAACCATCAGATAAGACTTTGTCCTTGAGTTAATCTTCTAGAACTTCCCCTGAAGGAGTGGCTTTACCTTTGTTTGTTGTTATGACAATGTTCAACCCCCCCCCCATGTGTACCTCCATATTTCACAATTTCTATATAACTATGTGATCTCTTATTGTCTCGTTATCCCTCTCAGAGAACTCGGCAAGTTACCGAGAGTATCCTGCCCATACAGCAGAGCCTGGCAAGCTCCCCATGGCATATTCAATATGCCAAAAACAGTAACAATTATGGGTCTCATTCCCCTGACCCTGAAAGTGCCTCCAATGCAGCACTGTTGGGAAGGACGAGTAAAGAGAAGCTGCTAAAATCTCAGGGCTAGGACGAATAGACATGTTACTGGCAACCGCTCGAGCAAATCAATGAACAATGGGATGACAGTGATAGACAGTGATACGGTGATACAGTGATGCTGTAAGGGGGAGATGACTAGATGAGAAGCAGAGGACTTTGAGGTCTATGAGGAGACTAGGATGATGGAACTATGGTGACTGGGACTACGACTAAAACTATGACAACAATTGTGCTGTAAGGGGAGAGATCAGACTACATTGGGAAGGAGAGAGAAATAAACTCACTAGCGACCAGCCCAGGCTCTGTTCCTCCATTCCCTGGTTTTTCATCTGTCTCTCTCTGTGAGCCGGCCAGAGCAATGGTTCTTGGCCACCAAATGCTCAAGTCCAGCACCCGGCAAGCCTTTTCTTTGGAAACTCACAGCTGGTTGGTCTCTGAAACTCACACATATATGTACATAAATATATGTTCTATGGGATCTGTACATATCACATGTTGCATTATATATTAGAGAACATAAATAAAATGCTAGTGAAATAATGACAGATCTTAATTATATGTTAGGCATAAAGTCCACAATAAGCCATAAACACAATCTCAACACACTTACAGAAGTAGAAAGAAGGTAAATCTCACGTTTCAACTAAGATGCAAGAAAGTTATACATATAAATAATAGAAAGACAAAAGCCTGTGAATTTCCAACACTTGACAATTAAAATACTCTTTCAATGCCAATTTGCTAAGACAATAGTAGTGAGACTACACCGTGCCAAACTAATGTGCTAAAACTGAAATTGTTCTTACGGGAAACTTTATGGTTGCAAATTTTTTCATTACTTATAAAAGTAGAAAAATAAAATATAAAAAATATATAAAAAAATAAAAATTTATCAAAAAGCCCAAACATTTAGGAAAAAGAACTGTCACTGTCATTGTCATCCCGTTGCTCATCGATTTGTTCGAGCGGGCACCAGTCAAGTCTCCATTGTGAGACTTGTTACTGGTTTTTTGGTTGTTTTTTTTTTTTTTGGCATATTGAATACACCATGGGTAGCTTGCCAGGCTCTGCCGAATGGGCGAGATACTCTTGGTAGCCTCCCGGGCTCTCCAGGAGGGCCAAAGGAATTGAACCCGGGTCCACTGCATGCAAGGCAAACCCTCTACCTGCTGTGCTATTGCTCCAGGCCTGGAAAAAGAACATCAAATCAAAATCTAGGGGCTGGAGTGATAGCACAGCGGGTAGGGCATTTGCCTTGCACGCGACTGAACCCGGGTTCGATTCCCAGCATCCCATATGGTCCCCTGAGCACTGCTAGGAATAATTCCTGAGTGCAGAGCCAGGAGTGACCCCTGTGCGTCACCAGGTGTGACCCAAAAAGCAAAAAAAAAAAAAAAATTGAAATCTAAGGCAAGAGGAACCAGCATGAGATGAATTTGAATTAAAAAACCTAAAAGCACTAGAAATGATTTAATCATTTAAAAATTATGCAACAGATCAGCAAGAGAGAGTACAGTGGGTTAGGCCTTTGAATGGTATGCAGTCAACCTGGGCTCAATCCCTCACACCACATACAGGCCCCCTAGTCCTGCCAGGCATGATCCCTGAGCAAAGAGCCAGGAGTAAGCCCAAGCTCAGCCAGGTGTGACACCCCAAAAGCAAAAAATGGAAGCAAACAAAAAAGAGCTTGGAAAGACTCAGACTAGTCATACTGTACGTTGTTTAGAGAAGGTAAAAAGAGTGTGTTGGGGGGGAGCGATAAAAAAAAGTCCACAATTAAACAAAAGAAGGACAGGAAAGCTTTTAAAATGGATTTTTGTAAAGCTGTGTAAATAAATTTTAAAAACTGGATAGATAACAATTGTTTGAGAAATAACAAATTCCTTACATAAAGAAGAAATAGGAAACCTAAAATACGGTATGAGAGCGAGGATACTTTCTCCTCTAAGGGGCTAGGGCCAGAGAGCCTGCCCAGACCAAATCACCACATGGCCACAAAAGAAATTATTTCTGTTTCTCTAGAACCTAGAGAAAGAAAAGTCTCTCTGTGTTTGTATAAATGAACAAAATACTATAACAAAACCTATCAAAATCCATTTTTAAAAAGCTGACAGATCTCATTTCACTTATAAACAAAGTATTAGCAAGAAGAATCCATCAATATCAGTGGGTCAGTCTCTCACTGATACAAAACATCTGTCCAAGCCTGCAGAGTAAAGTCAAACAAGAAATGTAAGTATTGAAAAAAAAAAGAAAAACCATCACTGGGGCTGGGGCCATAGCACAGCTGGTAGGGCGTTTGCCTTGCATGTGGCCGACCCAGATTCGATTCCCCAGCATCCCCTATGGTCCCCTGAGCACTGCCAGGAGTAATTCCTGAGTGCAGAGCCAGGAGGTAACCCCTGTGCATCGCTGGGTGTGACGCCAAAAAAAGAAAAAAGAAAAACCATCATTGTTGGAAGATAGAATAGTTAGATACTATAGAAAGCTCAAGAGAATTACTTGAGAAAATGATTAGAAACCATGACAAGACTTCAGTTCTAAAGCATATATAGAAAGTAATATTTCATACAAATAGTAGCCCACCAGAAAGTATAATGAATAAAAATTCCACCAATAATAGCAATTTATATATAATCACTAATCAGACCTGTGCTCTATGGCTAAGAGACTTCCACAGAAGTCTGTTTAATGATAAAGAAGATCTGATAGGATGGAGAAAGTTTTAGATACACTATCTTAACTTTGTGAAGCAGCAAAAGCACAGTGTTTGGTTTCTGAGTGACAAGACGACTAGAATTCTTCTTGGCGAGAAATGGTATTCTTTAGCCAAACCCCTTGAGGAGCTCCTTGATTTGGGAATAAAAGTCCTTGCAGATGAGACATGCTGTGACATCCTCCAAGATCCGGAGCAGGAGAGATAGCACAGTGGTTAAGGCATTTGCCTTGCAAGCACCAATCTGGCTTCAATCCTCAGCATGGAAGGAGTGATCCCTGAACACACAGCCAGAAATCGCTGCCTGAGTCCTTCTGGGCGTGATCAAACTACCACGCCTCTTCTTAACACTGCCCCTCCATCAAAAAAGATCTAGAGATTGGCTAGAGGTGAACAAAGCAGCAAAGGTTTTAAAGTAAGGGTCCTCGTTCGGACTTGAAAAGAGAAAAAGTGGGGAGGCTTTCAAAAAGTAAACGTCGTGTCCAGTGTTCCGTTTCAAGGCATGTGTTGTTCTGTGTTAAACTGTCACCCACCGTGTAGCCTCCTAAAAGCCTCTCCTTGGCCAATAGGGATGAGGATGATGACGATGAAGGCATATGCCCTGAACACCCACATTTACGCTGAGTGCTGCTTATACTACTCAATGATCACAAAAATCCTGGAGAGGAGAAATTCAAGCAAAGAGAAGTAAGTTGACCAAGTGCACAGCTTACAAGAGGAGTCTAGCTTGTAGTGACCCAGACATCCTGACTCCAGTGCTCAGACGGTAACACTACCCGGAGCTGCTTATCTAGTATGTTCGAGGCCTTGAGTTGGTGCCAGTGAAAAGATCAGATGGTCTCAGCGAGGTGTTGTGGATTGCAGAAGGACAGATGTTCAGGGGTCAGAGCCAAAGCAGAGATCAAGAATTCCGTGGATGCAGGAAAATGGAACTGGCTCAGGGAAAAATAAACACCAATCCCCAGCACTGCCCGGAAGCCTGGGGGAGAGTGAGAGACGGGCAGCACTTTCGGTGTGGGGTGGGCAGTGGAGACAATTTCATTACATCTTAAAGTAAACGATTACTTCAGCCGTCGGGTGACTTAGATGAATCCCAAGGCTGAAATGTGGCTTATGATTATTAAAATGCCAATGTTCCCTAACTGAATCTATAAAAATAATTCAAGCACTCTCCAATTCCAATGGGAATTTTTTGACTTGTCCAAATTATTCAGAATATATTTAGTAGGAAAAAGTCCTACAGATTGCCAAGAATAAGCTTAAAAAGAAAAGAATTATCAAGAAGTTATTTCATCACATAATAAAACAGAGTCTGAGGCTTTATAACTTTGAAGATTTTTATATTTTGAATCAGAAAACTGGCCAATAGCAAGTGTTTGAGCAAATGACTAAAGACGACAATAATATCTAGATCTGTCTCCTCACCAAATAAAATGTCAAATAAAACAAAAATTTTAATCTGAAAAATTAACCTAAAAGTACTAGAAGAAAACATGGGATAACACCCTTTTAGAGGCTAAGGCACTTCTCCTGGCCGACAGCCCAGCCTCTCCAGCTCAGCCCCCATCCCCCCGCCCCCCCCCCCCACACTGTCACAAAAGGAAAAGAGGCGTAGCTGAATATTCTCAACTTTAGAATTGGATAGGATGGCAAGAACTCCTAGTTCTACCCAACATGTTTTATATACCCCCGATAATAATAATAATAGAACTATAAAGGAATTGAACTGGGATGCAAGAAATGATGTAAAGGTCCTTTGAAAAACCACATAGGCAGAACATCCTGACCCAGCGCCAGGCTTTCTTCACCAGGGCACCTCAGTGGGGGGGGGGGGGGGGGGTTGAGTTTCTCTCCCTGCTCCAAGCAGAACCCCAGCAGCTGAAAACCTCCAGAACCCAACAGCTGCCATGCACAAGGCCACCCTCCACATGCTCACACGAGCCCCACCCAAGTGGGAACCAACAGAAAAAAACAGGTATGCAGGCCCCGTGACTGAGACCTTCAAGCCCGCTCAGATTGAGACTGACTGGGCCTCCTCCCCCCAGATCCCCAGTTTTCCAGTAGCTTGACAGTCACACCCACAAACTGCCCCCTGTGTGATGTAATCTCATCAAGGCCAAGATGTCCAGAGACTATAAACTAAAGCTCCCTGAAGAGAGTGATGCAGAATTTCCTGGAGTGAGAGGCTACAGAGGGACAGAGTTTTAAACTCCAGCCCACTTACAGACCAAAAGTAGCACATATTTGTTTGGTTTTAACATACTTGCTTGTATTCTCTTATATACAGGCTCAAAGGGCTCCAGAATGAAATACAACATACAACAACAACCTTCACACACTTCCCACTTATTGTGGTGGGAAGGTGCTCAGGGGTGGGATTGGTGTTTGAATGTTATCTGCAATGATCTGTAGTGAACTACTTTATGAAAATAAAATATATAAAAATCGGAAAAATAAATAAATAAATAACCACATAGATCTGGTGAGCATACAAGGAAGAAAAGAAAAGATGGGAAGGGAAGGAAAGGAAGTAGCAAGGAATCCAGGCTTCAGGAATTTGCTCTAAGAGACAGGGGGCAAATTCTCCTGAAGATGGGGACTGAAACACCGGTACTCCTCTCCTCCCTTCTGAAACCCTCCGAAGTCATTCTTAAGAAATTACAATGACTTACACATAAAAAGCACTCTTGAATCCCTTCCCATTTTTACTGAGGTACCCATGAATACCATGTGGTGAATGGTAGTTTCAATCATACATCACTCCAAAACCCACCACCAGAATTCCAGCTTTCCTCCAGCACCATCCAAAGGACCCCTCTTGCCCATTGACCCTAGTCGTTAATATTTAAGTGATCACTCAATATTTTAACTCAATAAACAAATTCTGGGTGATGAAGTTGAGCAAGTTTCTCAGAACAGAGAGCAAAAAACTTGAAGAGGGTAGAAAATGAAAGACAAGATTTGGAAATCAAAGTCAGTCCAAACAGGTCTACCTGATAGGTGGTTTGTACATGGTAGGGTGTGTGTACGCCTGGTGTAGGTGATGTGTGTAAGTGGTGGGACTGAGGTCTGGTAGGTTGAGAGAGTTAGTCCTCATATTTTATGGTCTGGATTCTACAGGGAATGCCCGAAGTGGAGGATGGGGAGGACAAGAAGTAGCCACACAAGCAAGTTAGAGACAAGGCAATAAATACCTAAAATGATAGAAAGTGGGGCTGGAGCGATAGCACAGCAGAGAGGGCATTTGCCTTGCACGCGGTCGACCCAAGTTCAATTCCCAGCATCCCATATGGTCTCCTGAGCACTGCCAGGAGTAATTCCTGAGTGCAGAGCCAGGAGTAACCTCTGTGCATTGCCGGGTGTGACCCCCCCAAAATAATAGAAAGTAGTTGTGTGTTCATAAGCAAGATAATAGCTGTTGAGGCCTAGAATAACTTCCTTTTTACCCTAAGCTTTCCAGTTTTCCTTCAAACTTCCAATTTCTATGCATACATTTTTCTATGAAAGGATAAAACTGGAGAAGACCGTGAACTTCTATCCTGAGTGCGAGATTTCCTGGCAGTCCCAACCCAACAGTGCAGCCTCTGAACCTGAGGTACGCTGCTTTTCACAAGAAGGATCGCCAAGCACTGGGACCCAGGACGTAACAGACAAAAAAATCTTCACAACCAAGGAACCTGTGACAACACTAAATTATACCAACATTGTGTGAGAGAACCCCCAAGTCAATAGCAGGCGATGCATTAAGTGAATGGAGAAATACCTTTAAAGAAATGTATAACTGGCAGAGACTTAAGTGTATGGAGATCACCCCCCCACACCCACCCACACACACACACTCTCTCTCTCTCTCTCTATGAAAAACACGTGGAAAGTTAAATTTAAGTTAAAATATGAAAGCTCTAAGTAAAAGATCCTGAAGACTAGGACAGACTGGATTCCCAAGTTTGAGTCAGAAAAAATAAAGGATGAAATTAAAGAATTTTTATTCTCCGAGCACAGTGGAAAAGGCCAAAGAGATAGGAGGGCTGAGAAAGGAGTGTCGCACACATCTCAAAAAGAACCTGAGGGGCCGGAGCTATAGCACAGCGGGGAGGGCGTTTGCCTTGCACGAGGCCGACCTGGGTTCAATCCCCGGCATCCCATATGGTCCCCTAAGCACTGCCAGGAGCAATTCCTGAGTGCAAAGCCAGGAGTAACCCCTGAGCATCGCTGGGTGTGACCCAAAAAAAGCAAAAAAAAAAAAAAAAAAGAACCTGAATCTTCCCAGGTTGACTGGCTCAGGTTAAGAACTCTGGGGCTTTCTGGTAAATGGAGTGGGGGGGCAGGCAGGTTCCCCTCTGTGTCCTGAAGGCACGGCAGCTTCAGCCACGCTCAACGCCCCCCTATATTGAAATGATCCAGCTCCACATCTAACCTCAAAAAGAATGGTGAGCAGCTGAATCTTCCAAGATGGGACCAGTCTATGAGCTGAAAACTCTGGGGTCTTCTCGGAATGGGAGCAGGTTGAATCACCTCCCCCCACCATGAACACACACACACACACACACACACACACACACACACACACACACACACCTCTGCCACCCACATCCACACCCAGCGTCTTGCCAGCAGAGAAATGACCCATGGCCATATCTCCAAAGGAACACGATATCACCAAATTTTCCCAGGGAGATTGGTCAGGGCTGAGAACTCTAAGGCCTTCTGGGAATGAGGGTGTAGGTGGTGGGGTTGGCAGAATTCCACTAAAATTTGCTAAAGGAACTAATAAAATGGAACAAATAAACAAAGTTCCCATAAAAAGTTGCAAAAATAAATGAAATAAATAATGAACTGAATAACCACCTAGATCTGGTGAGCATACAAGGAAGAAAAGAAAGGATTGGAAAGGGAAGGTGAGGAAGTTCCCCATAGAAATGGCCGCAGAGAAATGGCTCAGCTACACACCTGAACCTCGTCAAAATGCCAGCCACACAATTGTTCCAGATTTATAGCTTCTGGACTGTGTGAGCACATTGTGTGGCCACAGGACACCTCCAAATGGCATAGTACTATGAGCCTAGTAGGATCACAGCAAATCTGATGAGGAAATTGCATAGAAGCTCACCAAGCTCAAGGAGCCTAAACAATAACAACAGAAGAGTCAACTGGCACTAACCAACACAATAGACTCTCAGCAATGACCTTAGTAACATCATTATGCACTGCATAGCACTGTCACTGTCATCCCATTGTTCATCAATTTGCTTGAGCGGGCACCAGTAATGTCTCCATTATGAGACTTGTTGTTACTGTTTTTGGCATGTCGAATACACCTCGGGGAGCTTGCCAGGCTCTGCTGTGTGGGCGAGATACTCGGTAGCTTTCTGGGCTCTCCGAGAGGGGAGGAGAAGTCGAACCAAGGTTGGCCGCATGCAAGGCGGATGCCCTACCCGCTGTGCTACTGCTCCAGTCCAATATCATTATGAGACATAACAATTATAAATTGACTCTTATTGGGCTAAATTTTGTTTAGCCCATTTACATTTGTGTTGAAACAAATGCTGTGAAGTACATTTGTTTGTATCCGCAAAGGGGCAGGCTGGGGTAATTGGTAGAAAACTGGGGACATCGGTAAATGGAAGGTAACACTGATTGTGGGATTAGTGGTGGAATTTGTGTTAGAATATTTAATGCCTAAAACAACTGTACTATGATAAACTTGATAAATCATGGTATTATAATAAAAAGAAGAGAAAGAAGAGTCTTAGAGGCCAGAGTGATTGCACAGCAGGTAAGCCTTGCACACAGCTCACTGGGACTCAATCCCCAGCACCCTATGTGGTCTCCTAGTACCACCAGGAATGAGTCCTGAGTACAGAACCAGGAGTAAGTACTGATCAGAGAACCAGGTGTGGCCTCCACAAAATAAAAGAAGAAGAAAAAAATTTTAAAGGGTTGTGGGGCTGGAGCAATAGCAATGAAAAATTGCTATTAAAAAGCAGATAGGTCATTTGCCTTGCATGCGGTCGACCCAGGGTCGATTCCCAGCATCCCATGCAACCCATCTGGTCCCCTGAGCAGCTTCAGGAGTAATTCCTGAGTGCAAAGCCAGGAGTAGCCCTTGTACATCTCCAGGTGTGACCCAAGAAGCTAAAAAAAAATAGAAGAAGAAGAAGAAGAAGAAGAAGAAGAAGAAGAAGAAGAAGAAGAAGAAGAAGAAGAAGAAGAAGAAGAAGAAGAAGAAGAAGAGGAGGAGGAGGAGGAGGAGGAGGAGGAGGAGGAGGAGGAGGAGGAGGAGGAGGAGGAGGAGGAGGAGGAGGAGGAGGAGGAGGAGGAGGAGGAGGAGGAGGACGACGACGACGACGACGACGACGACAAGGAGGACGAGGACGAGAAGGATGAGGACGAGGAGAAAGAAAGAAAGAAAGAAAGAAAGAAAGAAAGAAAGAAAGAAAGAAAGAAAGAAAGAAAGAAAGAAAGAAAGAAAGAAAGAAAGAAAGAAAGAAAGAAAGAAAGAAAGAAAGAAAGAAAGAAAGAAAGAAAGAAAGAAAGAAAGAAAGAAAGAAAGAAAGAAAGAAAGAAAGAAAGAAAGAAAGAAAGAAAGAAAGAAAGAAAGAAAGAAAGAAAGAAAGAAAGAAAGAAAGAAAGAAAGAAAGAAAGAAAGAAAGAAAGAAAGGAAGAAAGAAAGAAAGGAAGAAAGAAAGAGAGAGAGAGAGAAAGAAAGAAAGAAAGAAAGAAAGAAGAGAAAGAAAGAAAGAAAGAAAAGAAAAGAAAAGAAAAGAAAAGAAAAAAATAAAAATGAGTGAGGTCCTAGAGGAAATATTCCAAGCTCCCAATTTCTTTCTGGTGGAACATTGCAAGGAAGAAAACAAAGAAATGGAGAGGAGAAAAATAATCAAGGATATCCTGTAAATTTCACATCCTAAAGACATATAAAATTGTGTGTATTTTTCTTTTTTGGTTTCTCTTTAGGTTTACAAGATGCCAAAACACAAACAGAAAAACAGAAAGAAAAAAAAACCCTTGAACACTGCTGGGAGAATTCATTCTGTGCTTGCTGTTATACATTTCCAATTGCTGAAGGTAAAGTACCGCCTTTCACCATTCTTGTGAGTATTCCCTATCGCCTGGCCATCCCATTAGTAAGGACTAAAGCTCCTGAGTGTCCCTGTCAAATCTCTAGAGGGCTACAAATGTCCCCAGTGGCTCTTCCTTCCTAGTCACCACTCACTGGAACGAAAGCAGTTACACTTCCGTTGCATCACTTCCCTGAGCCAGGCGGGCCTGGGTACGAGGGATGTCTTTGGGGAACTCTCCCGGCGGTAGGGAGCTCCGTCTCCCTGTCTCCCTACGATGAGCTGTTCGTGAGTTCCCCTTGTAAGCCTTGTTTCTGGCAGACTCCAGTGTTCCTTCTCAGAAGCCTCACTGCCCTTACTGTGCTTCTTGATTTTCAGTCCAAATCACTAGAGAGGGGCCCTTGGTATAGGCATGAATGTGAGAACAGCAGAACAGAGATAGACTGCTTCCATCCGCTCATCTCCACATTCAAGACAAATATTTGTCTTTCAATGTAAAGGTCAGATTATGCATCGTACAGGATGGATCTGTTCTGCAGACTGCATGCAGCCAGAGAAATATGTTGCTTGGTCCACATGGTCTCTTTGTATGCGGCTTTCATTGGAAGATCTGTGCCTGCCAGCCAGTGGCGATGATCTTTCTTGATACTGCAGCTGTTTCCGCCCAAGCCTCCATGCACCACCATGAGTGGGAGCAGCAAAGCTCCTCAAACAACAGTCAGTGTCGGTTGAGCATGGAGGAAGTACACCCCACACTCAAGATACTGATCGAGCACTTGCCATGTGTCAGAAACGATATCAAGGGATGTGAGGTGGACGTGACTTTTGAGTATTGGAGCTGGAAGCACCTCAGAGAGGGCCAATCTCAATACCCAGGTAGAGAGGAACAGAGCTTTGTGCTCTCAGGAGTCTCACCCCAGGAGGCATGGCATGGGTGGCAGTGCCAGCACCCAAATCCAAAGCTCTCAGCACACTCAAACAGTGTTAGACGTGGTGTGTTTTTTTGCACGGCTCCTAATCTTGTTTTTTCAAGAGTGCAATAGAATAAAAGGAAATCTGATAGCAAAAAGAAAACAATTCAGTTAGTAAAAAAAAAAAAAAAGGCAGGGGGCAATTTTTCAATAAATAGTACTTTGTATGACCTCAGTTCCTTGTAAAATGTCGTGAGGAGATTACTGATGGACGGCTGAAAGGGATATTCTATGTACATAGAGACCTGGGTGTTTATTTTTTCAAATCTTAACATTTTTTGAGGATAGGTGAAACTTTGCAAACACCAAGGAATTCAATACCAAGAAGGAATTTGGGCTGTCCAGGCCCCTCGGACCCCACTTGGAAATGGAATACTCCTGATGGTGTGTGTGGGGTGGGGGGGGGGGGCTGGCTCCGAGAATCCTGAAGAGAATTCTTGCTCACTCCCTTCCTGTGTTTTCATGTTGAGTGTTGGGGCCCCAGTTTGGAGGGTGGCCCATTACTCAGAGATCAAAGCCACTCTCCTCTGCCTTGGGCTGCTCGCTGCTTACAAATGCCCAACAGAGAGTCTTCGCTGAGATAGGAACATTTGGTCTTTCACGGCGCACAAGCAAACACGAGCCACTCTCGGGGGCAGGTGGTGGGGCGGACCCCTAAGAGACAAGGACCAATCAATTGCAGGGGTCCACGGTCGGGCCTATCAGTGTGCCCACCTGTTGAGAGCAGTGGGGTTCCTTGACTTTTCTCCTTAATTCCCTCTCCTTGCCCTCTTGACTCTCCCCTTGTGCCCGTCTGAGTGCCACAGAGAGCTCTGACTATCTTCCATTAGACCCTAACTATCCCTGCTCCACATTGTTACCCCAAACTTTCCCACCTTCGATGAGAAAGGATCGGGTTTGGGTGCCTAGAAACCTCGGCTTCTGCTAATGTCAGGTCAGTGATACCTGAGTTTGGCCTTGGGCCCCAGGGGAGGCTGGACTCTGCCGGCACGACCTAGAGACAGGCTGAGTGAGGCTGGCCAGCCTGCTCGATGGGCACCTCTGTCTGTTGCACAGGACAAAATGCCAAGGTTTGTTTTCTTTACCCACTTAAGCTTGGCATTTTCTTCTCGTGTCCAGAGACACTTGGCAACTTCTGCTTCCTCTCACAGCTGCATCGCCCTCTTTTCCTGCCCCAGAGGAGACTCCCTTTCCCCGGACCTTTTGCACACTCATCCTTTTGTGCAATGATTTACCCTGAGTCTGGAACATTCTTCCCAGTTCTCTCGGCCTTGCTCCAACTCGCCTGAGGGAGCGCCCAGGGAGTCTGACCTGCACCCTGGGTGTTGCCGCCTTGCCAGCCTCCATCTTCCCTGCGTCGGACACATTTTGTCCTGTGTCTCTAAAGGACCCTGACCCTCTCCAGGGACTCTTGATCCAGTTATTTTGTGTCTCCAGGGCTGTTACAGTAAGAATCAATAAATAAAAAAGAAAACAACTTGATTAAAGAAGTAGTGTGGTCTATTATCTGTTTTTTCTGCACTAACATATGCCTCAGAGACCTGGGCCCTACGAAAACAGGATGAGAATGATATTCGGGTCTCCCAAAGAGGAATCGAAAGAGCTGTGCTTGGAATATCACGTTTCACTCAATTGAGAAAAGGAATCCGGAGTTCCGACCTCTGTCGGCGATGGAGAATCAGGGACGCTGTCTCGTTTGCCATGGCATCAAAACTCAGATGGACCGGACACGTAATGTGATTTGGAGACGACTGCTGGACTAGAGCTGTTACTGACTGGATTCCACAGGATGTCAAAAGAACACCTGTCCATCCACTTATGAGATGGTCAGACTTCTTCGTCAAGACCCTGAACGAATGGTGTGAGGCTCTTCGTGTTCCTGGAGTGAGCAGACGCTATTGGGCTATACTAGCAAGCTACAGGGACAAATGGAGACATTACTGGTGCCTGCTGGAGAAAACGGATGGGCAATGGGATGACAAGTGATACAAGTGATCATCTCTTCCTGGGAACTCTTTTCAGTAGACTCATTCCCTAAAGGTGCTTCGGATTCTTAGGAAGGTGTGGGGGGGGTCTGTCCTTAACAAAAGCTGGTTCTCCTCCTCCTCCTCTTCCTCCTCCTCCTCCTCCTCCTCCTCCTCCTCCTCCTCCTCCTTTCCCTCTTCCTCCTTCTATCAGTGCTCAGGGCTTACTCCAAGATCTACACTCAGGAATGACTCTTGGTGAGGTTTGGGGTGCCAGTGACCAAATTCCAGTCAATCAGGTGCAAAGCAAACACCCACAGGACTAGCCCACTGATGACATGTCTTACTTCAATCTTTGTCAATTTTCCTTACCTTCACTAATTTCCAATCCTTAGAGCAATAGGAAAGACTTAAAACTCCACCATCCTCGGGGTGTTATTGGATTTTCTGAGTGGCAATGTCCTCTACCTTATTGACCCTTAACATCCATGAACCAATGACATGCAGAGAAATGCTCCATGGACAGTCCCCACCTACCCCGGAGGAGAGACACCAGAATAATTCTGTCCATGATACAAAGTTCCAATTTTCTGTGCCAAGTGGTCTACCAGAAAATCACAAAGTAGCACAACTAAACACCATCCCATTGAGCCCATTAGCACAATGGTATAATAACAGAGTAACAGACACCTGGTATATATTTGAGTTGGTATATATTTGTAACATCTGTGAAATTGTATCTGTATGAAATTTTCACTTCAAATTCCAGGAGAGAAAAATCCCACTATGTAATGTTTAAAACTATACTAGAAATCCATACCTTCTTAATGAAACAGTATACATTGGTATGATACGAAGATCTTGAGCAACTTTTATCATGGGTTAAGTATCTACTGAGTACATTTGACTGTCTTCTTGGCATATCTCAAGTAGGATGAAAACTTGTTGAAGTCTTCTGTAGAGTCAAAGTAACTTTCTTAGAGGGTTTTAAGAATGCAACAATCTCACTGTCCTCTGCACAAAATCGGGATGCAATTTAGAACACAGCCCATCACAAACACAAACCACGATGGAGAGGGGGGTCATTCCATTTTTTCCTTCCTCCTCACCACCCCTCTACCCTCCCAAGATACCTCTATAAATGCCACCCCCGTGAGATAGAGAAAGGGGACCCACAGAGCCAGGGAGTCCAGGATTCCAGCAGGGGGGGGGGGGGTGAAGGCTTGTGAGAAATGCACCAATAGGAATCGTTACTCTTGAGGCCTGGATCCCCTCGACAATTTTGAAAAGCCCAGGTAAGGTTTGGAATTCCTTTTTAATTACTTTTTTGGCTGCGAGACTGTAGTTCTTTGAGTGCGGCGCGGGCCACGTGGGCCGCGGGATTTAGAAGGGTTGCAGATTACAGAAACTGGCTCCCCGCTGGGCTGCCCGGCTGCGCTTATCTGCCTCAACAAGCCTGCCGTGTGCAGGGCAGACACTTTCTTAAAGGAAGATAATTACTGCGAGAATGAAAAGGAAAGTAGGAAATGACACGTAATCTATAAAATAGTTTCTGAGAAAGAAATATATTCCTGCTTGGCACTCATGAAAGGTTTGTTTCTGTTGCCAGAAGAAAGTCAAGAGGAGTTTTCAAGACAGCAAAATCCTCAAAGTTTTGCCGGGAGGAATTTCCTCCTACAAGAGAAGTTTGAAAACCCTGACTTTGATCTGTCTTGTTTGATCCATGGAAAGCAATATCGGTAATATCTCAGGGTTCAGCGGAGTACCCCATTAACCTGCCATCACCACGAATGGATGACTCTGACTTAAACGGAGGCATATTTAAAAGAAGACAGAAGCCTTCAGCCAAAGGCATCCCAAGCGTCCTAAACAGTCCCATGTGGCCGACGCAGAAGTGAAACCCAAGAATCCAGCTGGGGTTTCGCCGACAGCAGGAGAAGTCGGCGGCACATTTCCACGGCACTCCTCGCCTCCACTCCCCGTCTGAGCTGTGCTGCTGATAGTAAAAGCTGTTTTACATCTCGAGCCACCAGATAATGTTATTTGAGCGAAGGTTTCTGTGACTTAAGAAATTCTCTTTTAAAAAAGGGCGTTTGCAGACCGTACATAGCCCAGGATTGACTGCAACGTGTAAGGTTCCACCTTCAGACCACATGGATGTCAGTTCCTTGGGACTCAGAATGCATTTCCCTCCCCCAGAAATAGGATTAAAGAGTCCAGGGATGGTCATCAGTGGGTCCAGCGAAGCCTTGTTTTGTTACCCACTGGTCCTTGAATAAACCAGCACAGATTGACTAGAATAACCACAGAGAACTTTCTGGAAGAAATTGTTCCAGAAGCCCACAGCTTGCTGCAGTGCCCAGAACGGAGAGTCTAGTTATAACAGCAAATGTTGATCACAAATGGGTCTCTTCTAGGTATTTGTCTCGAGCCACCTTGTGCCTTGTTCTTAGATTTGACCCTTTGGAGCCAAGCACTTTTCAAGCACTTCTTTGTGTGTGTGTGTGTGTGTGTGTGTGTGTGTGTGTGTGTGTGTGTAGGGGTTTGGGTCATCCTTGGCTGTGCTCAAGGTGGACTCTTGGCTCTGTGCACAGGGATCACTCCTGGCATTGCTCTGGGGACTATATTCAGTGTCAGTGATCGAATAGGGGTTGACCATGTGCCAGGCCAGCACCTTTCATGCTATACTATCTCTCTGGACCAACCTCCTTCTTAATAACCCATTTTACAGACGATGAACTAAAGCTCAAGAAGTTGACTCATTTGTTGGCTTCTCCACCCAGTTTCCCAGTGGTGGGCAAAAGGGCTCTTTCCAAGCAGTCTGCCCTGTCTGGGCCCTGGACTTTCAGATGGACACACTGGCCATGATGGAAGGTTTGCACCCTGCACCTCCACTTCTCAACTGTCCCTTTCATCCTCATCTGATGACTGTGATGATCACCGGTTTCTGCAGGATTCCGAGAGTGTAGGCTGGCACTGGCACAGGAATGAGAGCTGAGTAGCTATTGCAAATTTGACTTGCCCCCTTGCTCCTCTGAGGCACTGAATATGATTCAAATTAATATTTTTTAAGGAGAACCAATTTTATTTTTAATTCTTTTAACTGAATCACATTGATACACAGTTACAAAGTTGTTCATGACTGGACTTCAGTTATATAATGTCCAACATCCATCCCTTCACCACTGTACTCTTCCCACCAACAACCAACGTCCTCAGATTCCCTCCCACCACCACCACCATCACCTGCCTCTATAGCAAACACTTTTCTTCTCACTCTCTCTCTTCTCCTCCTCCTCCTCCTCCTTCTTCTTTTCTTCTCTTCTTCTTCTTTTCTTCTTCTTCTTCTTCTTCTTCTTCCTCTTCTTCTTCCTCTTCCTCTTCTTCTTCTTCTTCTTCTTCTTCTTCTTCTTCTTCTTCTTCTTCTTCTTCTTCTTCTTCTTCTTCTTCTTCTTCTTCTTCTTCTTCTTCTTCTTCTTCTTCTTCTTCTTCTTCTTCTTCTTCTTCTTCTTCTTCTTCTTCTTCCTCCTCCTCCTCCTCCTCCTCCTCCTCTTCTTCCTCTTCTTTTTTCTCTCTCTAAGAGTGATCATTTCTAACTATTATTGTCATACTTTTTCCTTTTTTGTCCTAACAGGTTTTTGTCCCCACCCCCACCCCACCCCAACACACACGGTGGCAAGCTTCCAACCACTGAAATAGGATCATGTTGGCCACTATGGACACCTGACCCAGAAGTTTCAAGAGACTTCTGGCAATTTATAATTAGATCGGATAGCAGCACAAAGAGAAAAGCCTGGGATAGTTCATTAAAACATTTGTTAGAATCAGTCTGCCTGGATCCAGCGCTGTCATGGCGTCATCGGACCCAGACATACTGACCCTCTTTGTTTTTTCTAAATAAGTCTAGAATCTTCTAAAAGAAGTAACTGGGACCTGATGCAAGTCCTACAGCAGAGCCCAGTGGACATTCCTGCTGGAACTCCTGGGAAGGGAAGAGTCCCTGGAGGCGGGTAGAGCTCTGGGTGACGGCCTGCTGCTCTCAGGGGGAGGACAAAGGGAACCATTAAAGGCTGAAGGCCAGGGCTGGGGGTGCAGCTCCCCTGTCCCCTGCCCTGTGGAAGTGGGTCCCCTCGGGCTGGTTAGAGATCTCCTCCTCTCCTTCAGTGTGTGAGTTGAGGGGAGAGAACGTTTGACTCCAACAGAACACCTGAGTGTGAATCCACCACGGGAAAGACCAGAAAGGGCCTGGGCACTGCCTGGCAGAGAGGTCGGTCCCCAGTGAAGGGGAACAGCGGGTACTCCCAGATGCAGGCAGAAGGCAGCATTCCCAGCCCCAAGTCTCCGCGCCCTCACAGCTACGCACGTTTGTGATCACGGGAACTTGCAGAGGAGGAGCCGCAAGCAAGGAAGACACAAAGATTTGATCCTTTGTACTGTGAAAGTTGCCCATCTGCAGCTTCACTTGGATTTCCTCTTTCTTGGAAAATCCGCTGCATAACTCACGGCTCCAGAGGGTCACTGTATCGGACTGAGGATGTGTTGGAAAACAATTCAAATCAGCAACACGCATTGCATCGTGGACAGTGGAGTGTGTCCGTCGAACAAATGTGCCGCCAACACCTCTGGGTTGGAATTCTCATCGAGCAGAATCAGAGCAATGAGGATAAGTCTTGACATTTCGCTGACTGGTCAATGATAGGAACGGCTTCTCCGCTGATCCTGGTTTTCCAATCCTGCCAGAAGAACTCTGCCTGAGTGTTTGTGACGGAACTGCTTTATCGGACAAACTTTCACTTTTCTCTGCATGGTGAACAACTTTTCCAGCACTTTCTCCTTGTTGGAACTATTGACGTGTACATTTATTATTATTTTTCATTATTATTTTGCCACGCTGGGGATAGACGGCCTCACTTTGACACCCAGGGCCTCCCTCATGCACGGTAATTGCTCAGCCAATAAGTTACATCCCCTGTCCACCATAACTTTCCTTTTTCCCCTTTTTTTCCTCTTTGGGATGTTATTGGGCAGCAGGGATGCACACACGAGGGTGCTGGGGTGTGGTTTGGGGCATCACTTCTGGCTGCCATCAGTAACCATGTGTTCCCCAGAGTTAGCCACATGCAGGGGTAAGACGCCTTTACCCCTGTCCTGTCTCTCCAACTCCACCATCACTCCCTTAGATCATGACCGGAAGTCACACAGTGGATAACTCTTGCCTACTCCTAGGGTGTAGATTTGAGGCTCCCGTGATGACCACACTGAACCCTGAGTTGGGAGGAGAGGACCGGGGGTCTCCACCCAGCAAATATGAGAGTTGCCAATATCCCTAAGAGCATAAATGTTGGGGTCACAGCAGAGAACATGGTGAGTTCCGAGAAGCCAAGCCCTGGGAAGAGATGGGGGTAAGCCAGCGCTAACCCAAGAGATGGGTCATGATGGCTCATAGAAACTCATTTGCGGGGCTGGAGAGATAGCACAGCGGGTAAGGCGTTTGCCTTGCACGCGGCCGACCCGGGTTCAAATCCCAGCATCCCATATGGTCCCCTGAGCACGGCCAGGGGTAATTCCTGAGTGCATGAGCCAGGAGTAACCCCTGTGCATCGCCAGATGTGACCCAAAAGCAAAAAAAAAAAAAAAAAAAAAAAAACCAACTCATTTGCACCGAGACAAGGAAGACTGAAAGCAAGGGACCCCTTTGGTTCCGGGCGACACAGCCCGGAGGGACCACAGCTCTCATGCCACCATCTCTGAGTGTCCCTCTAGACCCTTGGTGCCCACTTCAAGGCTATGTGTCCCAGGACACTCAGGGCCACTGGGAGCCAAGCTTCTCCCCCTGAGTGCTCACCCCACTTGCAATGACAACTGTAATCCCCGCCTCTAGGAGCCCCTTTGCCCCCCTTGTCCCCACAACTTCTGAGGACAGTGACCATCTGCTCCTCCTGGGTGCCTGGCACAGGACGTGGCCCATAGGAGGCGCCATGCATGGTTGAATCATCAAACAAAGGGGCTGATGCCCGCCTGGTAACGATTGCCAGTCTCGCCTTCCTGGTCCTTATCTAGGGCCCTGCTTCCTCTTTGGGTTCGGGTTGCAGATAAAAGGTGCAGGTGAGTTGTGTGGCCTTATCAAGTGGACAGACTTAGGAGGGTCACCTTTCCCGCCAGAGGGACTCTGGGAGGGAGCAGCAGCACATGAGGTCATCAAGGGGGCCTTGGGGGCTGGTTTCCTTAATCTCCAGGCCGCTGTGCTCCCGGGTTCCCTCCTTCCTTCCTCCTTTCCTTCCTTCTTTCTTTCTTTCATCCCCTCTTGCCTGGCTCAGTTCTTAGATGTGCTTTGAGCACCAACTGTGCCTGGCCTGGCACCAAGATCTCTGGCACCTAACACCTGTGTCATCACGGACAGAACAAGCCAGTGGTAAAGAAGTCTCTGGAAGCCACCAGACCTGCTTCAAATTCTGGGTCTTGGCTGACGGCCTGTGAAACTGTGGGCATCTGTTTCTTACCTCCTGAGCCTTGGTTTTCCTCCTCTGTGGAAAGGGCTCATGGTGTTTATCCGGCAGGAGGATTATGGGCTCCAACAACGGCATGTGACGAATTGCCCAAACCACTGGTTAACTCAATTCCCACGGGCCCCATACACCCCCTCAAACCCCCACACTTGGAGCCATCCTTCCCACCTCTCATGCCAAAGTTCCTTCTCTCCCCGATCATCAACCACTCAAAGCTGTGCGTCAGTGTAGCTTCCAAGCTCCTCAGAGCTCAGTGCTCACCTGTTTGGTGGCAGAGCCCCGGGTTCTCTTGTCGCTTTATGCATTAGAGACACCGGCCATTCTGCAGATGGCATCAGAGACACCTGATCTGGGCCTTGCCAGCCTCTAAGAAGCCCCTGGCAGTAGCCTGTGGTGCCAAAGGTAGAGGCTTGGCTGGCATACAAACCAGGCTGGAGAGATCCAGAAATACCCATGCATTCAGAGTGAGTGGAGGGGTAGGTGTGTGATGAGGTTGGCACCAGTGAGGGAAGGTGAGGCAGGGAGGAAGGAGATGCAGAGAGCAGTTTTCGGTCTGGGTAGAGATAAGGGGGAGAGCTAGAGCGATAGGACAGCGGGTAGGATGTTTGTCTTATACATGGCAGGTTCAGGTTCAACCCCAAACACCCTGTATGGTCCCCCCACCCTGCAAGTTTTGCCTGGAGTCATCCCTGAGAGCAGAGCCAGAGTGATCCCTGAGCATTGATGGGTATGAAGGAGAAGGAGGAGGAGGAGGAGGAGGAGGAGGAGGAGGAGGAGGAGGAGGAGGAGGTGGTGGAGGAGGAGGAGAACAAGGAGGAGGAGGAGGAAGAGGAGGACAAGGAGGAGGAAGAGGAGGACAAGGAGGAGGAGGAGGAGGAGAAGAAGAAGAAGAAGAAGAAGAAGAAGAAGAAGAAGAAGAAGAAGAAGAAGAAGAAGAAGAAGAAGAAGAAGAAGAAGAAGAAGAAGAAGAAGAAGAAGAAGAAGAAGAAGGAAGAAGAAGAAGAAAAAGAAGAAGAAGGAAGAAGAAGAAGAAGAAGAAGAAGAAGAAGAAGAAGAAGAAGAAGAAGAAGAAGAAGAAGAAGAAGAAGAAGAAGAAGAAGAATAACGAGGAGGAGGAGGAGGAGGAGGAGGAGGAGGAGGAGGAGGAGAAGAACAAACTGATGACAGCCACGAGGACAAGGAAAAGAAGGAGGGAGGAGGAAAGGGCGTGAGAAGGAAGAGGAAGAAGCAGGAAGGGGAGCCCCAGGAGCCTGGGAGTTGATATCTGCACCCCCTCCCGCTACTACCGTCTCCAAGATTCACATGGAGGGTCTGGGGCCATCGCCTGCCCCGCAGACACCACCTGACAAGGAGATTCTGGTTCCAGAGATTTTGTCCGCATTTTGGACCATGTGCCCCAAGGACATGCTTCTCCCGGAGCACGGGCCGTGAAGAGACCCGCCCAGCACCCAGCCCCGGGGAGGGGAACGGGCGCCCCCTCCAGCTCCCAGATAAAGGGGGCGACCCTCCTGAGCACGGGCCATCAGCTACCCAGCCTGCCCCCTGCGCCCAGCTGATGTGGGGTCCATCTGCCCTCACAGCAGCACCCCAGCCTGGGACACAGGCGGCTCTGGCAGCCCGCGATGAGAGACCCTCTGCATTGGGGTGTCCCCTCTGCCGTCATTGTTTCCCTTGGCCCAGGCGCCTGTGGGTGCAGAGGGCCTGACCCGGAGCCGGCAGAACAGGGGTGGGGTCATCAGACACACACCTAGCGCCCCCGCCCCTGTCTAAGGAGGGGCCCCTGCCTGCTGCCTGGGCAGAGCGCCCTGGGTTCGGGGGGACGCCTCGGGGGGAGGCCTCGGGGTTCTCCCCCAGCAGCCGGCCGAGAGCCCTCCCCGCTCCAGCTGTGCCTGTGGGACCCCGAGGCTCTGCGGGGCTCAGGGGCAAGAGCCCCTGTGTGCTGTCTCAGGCCCGGGGGCTTATGCACTAGTGTCGGGCATGGGGGCACATGGGGGGTGCAGGGGGCAGAGGTCAGGCCTGCGCTGTCGGCTACAGGGCATGGGGTTCAGTGCAGGGTCAACCCAGGAACCTCAGGGTGTAGGGACAAGCGCAGGGGTTGCAGGGACCCCAAGTTGAGCTGGGGGTCAGGGGGCGCAGGATCTACTTACCATCCCCACCCCCAACCTCTCAGCCTGGACCCCTGTGCCCCCATCACCCGGAAGGGTGGTTCCGTGGGTGGACCCCGAGTGTGGCTGAGCCAGGTACCGCCCTGCAGCTCGGACCCTGTGCGTCAGCAGGCACAGGGAGGGGCTCGGCAAGCCCCGACCCCCTCCGCCCGCCCCAGTTAAGTGTGGGGATAGCCGAGCCTGGCTCAGAGCACTTTCCCTCCCTCCCCCACCCCAGACCCCGCCTCCTGGAGGTGGGCTGAAGGGCATGTCCTGGGGTGCTGCCTGGGAGGGAAGGAGAGAGGGGGAGGCCCTGGATCCCTGTTCTGGAGAGGTCAAGAAGGCCAGGGCTCCTTGGCCACCAGCCCGTGATGCCATCACTGGGGCTGGCCCACCTGGAGCCAGCCCTCGGGCGGGCACTTCCTGCACTGTGCCCAGGTCTAGGGGAACCGCAAGCTGCCACCAAGAGCACTAATAGACCACAGGGGTGCGGTGCACCCGCACCTGCAAAACGCTCCACAGGTATCCGTTACTCTGGCATCCCCCCCCCAACCCTGGCAGGTGGAGCCATGGTCGTCTACACTGGCGGCCAAGGAAACCATGATTGTCTGCGCTGGTGGCTGAGAAATCAGTGGGCAAGGGCAGAACAGGATTGGAACCGAGTTTGGGACGAAGAGTGAGAGACTGAGCTAAGGCAGGAGAGCTCTGGGCTTGGCACAGAACAGAGTGGATCAGTCTCTGCCCCATGCGCGTGCGCGCGCACACACACACACACACACACACACAAACACGCTCATACACACGGAGACAGACACACACAGACACACACAGACACGCACACACAGAGAGACAGACACACACAGATATGCACACACAGACATGCACACAGACATACACACAGACACGCACACAGACATACACACAGACATACACACAGACACGCACACACAGACATGCACACACACAGACATGCACACACAGAGACATGCACACACAGAGACATGCACACACAGAGACATGCACACACACAGATATGGACACACAGACACGCACACAGACATGCGCACACACAGACACGCACACACACAGACACGCACACACAGACATGCACACACACAGACATGCACACACAGAGACAGACACGCACACAGACATGCGCACACACAGACACGCACACACACAGACACGCACACACAGACATGCACACACACAGACATGCACACACAGAGACACGCACACACACAGACATGCACACACAGACACGCACACACAGACACGCGCACACACACACAGACATGCACACAGACACACACACACAGACACACATACTCACACACAGACACGCACACACAGATACATACATACACACACATAGACTCACACACGCATACACACAGACACGCACACACAGACACACACACGCACACACACAGACACACACACACACAGCAGGGACTGCAGCACACAGAGACCTAGAGGCCTGCGGGCCAACGGGGCGCGAGGTCCCGAGAGGAGGACAGGGAGCGTGTGGGCTGCCTGGAGGAAGCTCAGCCCGCTGCATCCCGAGCAGGTGAGTTCTGCCTCGGTGATGCTGTGCCCAGCCGAGAGGGTGGGCGTCAGGAACGGCCCTCGGGGCAGGGGCAGCCCAACAGGGAGGGGGCCCTGCCCGCTTGAGCTGCAGAGGCGGCCCCCACTGCTCCTGCGGGGTGAGGCAGGGAGGCCAGCTGCTCGGCACAGGTCTCAGTGCTCCCAGAAAATAAACCCATTCCGGGAGATTGTCCACCAGAGGCAGCGGGAGGGAAGGACGGGGCGGGGGGTACCGGGGACCTTGGTGGTGGGAGATGTGCCCTGGTGGAGGGCTGGGTGATCGATCATTGTATGACTGAGACCCAAACAGGAAAGCTCTGTAACTGTATCTCACGGTGATCGAATAAAAACAACAACAACAACAACAACAACAACAACAACAACAATAATAATAATAATAATAAATAAAATTAAATTAACATTCTGAATAAAAAAATCATCCATTCCACAGTCACAGGCTGAGAGCAGGTGGTGGGCTGCCCGTGGGGGTGCAGGACATGTGGCCAGGGAGACGTCCAAGAGAAGCGGCTCACTCGGGGGCGGAGCTGGGGAGACGGTTCCCAGAAACCTGGGGACGGGGAGACGCTTCTCGAAGGTCCACGCGGGGCACCAGCAGCAGGCAGCGGGCTCGGCGTGCAGGAGCCACCCCGGTTCAGAGCAGCGGCTGAGGCAGAGCTGTGGTCCCCGGGGATGCTCCCCTCCTGACCCCCGGAACCTGTGACCGGGCATGGCCGGGGGGAGGGTCGCAGATGTGGGGAAGGCCCCGATGGAGGGATCAGCAAAGGTTGTCTGGCTCCTGTGGCCTTGAGGCTCCAACCCCTGCTGGCTGCTGGCTGACAGGGGCACAAGTGACTGCAGAACAGGCAGCAGTGCTGGCTCTGCGGGGCCGGGGACGCCGCGTGGGGCCTCCGCATGCTGAGACAGACAAGGGGAGGGCCCCGCCGGAGCAGCTCTGGGGCCCCTTGATTTTGTTGCATATTTCGCTTTGCAGCAAGGTTTACAGAATGTAAGTGCTTAGTTGGGGAGGACAGTGTCACCCTATCAAGTCCACCCCCAAAACACCCGCCTCTCTCCTCCACGGTCCGCAGGACCCTCCCCTTCCCGGGCCCCCCCTGCCTGCTACCCTGCATTCTGTCACCTGAGTCTGAGGGTTTGTTTCCTGGGACTTGCCCGTCCTCTGGCTTGATTGCTTGACAAGCCACGAAGGTGTGAGGTCACCCAGCCTCGGTCTTTCTCCCTCTGCTTGGTTTCACTCCATGGGACCCCCTCTGCTCCCTGAAGGTTGCCACAAAGGGCGAGATTTCTCCTGGTCTGGGCTGAGTAGTATTCCAGGGTGTGAAGGGAGCGCGTCTACTTTCTCCCCCATCTGTCGGCGGGCACGTGGGTTGGGTTGTTCCTAGGTCTCGGCCCCTGTCAACAACGCTGCGGTGAAGGCAAGTGTACAGACATCCGCTCACGGGAGCCTGCGTGTGTCTGGGGGCGGATGCCTCGGAGTGGAATTGCTGACCCTCGTGTGGAAGTTTGGGGGCCACTCCTGGCTGTGCTCAGGGCTGACTCCTGGCTCTGTGCTTAGGGTTCACTTCAGTGGTACGAGGGGCACCCTGCACAGTGTTAAGCACTGAACGGGGTTGGCGAAGGGGCAGGGTAGTGCCTTACCTGCTGTCCTATCTCCCCGGCCCTGGTGGCATCATTTTAACTCCACAGGACGGTTGGGCTGGTCCCCTCCATAAACTAAAGAGGTTGGCTGCTCTGAGCTGCACAGAAGCAAGAGCAGTGGAAGGGCAGTTATGGCCGTAAAGGGGAGGCTGAGAGGGAGGAGCAAGACGTTCAGGTTTTCAGGGATTTATTGTTTAGCTGATTTAACTGTGTCATTCCACAAGCACACTGACCTTCCTGCAAGGACCCAAAAGCCCCCCATCATAGCCTGCAAACAGGAGCAATGGGCCGCTCCTGTTATTTAACCATATTTAACCATAATAACCAGGATATTTAACCATATCCTAAAGGGGTATGGTTAAAGGTGATGGGTTTAACCATATCCCGTCATTATAAAGCATTATGGACACCTGATCTAACCCCTTTTTCCTCACTCTGCCACGCTGCTTGCTTTGCTGCGCCCGTGTGAAGGAACCAGGCCGCAGGACATGGACGCTGGTGGGCCAAACAACTTCTGCAGGTGCTTACGAGAGTGCTCGGGACGGCGGGACATGGCTCTCCCTAACAGGAGGCCAGGGCTGCTGCTGGGAAGCCGCTGTGCTTGCCTACCAGGACGGGTGCCATTAAAGACGCCTCCAAATTCTCATTTTTGGTCTCTGGTGGGATTTTTTTTTTGTTTTTATTTTTATTTATTTTTTAATTTTTGTATTGAATCACTGTGAGCTACAGTGACAGAGCTTTCCTGTTTGAGATTCAGTCATACAATGATCGAACACCCATCCCCCACCAGTGCACATTTTCCACCACCAATGTCCCCAGTATCCCACCCCCCATCCCACTCCTTCCCCTGCCTCTATGGCAGATAATTTCCCCCCTACTCTCTCTCTGCTTATGGGTTTGTGATACAGATACTGAGAGCCCATCATGTTTGGTCCTTGGCCTACTTCCAGCACGCATCTCCCATCCCGAGTGATCCCTCCGACCATCATCGGCTTAGTGATCCCTTCTCTATCCCAGCTGCCTTCTCCCCCAGCTCATGCGGCAGGCTTCCAACTGTGGAGAGATCTTCCTGGCCCTCATCTCTGCCATCCTTGGGTGTTCATCTTATATTACGATATTTTATATTCCACAAATGAGTGCAGTCACTCTGTGTCTGTCCCTCTCTTTCTGACTCATTTCACTTACTGTGATACTCTCCATGACCCTCCAGTTAGAAGCAAATTTCATGACTTCATCTTTCCTAAGAGCTTCAGGGTATATTCCATTGTGTAGATGTAACGTGGTTCCTTTGACTAGTCCTCTGTTCCTGGCGCTCGGGTTGTTTCCAGATTCTGGCTATTGTGAACTCTGGTGGGCTTTTGATCGTGACCTCACGACAGTAACGACAAAGGGACCTTCAGCACTGCCCTCCTCCCTCACCCATACTCCTGCCCGGTGCCCCTAACTCCCACCCCAGGGCCTCTGCCCCTGAGTCCTACTCCATCCCTGTCCCCCACCCCACTCTCCGTCCCCTTCCCTTTTCTCTGCACCACCTGGGCCCTGCCTGAGGTTGTTCACTTTTTCTGTCCTTCCTCCTAGAAGGACAGGGAGGAAATGTCTCTTAAAACCTCCTGGTGGGGCTGAAGCGATAGTACAGCGGGTAGGGCATTTGCCTTGCACGTGACCAACCAAGATTCTATCCCCGGCATCCCACATGGTCCCCCGAGCACCACCAGGAGTAATTTCTGAGTGCAGAGCTGGGAGTAGCTCTGAGCATCACCGAGTGCAATGACCCAAAAAGCCAAATAAAAAAAATGTTCAGGACTGGGTAGGGGTCGGGGTTCTGAGCAGTGAAACTTTTGGTTTAGGGGCCACACCCGGTGGTGCTCAGAGCTTACTCCTGCATCTGTGTTCAGGAATCACTCTTGATGGTGCATGAGGTATCAAATCCAGGTCAACTATATGCAAAACAAGTGCTCTCCCTGTTGTCCTATGGCTCCAGCCCCCTGAGCTGCGGGGTTTTCAAGCCACTACATCCTGATGAGAGTCGAGTGCTCACCAGGTCAAGCTGTGTAGGCCCACCAGACGCACCCTTCCTGGAGCACAGTGTCAGAGGATTTTACCTCGTTCATTTTCAGTGTATTTTGTTTAATTTTTAAAAGTTTTTTTGGGGGGGGCTGGAGCGATAGCACAGCAGGTAGGGCGTTTGCCTTGCACGTGGCCAACCCCGGTTCAATTCCCAGCATCCCATAGGGTCCCTTGAGCACCGCCAGGGGTAATTCCTGAGTGCAGAGCCAGGAGTAACCCCCGTGCATCTCCGGGTGTGACCGGCCCAAAAAGCAAAAAAAAAAAAAGTTTTGTGAGGGGCCATACCCAACAGTGCTCAGAACTTACTCCTGAGTAACTGAGCTCGGGAGTCAGTCCTAGTGGACTTGGGGGACCATATGTGGTACCGGGGAATTGAGCCCAGATGGGCCGCATGCAAGGCAAGTGCCCTACCTGTTGCCCTACTGTTTCTTTGGCCCTCAATGTTACTTTAGCCCAGAAATCTGAATGCCCACCTTGCCCCCGGATTGGTCGGCACAGGGAAAGGTCAAGTGTGTCGGCCTCAGTCGTGACAGTCCCTACTTATCTCATCAGACCGGTGAGTTAAGTTCCACTCAGGAACCCGCACAGGAAATGGGCTTCTGAGCCCAGCTCTGCTCAGAAGAGAATCATTCATTCCTGGGAGGTGGAAAGTAACCCAGGGCCTGCGTTGGTGAAGCACTAACGAACCCAGTGGCCCCTGTCAGTCCTGGGCCGAGGGAGTGTCCGGGAAGTGGAACTTTCCAGAACAGCAGCTCCCCACGCTCCACCCCTGCCCTCACCCAAGACGGTTCTTCTTTCCATCTCAGCCTCTCCCGTGAGATAGCATCCACAGGCACCGCAGATGGAAGGACACTGCTGGGGGGGCTTCTGTGGGCTAGCCTGGCACCCTCCGTTCCCCCCGTGCCTGTTTGTGGAGGGCTTAGGGCTGAGTAATCCCCCTGTGTCGTCAGTGCCCCCCCCCCCCGTCCCCACTGGCCCAGGTGCTCCTTTAGCATTGGGGGTGCTAGACTCCGTTTGCAACTCAGGGAGAAGAATAGGGAGACCTTGAAGAGTGGAGAGCAAGCCAAGCTCTGAGCTAGAACCCCGCCCTGGGCACCCGTCACTGGGGGAGAAAGAAGAGGGAGGGGTGGCAAGGAAGCAAAGGGTTCCACGGGCCCGGCTTCCATCTGGCGCCTTCGGGAGAGAGTTCTGAGCGCCGAGGCAGGAGTCCCTGGACACCCCCATGTATCACCTGCCCGAGAGTGGCTGAGAAGAGGCTCCTGCAGGCCATCCTTCGGGGGGACCCCCACATTAAAAGCCAAGCAGCGGTCACCTGGTGGGGACCCCCACATTCTAAGCCAAGCAGCGGTCACCTGGCAGGGACCCCCACATTCTAAGCCAAGCAGCAGTCACCTGGGGGGACCCCCACATTCTAAGCCAAGCAGCGGTCACCTTTGACAGAGCCGGGGGTGTGGGATGTGCCTCTCACTCTCCTTCTTACGTTCTGCTTATGAGTTTTTGTTTGTTTGTTTGGGGGACACTATCTCACACGTCAGAGCTAACACCAGGCTCTGGGCTTAGGGATCCCTCCTGGTGGGCTCAGGGGACCCCCACGGGGTGCCGGGGCTGGAACCCCGGGTCGGTTCTGTGCAAGGCAAGCCCTGCCCGCCGTGCTCTCTCCGGCCCTGCTGCTGTGTGTAGGGGCATGAAGAACGGAAAGGAAGAGGTGTCCAAAACTGGGGTTCCAAACAGAGCCTCTACCTTCAAAGGTCAACGGTGTTCCTGACAGAGATGGCCCTGTGTCCCTGGACTCGGGGCTGGCCACTGTGCAGAAGTGGCCCCTCCTCACGGTCCTCACCCAGATGCCAGGCCACATGCAGGGGACGCACCCAAGGTCCCAGGGTCCCACAGGATGGGGATCCGGGACCCTCAGGGCTGGGAGACGGCAGCTGGTTTCTCAGCAGCCTCCTGGCGGGACTTCAGCTAAGGTGGGGGTCTGCAGAGGAATGGGCCGAGCCCACCAGAAACCCACTAGGGGGAGCACCAGCTCTTACCCATGAGGATGCTTCTCCTGGGAGGAAGAGGGACCCATGGGCCCCCTTCCTCCCCCACCCCACCTGGCCCAGGAACTCCTGACTTCTCCTGGGGGAGGGGGGTGCTTTGTAACTGCAGGTGGAGGGGGGGCGGGCGGCCCCTGGGAGGCGGATCTGAAGCTTCCCTGGGTCCTGCTCTGGCCCCCGGCTCTCAGCATTCTGATCTTATCTCCTCCCAGGAATTTTCTCAAAGGTGGAAAAGGTCAGCGTGCTTCCTGGGGGCAGGGATGGGGTGCTCAGGGAGGTCACAGGGAGGGTCCTGGGGCCTCCGTCCAAGCCCCTCTGGGGACACTGGGGTGCACCTCAAGTGCTGGGCCTGGGAGACAGCTCAAACGGGTATGTGGATGGGCAGGGTTGGGCGGGGGGAGTAAGGGGGTGCCTACTCCAAGCTCTGTTTTTGGGGGGGACACTCCTGGCAGGGCTTGGGAAGCGCTCTGTGCTGGAGACACCCCAAACCTGCCACAAAGCCCACTCTGGGCCCTTTGGGTGTGTCTCTGTTTTCCTTTGACATGGTTTGAAATTGACCAAACTGGACAAGTGGTTCAGGGAACCCCCCCCCCGCCCCAATCCTGCCCCCGCCCTGGAATACCGGAAGCACCATACGTTGGAGACTCATGTACCCTCTTCATCGGGGGTGACCAATGGGGGTCCCGCCAGTCCTGCTCCGTAACGTTGACTCCTGCATCCTGTGATTCCCCCTTTCAGAGTTCTCGAGATCCCAGTGCCGGGAAGTCCCCGTCACACCTGTCCCACTGGGGGCCGCAGAGATGGCGCCAAGGGGTGGGGGTCCTAGCCTGCACAGTGGAGGCCCCCCCAGGACCCCCACACCAGCAGGGACATAGCCTGAGTGCTTCCTGCCCACGCAGGTCGGCCAAGTGTGGACCCCGCACACCCCCCCACCCCCCACCCACCTGACCGGCCCACTGCTTGGGAGATGGACAAAGAAATCTGTCGCCTTATCAGTGCAGCAAACACCCTTCAGCAGAGAGACGGACCACAGTGCCGAGTCTCACAGCAGGACCTGAGCAGGCAGAGGGGCCAGGCCAATGATCGTGTCGGCAGAGGACCCTCCCGGGGTAGGAGAGGGGACCCCCTCCCGGCTGGGGGAGTGTCTCAAAAGAGACAGGGGAGGTGGCCAGGCAAGCCCAGAAGTTTCTCTGTTGTACAGTCCCGACAGTCTGGGGCTGGGGCCATAGTGCAGCATGGAGGGCATTCCCCTTGCAGACCGGCCCCCTGAGCACAGAACCAGGAGAAGCCAGAGTACTCCCGGGTCAACAGGCACTTCCGGGTCAACAAGTTGACTACTTTCTTGCTGCCGCTGGCCTCCCGGTCTGCTCAGTGGGTGGAAAGACAGTTTTCCCGCCTTGCAAATCCCCTCCCAGGACTAAGTGACCTTCAGCTCTGAAGACCAGAACAAGAGGGGGCGGCGACTGGGGGGTGTGGGGGGACACACTGCAATCTTGGCCACATCCAGGCCAGGGGCCCTCGGGGCACTGTGCCCACTAGAAGGGGCGGCCAGGGCACCAGACCAGGCGGGGTGTGGGCGTCGGGGGGAGGGGGGTGGGAGGCCCCAGGGCCCACTATCAGCCAGAAGATTTGGGGCGAAGGGGAGAGGAAATGACTCTCCCTGTGATCTCAGAGCTCGGCCGAGCACTTAGGGGCCCACGAAGGCGGCGACTGATCCCCATTCCGGGTAAATGATTAAAAGGAGATAAAGCGAGAGCTGGGGGTGGGCTGGGAGCCCGGCCGTGAGCCCCTGACCCTCTGTGCGGGCAGCAGGGGTGCTGGGGAGGCCCAGCCTCCGCGGAGGGAGGAGGCCTCCGCCAGGCCCACCTTCCTCGGGGCCACTCAGGGGCCCCCACCCCCATCCTCCGGAGTTCCCGGTCTCGAGCTGAGAACAGCTCATCCGGCCGGACAGCAGTGACCACTGGCAGGCGCCCCCTCCCCAGGGCCAAGCCCAGGCTTCCCAGGGCCCCTCCCCGATCCCCCCTGCTCCCCCTCCCCCACCTAGCCTCCCCCTGCCCCGCTTTAGTATTACACGTTAATGATTAAACGCGGGGTTCTTATTAACCCCGCCCCAGCCTTTGTCTCTGGGCGGCCCAGGAGCCCCATCCTTTGAAATGCCACATAAAAATGACAAATGCGTTTTTGCTTCCCTCCCTCTGACAATGGGCCTGGCCGAGGCTGGCTCCCTTTAAAGCCAGGGGGGCAGCTTACAGTGGGAGCACAGGAGCGAGAGTCCCCTCCCCCCAGAGTGTAGGGCTAGGGCGGGGCTGGGGGGAGGCTGGGGTGGCGGGGGTTGAGGGGGGCAGGAATCCAGGGTCCCTGGGAGTGGTTGTCTGGGGTCGGGACCAGGGGCAGGACCGGGTCCACTGGAGCTTGATGACCCGGTTGGGACCAGGGTGACGGTCCCTGGAGGCACCCGTGAAGGGGTTGGTGGCCGAGGGCAGCCTCTGGCCTGGTGTGGGGCCGGGTGTGCAGCTACGGAGGTTTTGCAGCCAGGGCACCTCTTTGCCAAGGACCACCGCTGAGAACTGCAGCCCCTGAGGAAGCCCCCCTACCCCCAGCCCCGTGGTAAAGGGCGGCCCCGCACTCCCAGGAGGGCCCTGGGCCACACTCTGCATCTCCCCTCGGGGGCCGTGGTGCTGGCCAGGACGCCGGGTTCCCATCCGTCCCGCCGGTGACGTGTGACAACAGCAGACTCCTGTTCTTAGTGGCCTGTGCATCTTGGTGGCTGTTGTCACCAGGCCATTGTCCAGCACATGCACTGAGCACTGACAGGAGCCAGCCGGGCCCCGAGCCCCTTGGGGCTGGTCCCGAGTCCCCTTGACGTGCTGGGAAGCGGTGCTGCAGGGCCAAGAAGAGATGGGGGCCCCGGCAGGGCGACACAGCTGGGCTCTGGAGCACCGGCTGCAGAGAGCCTGCAGAACAGAGTCTCTGGGCGCGGCACCCACCCAGACCCCCATCTGGGGCTCCTGCTGGCTGTCGCCACAGCCGGGCTCTGAGTCCTGGCAGAGCAACGGCAGGTTATCAGCCGCCAGAAAGGCCCAGAATAGCTCCCCCGGAGGTCACCCACCTCCCTCTGCTGGAGGGAGACGCGGTGGGGCCCCGTGGGGTGTCCACACCCCTCTTTAAGAGGGAGCACTGGTGGCGGATGAAAGCAACTCCCACTCTCCTCCCCCCCCCCCCGTCCCCGGGGTCTTGGTGGCGCCATGAAAGGGTTAAGTGAGGGCTCAGCCACTCCATAATTCTCTGTTTATCTGCCTCCGAGTCAGCTATTTGGGTTTCTGATTTACAGCCCTCGGTTTTCATAAAAGTCAGTCATTCCCAGTAAAAGAACCCGGGCTAGATTTATAGGATCCGCGCAGGTCTTTAAAGCCCAGGGCCCCTTTATGACTCACCTCCATCGTGTTTTCGCTCTAGTCCGGAGAATTCCATGTGCACGGAGAAAGACTCAGATCCAGGCCCTGAAAAAATAAGACAATTTTTTTTTTTGGTGGGGGGGAGACTAATTATAGTGGCGTCAACTGTACTCTGCTTATAAACGCGCCGGCAATACCGGCTTCCCCCCAGCCCGATTTCCAGGGGTTTTATTCCATAATAAAACTGTGCTCTGGTTTGCAGCTTGGCATAGAAGACCTCCACTGCTAGGAGCAAATGTTTTTTTCCTAGCAAATTATTAGAAATAAACAGCCCACCAGTGGAAAGGCAGAAAAAAAATTATAAGCAAGGAAAATAAATCTTGGAATGTTTGTGCTGGGCAGCTTGAATGAAACCACTCACTCCGCCCGGCGGACTCCGGAGAGCGGGGCCAGCCCTTTCATTTTAATTTGCGCTTGTGTTTTGCCAGTGTGGAATGGGGTCACGGCAAGACACCATGGAAAAAAGGCTTTGATGTCTCCTAGAAAAATATTTTTCACTGTGATTTTCTGGTCTCCGGTGTCCTTCTCCCTCATCTCGCCCCGGCCCCTCGCCTGGTGAAGCACATGTGTCACGCGTGGCCATGGCATGTCACGAAGCAGCCACCACCCACAGGCCCTCTCCTGCTCCCTGTTCCTCAAGTACAGCAGCGTCTTGACCTAGTGAAATAAAAGAGTCGATAGCGGGGCTGTGAAGGTAGCACAGTGGGGAGGGGGTGGCCTTACAGGCAGCCGACCCGGGTTCAATCCCCGGCACCCCACCTGGTGGCCCGAGTCCCACCAGGAGGGATGCCTGAGTGCAGAGCTGGGGGTATCGGCAAGTGTGGCCCCCCCAAAAAAACAATGAAACAGGGAGAGTCGATGGCAGCAATGGGAAATGATTGCAGCGAACGGGGGGACGGGCCTTTGCTTTCTCCACAGCAAAGTCCAGGTGAGGGGCTGGGAGGGAGTCCTGGGGCTGGGCCAGAGCCAGAGCAAACAGGAGGAGGCAGAGGCTTGCCAGGGCCTGCGAGGCAGGGCGCGTGGAAAGGGGAGGGCAGTTTGCAAGAGCTTTAATTCCATCTGGGGGTGGGGGGGGCATCTGGGAGCAGGTATGGGGAAGTGCTGGCCCAAGCACCCCATCTTCAGTCAGGACACGTTCACTGCAATTCTCAGGTGGAGTGTGGAGTTCACTGCAATCCTTGGGGGTGTGGGGAGTTCACTGCAATCCTCGGGGGGAGTGGGGAGTGGTGATAAGCTGATGAGCACGCATGAAGGGAGACAGAGGGAGTGGGCAGGGGGACCCACTGGCTGCTGCCAGCTTGGTGCCAGGGTGGCTGAGTACCAGTGGGTTTTGGCACCAGGAAGCCACGGAACAGTTTCCCGTCAGCCATGTGACAGCTTCTCACATCACTGGGGCTGAGGCCGAGACAGCATTTCTCTGGGGTCTTTTCCTTGCTCCATCTTCACCTCCACCTCGGGGTTTCTCATTCTGGCACGTTTGTCCTTTGAGATAGACAAGCCTGAACACCATGGGGTCACCGTCCTCTGAGCTAAATGGGACAAAGAAAGGTATGCAGACCCCCTCCTGATGAGCCATTCAGACAAGAAGGAGTCTGGGTTAAGCTAATAAAGCCAGAGAGGGCTTCAGGGAGGAGCTGTGTTTCTGCATCTCTGGCAGTATCAGTAATAATGTGATGCGGAGAGGGACCAGGATCATGCAGGGCAAAGAAGGACCATGGGGTAAATGTTCAGGGTCAGGGGTGTGCCTCAGGTGGTCAAGCACAGGGGGAGACTGGGGTGGGGGCTAGGTTCAATCCCTGCACCACACAGCTCCTGGGCAGCAGCAGGAACGGCCCCCACACTACCAACAGAAGTCAGAGTGTCTCCTTTGGGGACCAGGCAGGACCCTTCACGGTGTTTCCCACCGGGGCTCCCAGTCTGGTCTCAGCACTGCACCCGGCAGGAATCCCACTGAAGGAACCCAGGATCCAGGGTGCGGGAGGAAAGGAGGCTTGTGGGAGCCGAAGGCTGGAGCACGGGCAGAGTTGGGTGTTGAACTCAGAGAACTCGGCCTTTGGGTCTGAAAGTGCCCGGAGTTGAGAAGAACAAGAAATACGGGGCCGTGACTAGGAGGGTCGGGGCGGCGGGGGAGGAAGCCAAGGGCCAGAACTCCAGGGACTGGAGTGCCAGGAACAGGCCAGCAGCATGGCAGAGTTGCCTCAGTGACAACTCTGTGGCGTTTACTGCAATCCTTGGGGGTGTGGGGAGTTCACTGCAATCCTCAGGGGAAGTGGGGAGTTCACTGCAATCCTCAGGGGGAGTGGGGCATTCACTGCAATCCTAGGTGGCTGAGGTGCAGAGAAGTTTGGAGGTGATGGTGAGTTGAGAAGCACTTGAACGAATGAGGGAATAAATGTCGGAGGAGGTGCCCTGAGCCCTAAGGGAGCCTTGGGACAGTCAGGTAGGTAGAAGGTGGGTGTTCCCTGAGCACCACAGGGAGACCCAAGGGGGCAGTGAGGAGGGAAAGGCGGGAGCCACGCGGGAGCCTGACTCTGCTTAGGAGCATGTGACAGTGAATCCACGCCCCCCCCTTTGCTCTGCTCCCCGAGTTCGACCCAAATCCTTCTGCACTAGCCGTCCGGAACGATTTGGAGCTGAAAAGCCCAGGAAGCGGCCGCCACTCTGGGCTGGCGGCTTGACCCCCTTCCAGAAAGCTGGAAATGGCCCAGCGGGCAGCGCCCCCCGAAGGGAAGGGTGTGTCCTTTGTGGTGACCGGGCTGCGAGGGGTGTGAGAACCGCCCTCCTGGGCCTTGGCGGGTTGGCAGGAGTCACGGATGTGCCACTCGAGGCCTCTCCACGGGAGCGTGTGGGAACCAGGGCCGGGCCCCGGAGCGAGCACAGACTGGCCGCGAGGGTGAGGGGGAAACTGGGGGCCAGAGGGAGGGAGGGCAGACGGCACACGACAGGAACTTGGGGATGTGCCCTCCACCTGCCCCCCAGAGGGATCCGTCTAAGGGTCCGAGGAGAGGACAAGGGGTGGCTGAGAAGTCTCCCCACAGCTGGATTAGGTGACGGGGATGGGCCGCCCTCTGGATGACCAGCTGGGAGCCTGGGTGTCCCTGAGGGCTGGGGGCGGGGGCCAGCTGGCCAGCTAAGGTGCCTCCCGCCTATTGGAGATAAGATAAGGTTCCTGGGGAGCCGGACTCGGCGGTGGATCCCTCCTAACCTTCTTCCTATGCCACTTCGGGAGCAAGACGGTCTTTCCTCTGGGCAGACTGGGGTGAGGGGCTGTGGTGACTCGCCTCAGCCCTAAAGGAGAAGGACTCTCTCCTCAGGAAGATTCTGGGTGGCTGGGGAGAGAGAGCCCAGGGGCAAAGCACACACCTCGTTGTGGCTGACTCCAGTTGTTTTCTCTCGCGCGGTCCCCTGAGCATCCCTGGGTACCGCCCCACAAGTGCCAGCACTCGCCTGGGCTCCAGCAACTCGGGGTCAGGCAGGGCCTCACTCCGGAAGCCTCACGTTGAGCTGGTGACCCCATTGGCCAAAATCACCAGGAGGGGCCCCTCGGGCTCCTGTGCATAAGCATGGGCCACCCGCCCCCAAGAAGCCTCTGGAATCTGTGCCTCTGACCATCTGCCCTGCCCTCTGCGTCACGCTCTGGCTGAACTGGTCCTCCTGTGTGGAGGTCCTTGCGGTTTTTGAAAACGGTGTTTCCCCAGGAAGGCGCCTCCAGAAGGGGGTCAGCACTTACTCCCATGACGGGTAAAGTCAGCGGAGGTTTTGGGTCCCGGGGTGGCATCTCCAGGAAGGGGCCAGAATCTGGGCACGGGGTCTCAGCCCAATCGCAGAGCACATGAAAGTACTTTAGAAAGGAATCCTTGAGCACAGAGGAAAACATTTCCCTCTGAGCTCGTTGTGAAATGTTCTATTCGCCAGCACCCGGAACATTGGCAGCGCCCGGTGGCCAGCATCACTCTCTAGTTCCAGAACTTTCACCCCCCCAAAAAGGAAGCCAGGTGTCCCGTTAGCATCCCTCCCTCTTCTCACTGTCCCCCCAATGGCAATCACTACCTGCTCTTGTCTCCAGGGGGTTGCCCATCTGAATGCTTTATGAGGTGGAACTGGGCTAGATAGAATCACTTCTGTCTGGTTCTTTCTCTTGGCAAAATACACACACACACACACACACACACACACACATATTGCTTTTTGGGTCACACCGGTGATGCACAGGGGTTACTCCTGGCTCTGCACTCAGGAATTACCCCTAGCGGTGTTCAGGGGACCCTATGGGATGCTGGGAATTGAACCCGGGTCGGCCACGTGCAAGCCAAACGCCCTACCCACTGTGCTGTGACTCCAGCCCCCTCTTGGCAAATTTTTAAGGTTCATAATATTGTGGCACATGTCAGGACTTTATTCCCAATCATTGCCAAATAGCATGCCACCGTACGAGCATGTCCCATTTACCTACCCATTTCTCTTTTGATGTACATTTGAGATCTTTCTACCTTTTGGCTGCTGCTGTGAATGATGAATTCAGGTGAATTACCAAGATCCGTGAGCAAGTTTTTACTTGAGCATCTGCTTTACATGCTTTTCAGTATCACCATAATAGTAGAAACGTGGGACTTTATGATGATTCCGGGATTAACTCTGAGAAAGTACCACGCTATTTACTCCTGAACATAAAATTATTCATGTATTATGAATACAGCATAACACATGAATTATGTATTCCTAATTCACAAGAATATATTCGTAAACAATGAATGCAATGTAATACAATTATTGTTAGATAACATTATACCATTCTACATTTCCATCAGACATGCATACTCTTTCTCACCAACATTTGCTATTTTCTCTTTGTTTGGTATCCAAGAAGTGACCATGAACTGAGGGGTATCTCACTGTGCTTGCTTGGTATGACCAGTTGACCAAGGATGTCGAATCACCATGGCTCCAGCCTCACTGATTTGACGCTTCAAGTCAATGCAGGAGGTCAGTCTTACTTCAGGGCTTACCACGTATCTGGGACTCTGGCTTATTACTCCATGAGATTCTCTTCCAATGAACTGTTTTTCAAGAAGGGAAACTGAAGCACAAAATTTAGTGCATTCTTAAGTCATTCAGAGACTCTGAAGAAAGGACACGGATAGCCAGAAAGGACACCAGGAGATGTTGACTTGGAAAATCAGATCAAACCCAAGACAAGCTATGTCATCAACTCAACTTTGATTTTATCTTTAAAAAAGCACCAAGAAAGAAGGTGAAGAAACTTGAAATTTCCGCTTTCATGTACTATGAGTGGGCATGAAAACAGGTGGGGCCCCATGAAAGCCATCCGGCAACTCATCAAACTGTTTTGCACTGAACTGCCATATGATCTAAGAATTCCACTTGCATGCATGCATGGCATGCAAAAATCTGTTCACTGATGTCCTTGTGATTATTCATAAAGTAAAACTAATTGGAAACAGCCCAAGTACCCATCAATAGGCGAATGGATAAATGAAATGTGGTATAGCCGTAGAATGGAATATTACTCAGCCCTGAGAAAGAATGAACAACTGACTCATGCTGCACTACCTGGGTAGAAGCCAGATATAAAAGGCCTCCTACTGTGTAATTCCACTAGACAGAAATATCCAGAAGAAGGGGAGGCAGAGCCAGGAAATAATGTTTGCCAGAACTGTGAACAGTGGCAGAGTGAGGGCATGTGGCTGTGGGGTCTCTCTTGGGGATAAGAGAAATGTTCCATAATTGGTTAGAGTTGCGATTGCACAGCCCCCTGAACATTCCAGCAACCTCTGGATCATAGATAACAAGTATGTGAACAAGGTGCAGAGTAAGTTTGCTGTACCTCAATAGAACCATTGTTGAAAATCCTCCTGTAAGGACAAAGCCCAGAAATCAGCCAGTGATGGCCAGCCTCCCGAGCCAGGTCCCCCCTGTCAGTCATGGCTCCCCAAGTCCATGGGGGGCAGGAGCATTACCTGGGGGAGTCAGCCCCTGGGCACTCCCCCCGGTCACAGGCCAGCAGAGGTGGGGAGATCAGGGGACTCTTCCTGTGGGGTCTGGCCCGGCTGAGTGGAATGCAGGTAGCCTGCGGTGACCCCCTGCGAGCACACGGCCCCCACCCTCAGCTCAACAGAGCGGGATCTCAGCATCTCAGAGTTCAGGGGCCCCCCAGGGGGGTCAGGAGATGAGAGAAGGCGGGAGGTGGGTGAGCAACCCAGGGGGACAGGAAGAATGGCAAAAGGCCTGGGAAAACGCGCGTGGCGGGTAGGGGAGAAGGAAAGACTCACACGCTGGCCCCCTCCTGCTTCCTGCTTCCTGCTTCCTGCTTCCTGTTTCAGGGGAGCCCTGGAGAGGAGGAGCGTCAGGGAGCACTGCACAGTGATTGCTTCTCCAGGGCGTGCGCGGTTGAGGAGGCTCACTCCCGGCCTCTCTGTGCCCCTCCGCCCCTGTCCCCTCACCATCTCCTCCACGCTTCAGCCACCGGGCCGTTGAGTAATGTTGACCCAGCCCGTGGGATCCAGAGGAAGGGGACATTTTCTCTCAGAGGGGCACGAGCCGAGCCTTTGAAAGTCAAGTGTCTTCCCCTGGCACCGCACCGTAAGGAGGGGGCTCGAGAGCCCCCGGAGATGAAAGGCGTCCGGACCCAAGTGGCTTTCTAACGGCCTCGTGAGCACCTGAGTGGGAGCGGGGGCCCCAAATATTGACCTGGGGTTTCTGGGGCTCTCTCAGGCCTTTGAACCCGGTCGCAGGAGGGCTTGGTAAATAACTTCTGAAGCACCAAAGCCCGCACTCATGTGTCCATCTTGCAAACTCAAGATCACACGGCCCGCTCGCTCCACTCTGCCAGGAGTAGGTGGACCCAGGAGAGACAGGAACGTTCCTTGTTGGGGGCGGGGGGACAGGGGCGGGGGGAGGAGACACGTGGCTTGGGACGCTGGTGTGTGATCTTTCACATCTCCCAAGACGCAAGCAGAGCCAGGGGGGGGGGTGACCTCTTCCTTTCCATCTTGCTGGGAGACTGACGTTTGAACTCAGGCTGCCTTTGAGTGAGAGTTTCGTGTGGGAAGAGACGGACCCTCTCCTGGCGAGCCGGAGGCAGTCGTGACCCCTTGCCCGGGCTGTGTGGAGCCCCTTGGGAGTCCCTGCTTGTTCAGGGGCTGAGGGCTGGGGAGAAGCCTCTGCACCACCCACCAGGCTCTCGGTCCCTCGGTCAGCCGGGTGGAAGGTGGCGTTTCTCACAAGGACCGGCAGCTTCTGCTGCAGTTCGTTTCCACCGGACTGTGACCAGGGCCTCGGGGACAGGGAAGGAGGCGGGTGGGGAGCCCATCCAGGGGTCCAAAGGGACTGGAAGATTGGTTTGCCCGACCAGGACTGAGCTGGGGGAAGAACTCAGGACCCTTAAGTTGGCCCCCGGCTCATGGCAATTCAGAAGAAATCTGAGCTCTAGAATTTCTTTTTCTTTTTAGATTTTTTTCCTTTTTTAAATTTTGGCTTTTTTGGGTCACACCCGGCGATGCACAGGGGTTACTCCTGGCTCATGCACTCAGGAATCACTCCTGTCAGTGCTTGGGGGACCATATAGGATGCTGGGAATCGAACCCGCGTTGGCCACATGCAAAGCAAACGCCCTACCTGCTGTGCTATTGCTCCAGCCCCTGAGCGCTAGAATTTCTGTCTTCAATTTCCTTCATTGTGGGGACATTTTGATGCTAACTTCCCACTTCGCACCTTTCTAAATGTCTAATCTAGTGACTTTGACAAATCCCGATTATTTTCTTTGAGCCTCACACAGGAAGAATTTTCCCTCACTCCGACATATGACATCCATGAAAAAACAGACACTTGAAAGGCCAAACAAAGCCAACACCAAGAGGACTGGGGGGCACAGATGTCACAGGGTCCCTCCAGGGGGCGGGGCCAGACCGCCCACCCCCCACCCCTCCCAACCCCCACCCTTCGCATCTTTGCATCCTCTGGTTATATTGGCATATAATCAGATTCCTCCCTATTGGTGGGGTCTCCTTTCATTTAGCTTAATGCTTTATCGTGTAGCACGAATCAGGGTTTTAGGGCCCTTTTAGGAGAAGTAGTGTTCCCTTGTACAGATCTGCCCCAATCTATCTGCTCATCTGTGGGGGCGCTTGCTTGCTTCCCCTTCTGGACTATCAGCAAGGCTGCTGTGACTCCCAGGTCACACGTCTGTGATTTTATCCAAGGGTGTCCCTCAACCCCTTCCGTAGGTCAGACCCATCTCCCAGCAGGCAAATGCTCAGAAGTGAGCCTCCGTGCCGGAAAGGGCAGGGCCACTCGGGAACACTGAGCACCCACACTGTGAACAGAACCCCAACCCCAGGCCTCGTGGTCCACGTCCCCTTCCAGATAAGAAGACAGACAAATAGAGAGGGAACACAATCAAAATCTCACTTCTTTTTCAAATGTGTGCTGACTTCTTCCCTGGTGCTACACTAACACTCGCAGGAAGAACCGAGAAAGGACCACGGGCAACAGAGGAGCAAAAAAGTATAGTCGAAATGACATCTGCATTTATATGTTCATTGCAGCACTGTTTACAATAGCCAGAATCTGGAAAAAACCCGAGTGCCCTAGAACAGATGACTGGTTGAAGAAACTCTGGTACATCTATACAATGGAATACTATGCAGCTTTAGAAAAAATGAGGTCATGACGTTTGCATATAAGTGGATCAGCATGGAAAGTATCATGCTAAGTGAAATGAGTCAGAAAGAGAGAGACAGACATAGAAACATTGCACTCATCTGTGGAGCATAGAATAATAGACTATAAGACTAACACCCAAGATTAGTAGAAATAAGTACTAGGAGGTTGACTCCATGGCTTGGAGGCTGGTCTCTCATTCTGGGCAACTCAGAGAAGGGAACACCAAGTAAAAAGTGGTCAGAGGTCATGCGGGGGGGGGGGGGGGTGACGCGTGCCAAATGTAGACTAGAGACTAAACACAATGGCCGCTCAACACCTTTATTGCAAACCACAGCACCTAATCAGAGAGAGAGAGAACAAAAGGGAATACCCTGCCATAGTGGCAGTGTGGGGTGGGGGGAGACGGGACTGGGGAGGGTGGGAGGGACGCTGGGTTTACTGGTGGTGGAGAATGGGCACTGGTGAAGGGAAGGGTTCTCGAACTTTGTATGGGGGAAACATGACCACAAAAATGTATAAATCTGTAACTGTACCCTCACAGTGATTCACTAATTAAAATTTTTTTAAAAAATTTTTTAAAAAAGAAGGACCGCGGGCGAGAAGGAAGTTCCCCCAGCGCCACGTGTAATGCTGGTGGGAGTGGAAGCTCGGGCTATGAGCAAAGCCACGTGAGAACCAAGGAGGTGGCGTGGCTTCCTCGAGGTCACCCAGTGTAGCGTGGCAGGCTGGCCACGGGCTCCATTCGGGAGGAAGAAACCTGCGTGAGCCTTGAGATGTCCAGGGAGGTCCGGACTGGCCAGAATGTGTCACTGTGCTGCAGTAACCGCCCGCCCCCCACCCCAGCCCCAGGTCCCACAGACTTCCCGCAGCAGCTGTCCGTCCTGCCCACGTGAAGAGAGCCACTGCGGTTCTACAGGTGCCCGGGAGCGGCCTTCCATGGGACATCGTGTTCTCCTGGCCAAGGGAAAGGAGACGGGAGTCACGCCACCTCGCTGCTCTGACAGTGGCTTGGAGGCTGCATCCAGCCTCTCACAGTCTGTTGGCCAAAGCAGGTCACATGGCCCAGTACGGAATTGCGGGCTGGGGGTGTCTCTCCCTGTGGCCCCGTGTCCAGGGGCAGGGATGTAGAGTTCCCTCCTGGGAAGGAAGCAGCGGGCAGCCTCTCACCAGGAGGCTAAGAAGGGGCTGCAGGGAGAGCACCAGTGACGGAGCCCAGTGGACCGTGTGCCGGCCGGGCCCCGAGTTGGACGCTCAGCATCGCGTCACCTCCCTGCTACATGGCGTGGCTCCAGGGGTCCTGAGCACAGGTGTGAGCACCGCAGCAGCTTGAGCCCCACCCCCAGCACGTGCTGAGCTCGGTTCTGCCACATGTGACCCTGATATAAAGCACCCAAGAAAACTCAACAACCACAGGGGGGGGAAAAAATCCCAAACAGGGAGAAGAGCTACACAGACAATGGCGCACAGATGCCCCCCGGGCCCACTGTGCATCCCTGGTCATCAGAACAGCCCGACAGGCTGCCAGGGCCGTGGTGAGCCTTTCAGTCTGGACAGTACCAGGATGGGAGCCGGGATACATGCGAGGCCCCCAGCTGTCCCCAAGACAGAGAACCCAGGGAAGGGGTCCGCACCGCTCTCCCCCATATATGGGTCCGAACCCCCCAGCCCCTAGGAAGGGGTCAGCAAACACCTCCATAAGGCAGAGAGCAGGTCATAGATGTCCAGTTGTGTGTCTTATTAGAGAGTCTAACAGTGCTCAGGGCTTACTTCTGGCTCTGCGCTCAGGGATCACTCCTGGTGGTGCTCGGGGACGATATGGGGTGGTGGGATTGAGTCCCAGTCGGCTGCTCGCAAGAGAAGCAGCCCAGCTTCAGGACTGATCTCAGGGCGATGCAGGGCCAAGATCTTTGAACCCTCGGTGCGATGGGGGTAAACTGAGGCCCCGCCCTGCCAAAGACCCCGTGCTCCACCCACCGCCACCGGCTCTCCTAACCTATAGGGCGCTAAGAGAATACTTTCTGTGCCTTCCAGCGGGGTGCGTCACCATTAGAAATCAGATCTGCTATCAGTAGGAAAGATGCACAGAATGCAATTAGTGGATGAGCAGAGTTTTATTATTATTATTATTATTTTTAGCAAAGCATTGCCTGGAGGGGAATCAGCGTTGGGTGTCGTGGGAGAAGGCTCGTCCCACGGGGAGTGCGCCAGCGCCGGCCTGTCTGTTGTGGACCCCCGAGGTTCATAGTCTGCAAGAGGCAGAGGCTTAAACTCACCCCTGCCACACCCACCGGGCAGAGGCGGATCCTCCCCTGCCCCACGGACGGGGAGACCCCCACTCTCCTCCAAACTAGGGTCTCTGTCTGGCGGCTCTGGGCCCTGCCGTCACCTCGCCTCACCAGGAGAGCTTTAAAACTCCGAGACTCAGTGCTCTGTGCTGTGCCCGGGCATCTGCCTCTCAGTCCCCTGCATCCCCCACCCTGCCAAGCCGGGCGTGGGGGACTGGCCCAGAGTGCCCTGAGTGGTCCCCCTTCCCCGCAGGGATGCTCATGTCCAGCCTGGCTGGGTGCGGCCTGGCCCACTAAGTCAGCCCCTCCTAGAGGCCAGGTTCCATCTTCCAGTTCACTCAAAGCCTGTTTGTTTGTATTTTTTCCTAACGCTCACAGCCTCCAGCCTCCTGCGGAGACCAGCAGAGCAGCTGAGGACTGCCGGGCAAGCCGCCCATGGGAGAGACGTGCATTTATGACACACACACACACACACACACACACACACACACACACACACATACTCACATATGCTCAAAAAGCCACACACATGCTCACAAACTCACACGCACGTGCATATACACATTCACACACATGTGCACACCCACACTCTCACTCGTGCTCACAGTCATACACACATGCTCACAAACACACACATGTGCATGCACACATGCTCACATATGTACATACACACACGCTCACACTCACCCATGCACACACACGTGTGCACACACATGCTCACACGGGTGCACACACATGCTCACACACATGCACACACATGTGCACACACATGCTCACATATGTGCATACACACATGCTCACACACATGCTCACACATGCACACATTCACATACATCTGCTCACACATGCTCACACACATGTGCACACACATGCTCACACATGTGCATACACACGTTTTCACACACATGCTCACACAACGCTCACACACATATGCACATGCTCATGCGCACACTCACACACGCACACACTCACCCACACCTGCTCACACATGCGCATGCTCTTACACACACACACACACACACACACACACACATTCACACCTGCGTTTTCTCTGCGTCTCTGGGTCTTACTCTCCCCCCCCTCTCCAGGACCGAATGGAAAGAAGACCCGGTCACCGGTGAGTGGAGGTGCTGACAGGCTCGGGCCGTGCCCCCCTGGACAGGCACCTCGGCGGGGCGCGCACGCAGCATGCCGAGGCACGAATGACAGGCGCCCGCAGCAGGGACGCCTGAGCTCACTGCATTCCTGCTGCTTTGTTTTGTGACTGCGCCTGAGGCCTGCGCCCTGCTGGCCGCCTCCCACCTGCACGGCCGGAATCAGAGTCGGAGTCGGAGCCAGGACACCTGGAGAGGGTCCCCGCTTCTGCCCTGCGCGGCCCGAGTCCCTCCCACGGGTCCGAGAGGTCCAGGAGCCCTGGGGATCCTGGTTCTGCTGGGCTAGGGAAGCCAGGCCCAGCGGGGCGGGGGTCCCGTGTTTCTAGCAAACTTGCAGACCCCTACGGACCCCGGCCCACACCCCCACTCACACCTGAGGCACAAGCCGAGTGGCCCCTCAACAAGGAGGCCTGTAGCCCCGAGACAGCGCAGGGCAGGCGCCGTCCAGGAAGCCAGTCCACGTGGCCTCCCGTGGCCTCTGCACCGGAGGGACCCCCTGTTCTGCCCTTCTGGGTTTCTCCGGGGGCAGAGGGCAGGCGGGTCTCTAGTCAGTGTCTTACAGTCCCCGGGTCCTGCCCTGGGGGAAGCTCCACCCTGTGCTCTGAAACCCGCCCACAGTGGCCCCCGGGGCCCGGGGCCATCGGGCCTTGTCAGGGTGAGGCCCTCGGCTCCATCCTAAGGAAGGAAATAAAACAAGCCGCGTCTCCGGCCTCACTGCAGACACGTCTCATCTGAGCATCTGTGATTGGGCCCCCCTGCCTCTGTTCCGCAGACACTCCCCTCCCCGCGCACTTATTTCAGCCCTTTCTGACCCTCTGTGGAGGAACATGCTGGAAGCCTCCTGGGGGCTGTGGGGGCCGCGGGACCAGGAGCTGGTGGGTGTCGCGTCTCTCCCACCAGCTTCTCTCTCCTGGAGGCGCCAGCCAGGCTCTCGCCCGCAGCGAGCCTGTCCCCGGGTACCAGGCTCCTTCCCGAGTACCCACACCCGCCCGCGGCTCCTCCTCTGTGCCCTGAACTCTGTCGTGGGGGAGGCAGTGGGGTCCCCTGCGGGGAGAGGGGAGCACTTTGGCGACAGCACAGCCAGCGGCCACCAGGACCAAGAAATCAACCTGGAGTGGGTGCACTTGTCTCTGCGAGGGTCCCTCGGGCATCACCAGACAGAGGCTGCTCGGTGCTGCCCGAGCCCCGGTCCTGTTTCCCGAGGCTGAATGGGGAGTCCAGACTGCCCTGGGGCGGCCCAGCCCCATCCCTGGCCCTCCCCCCTCCTCACCTCCCACCCGCCTGGGATCCCTCACGACATGCATCTTCCAAGTCACACACCTGCAGGCTTCTGACCCGCCGGGCCTGGCAGGTGGACGCGCTCCCTGCTCACATTCCACCCTCCCTCACCCCCACCCCCACCCGGGCTGGCCCAGGCAGCTCTCCTCACGCCCCCACCCCCAGGGGGCACAGGAGGTGGGCAGGCAGGCAGGGAGGGGGCCTGGGCCTCTGGCTCTGGGGTGGCCGCACTGTGGCGCGGCACCTCGTGAACGAGGCAGGAGCCCCCCGTTCTGTTCCCCTGCAGCCGAGGGTCCCCTGCCGGCAGACGCAGGCGGCCGGAAACCAAGCCTGAGCGGTGGATGGTGCGTTGGAAGAGGCCGTGCCCGCCTCCGCCTGGCGCCCTCCTCCGAGCACCCGCCCCTCTGAGGGGCACGGGGACTCCGGGGGGAGCCAGCCCCGGGTGGACGGACGGAGAGGCTGCGGGCCCGGGCAGACAGCCCGGGGTGGAGAAGCTGGCCTGGCCTTTGGAACAGATTTCCCAGAAGCCATCCCCGGCTATCCTTCCCGGGGGTCCCTGCAATGAAGCTGAACCGGGGCTGATGTTTGCACGTGATGTGAGCGGACCCCACGGGCGGGCATTCTGGGCGCCAAAATTGCTTCCTGCAAGTCAGGGCAGCCCTTGTGCCTGGTGGCATGGCCGGTCCCTCCCTCCCGGGCCCCTGCCCACAGCGACCCCCCGTGAAGCCCAGTGAAGTGGGCAACCGGCAGCTCCTCGTGGCAAATCTCTGCACACCCGTGTCCCCCGAGAGGCCTGTTCCCGGAGGCAGGCCCAGGAACGCTCCCATCTAGGCTTCGATTTTTTTTTTCTAGGCTTTGAATTCTCTAGGCTTTAAAAAAAATTTTTTTTAGTCTTTTTCATTTTTAAAATGTCTTTAAATTTATTCTTTTTATTTTTAAAATCTTCTCTAGGCCTTTAATTCTTCTAGGCTTCTGATTTTCTCTTTGTGCCAATGAATGCGGATCCTAGATTTTCTATCTAATGTTCGCCCTGGGTGAGCTGAGTCTGGGCCTCAATTGACAGCTTCATTTAGGGAGCCCGTCCCCCCACGCCACCCCGCCCCCACCCCGCCGCCCCCAGCCCCCCCAGCCCCCTGGAATGAATGCAGCCCTTTGAGGAGAGAGGCCAGGCCAGGAGCACACTGGCTGGCAGGCTGGGGCAGGCCTGACATGCACAGGACAGCTCAGCGCCCCCGTGGCCCTGGGGGTCTGCTCAGATCACGTGGCAGCATCAGGCCCCATTTCCGGGTCTTTGCAGGGAGACCAGCGTGGACAGCAGCTTCCTGGAAATCCGTCTGGGGAGGCCCGGCCAGCTTCTCAGTCCTGGGCTGGCTTCCCGTGTCCACAGTGCTCCCCCGAGACTCCCCAGAGGCCCCCATGGGCCCTCGGAGCGAGCCTCACCTCTGTTCCCCGGGTCACCTGGGATCACACTTTTATTCCTTAAAAAAAAGTCCCGGGGGGCTCAAATCTTGCTCCCCAGGACACACTGCAGGCGGGACCAGGCACAGGGAGAGACGGCGGCCTCGCTCCTCTCCACAGTCGCTGGGCTCCGGGCTGGAGCCACACACACTCTCCAGGACAGCCCCCGTAACTCAGCACCACAGCTGCTCGGGGCTCCCGGCTCCAGCTAAGACTGGCCTCACCCCCGCGCTTTGGCTTTTCAACAGACCAAGGAGGAGACAGACAAAATTCCTGCCTGAGTCCTGGCTGGGTCCCCGTGGCCCAGCCCCAGGAATCCGGCCTGGCGGGGAAGACCCAGACCTCAGCACCTTCTGCAGAGTGAGTACTGGCCAGAGACTCGGCCCGAGACTCCTGCTCCCAGAGGGGCCGGCCCAGCGCGCCTTCCAAATGGCCCGCAGAGCCCGTAACCTGGAGGCTCTCTCCGGCTGGATCGCCCGGGCGGGCATGTCAACAGCAGTTGCTTCTTAGACTTGAAAGGAAAAGTCAGAGGACGAAGGAATTTAGCCGAGTGCCTGGCGCGGAGTAAGCACCCACCACATGCTCCCAATAAAAGGAAACGTTTCGGGGTTGGAGGGATAGAATAGGCGGTAGGGCACTTGCCTGACACGTGGTCGGTCCATGCTTGATCCTTGGGATCCCATATGGTCCTCCGAGCACCCCCAGGAGTCACCCCTGCATGCAGAGCCAGGAGGAATCCCTGGGCATTGCTGGGTGTGGCCCCCAAACTTAAAGAAAAGATTTCTCTTCGTCAAGGGAAGCTCACGGAAGACTAAGTGAGAAGCACTCCCTGAGCAGCTCTGATCTGTAGTGCCACCCCCCCACCCCACCCTGGCCCCAAAGGCTACCGTTCAAGTAAGAATCCCTCCAGAATGTTCTCTACCCCAACGCTCCACACAGCCACACCCCACAGGACTGCTTTGGTCAAAGGCAGTGATGGATCCTGTCGGCCGGACCCTCCGGTGTGGAGTGAGGCCAGAGTTTCTCAATCCAGGACCTCGTGCTCTCTTGGGCTTCCAGAATATTCCAAGAGGGGCCCCCCAGGTGAGAACTATGTAAATGAGCCGGGGAAGGCACAGTGTGAGAGTCAAGTCCTCCACCTGCAGGACGGGGGAGCAGGGGACGCAGGAGGGAGACAAGATGGGCTTGGGACATGATCAGAAGCTGAAAAAGACTGGACCGGGCCATGTGAGCTTGAGGGACACTGTCATATTTGCACAATGCTAAAACTGCCAATGGCCACATTTCTCGGGACGCATTCGAACCCTGACAAGTGAGGTCTGCATTCCCAGACCACGAGTGGGTCGTGCTGATTCACGCATCGTCCATCATCCACGAAATAAGACCATTCACACAGGCGGGACTGTGTGTGTGTGACTTGCAGCCCCGCCCCCCCCACACACAGTGTCTTCACAAACATCTGTGTTTCTATGGGGTCGCTCAAGCTAGCGAATCTTCCGGGAGTTCCTTGGAGAACCCCCGGGGTCACACCTTGAGAAGTGCTGGGTTCGTGTTGACATATAGAGGAGAAGCTAAAACCTGGAGAAAAAAAAATAGAGCTTTTATTACCTGCCCTTCCTGCAAGGTAACCAGACATAAAAGGGGTGTGTGTGTGTGTGTGTGTGTGTGTGTGTGAGAGAGAGAGAGAGAGAGAGAGAGAGAGAGAGAGAGAGAGAGAGAGAGAGAGAGAGAGAGAGAACCACCACACAAGCCTTCGCTCCATGTGTCAGCATCTCTGGGCATGGGGTGGTGGGGTGGCTGCACCCCTGGGACAGCACAGCCTCCCCCACGGGACCCTCTCCAAGAGAAGACTGTCTTCCTCTCCCTTTCCGTCCCTCTGCCCTTGGCCACAGACCGGGAAGGAGAAGCTAGGGACACACTGCCCAGAGCATCACAGGGAAGGCCCAGAGCTTCCCTGTTTGCATTCACGGCAACTCTGCCCGTGAAACCCTTCCTGGGGCTGCTGTATCTCCCCCCACAGCCCTGCAGCCCCCCACAGCTCTACAGCCCCCCACAGCCCTGCAGCCCCCCACAGCCCTGCAGCCCCTGCGCTTGGGAACCATCCGGATACAGTACACACCTCTCCCAGGAGACTTGAGAGTCTGGCTGCTCAGGAAAGTGAATGGATAGTCCAGTGGGGAGGGCACTTGCCTCACATGCAGCTGACCCAGGTTCAATCCCCAGCACCCCATAAGGTCTTCCGAGCCCCACCAGGAGTGACCCCTGAGCACAGAGTTAGGAGCAAGCCCTGAGCCCTGCCAGTTATGGTCCAAAATCCAAAACAAGAGACGAATCAAAAACTATTCTACACCTTTTATGCTGCCTTCCACTCTCCCTTTTTCAGGAGAGGCTGGATTTCTGAGCCCCTAGCAAGCTGTGATCAGGACACCTAGCTCTGTGCTCAAGAATCATTCCTGGTGGTAACCAAGCAACATGTGCAGTACTAGGGCTCAGACAGAGGTTGACCACATTCGAGGCAAGTGCCTAAACCCCCATACTATCTCTCGACCTTTCTGCTCTTTTTTCCAATACATTTGAATTAAAATTTAATTTAAATTAGTTTGCTTACTTTGCTGTATATTCCACCTGGATATAAAAATTAAGCGTGCTGACAAACTGGTAATTTACTGAAATTCTTTCAGTCATAAGGAAGTGAGAGAGAGAGACAGAGAGAGAGGGAGGGAAAGAGAGAGAATAACCTAGAAGAAAAAATAGACAACAAACTCTTTTTCAGACAGCAGACTTAATACTGGGCATTATGGATGCAAAAAATAGATGGATCAATGTCCTTAAGCCTTCAATCCTATAACCAACATTAAGTTTTGCGAGTCAAACAAAGATACATCTTTTATCAGAAAGGGCTAGAATAAGCCCTAAGCTCCACCAGATGTACCTCCACCCCTTAAAATAAGGTTTTGGGTTTGTGTTTGTTTGTTTTGTTTGGCATACCCCCTTTGAAATGTTTACTGAAGGATATACTTGAGCAATCCCGGATAACTCTAAACACATACACCCAACATCTGTATTGTCCACCCACACCAGAATTTAGCAATGAAAACAGAATTCTAATCTCTCTCCAGAGCAGACAGCTATCCAGGACAGGAGGGCCAGCAAGGAGCGTGGCCGCGAAGGCAGGGAGGTCTCCTACAGAACTCAGAGCTTTGCGGAACGGAAGGGGATGTTCACATAATTGATGGCCGCCCTCCTCGCTCAGGTGAGAGCAAACTTCCGACACTGCTGGGGAAGGCAGGGAGGAGGGTCATCCTTAACACCGCCCTCGGAAGAAATGTGGAGAAGAGAAAGGTAAGTTAAACAGGAAAATAAATAAGTGAAAGCAGCGAGAGCACTTTTCAGGAGGATACCTCACTCGGATCCTTGGTCATGATGCAAATCTTGTGTGTGTGCCTTAAATTTATTTTCCTTGTGGGGGAGCAAGGAATACTGAGCCTGGTGGGAGACTCCCCGGCTGCTCCTGAGAGAGGCCTGACAAGACTCTGAGTTCACTGGGGCTCAGCTTCCTCTTGTCCCTGTCACCGGGCCTCTCGGGGACCAGGTAAATACCTGGGTGGGTTCAGAAGAAGAGTGCGGTACCCAACACGCCAGGTGAGAGGTTCATGCTGGAACATGCCAGTTCTATAATATTGGGCCGGAAGTCATCGCCGTTCAAGGGCGACCCTGCTGGGGGTTGTCCAGGCGTTGGTGGGAAGGAGCCGGGAAGGGTGGGAGGGCCGGGCAGGCCTCACGTGTCAGCGGCTCCTGCTTCCAGGCTGCCTCCCCGCCTCCGACCCCCTCGTTCTCCACCAGAATTTCCTCTGGTTTACCCAAGTTGGCTTCCAAGGCCTCTGGCATAGGCTCAGCGTTCAAACAGACGCTCAAGCCGGCCAAGGTGGCCCCGTCCACAGAGTCTCAGAAAAATGTGCCGGAGATGCCGGAGGCCAAACCACGCGTCGGTTCTTTTAAATTCCGTGGCAGATTGTATTTCCCAGCGAGAGCATCTCCCGTCTTCTCTCCCGCTTGCTGTTTGAGGGGGGAGGAAATTCACAGCTGGTCCCTCAAGAGGTGGGGGCTGGCAGGCTTCCGAGAGAAGTGAAGGCAACGTTGGGCTCCCTGGAGCCACGGGCGTGAGGAGAGGAGAGGCTGGCAGGCCTGGGCGGGAGGTCACAGAGGGGCTTCGGTCCTGCCGTATGAGCGGAACTTTGCCCAACACCCAGAGCCAGCTGCTCTGAAGCTCGGGGCGGCCATGATGGGAGGAAGCCCAAGTCTCCTACAGGAAAACGCGTGACTGTGTGGCACGTGCTTCCTGGCCTGCCACAATTGCTCCAGGCCTCGCCTTGCTCCAGCTGCACCTGACCCCGCACCTGACTCCATGAGACCCAACACCCGTGCAACCCATTCTCCATTTGCTGTCGCACAGAAATGGTGAAAAATAATCAAATGATTGTTTTGAGTGGTTTTTTTTTTGGGGGGGGGTTGTGGTTAGGGGCAGTGTCCAGGGGTTATTCCTGGCTCTGTGCTTAGGAGGGACCCTTGGCAGTGCTTGAGAACCACGTGTGGTTCTGAGGATTCAAACTGAGCTTGACTGCATCCCACACAACTGCCTTCACTCCCACGCTATCTCCCTGGCCCAAATAAATAGTTCTCAGTACACTCGGCGCTGTGCTGGTGGATTTTTGTTTGCGTATCAAGGAAACTAAGAAGTCCTCGTTTTAGTGTCTGCCCATTCCCATGGTCTAGATAATCCCACAGTGACCAAGTCCAGCCATCAAAGTGAGAAACCTGGTATGGAAAAAAAGTGGCACGAATAAGCTCTTGCCAGCACCCTGACCCGGCTTCACGGCAGCCTGGCCCTCAGAACCACGCACACCCCAAAGCACAGCCCAGTGTGGCCCCAAACACACAGCAACCCGAGACGGTCACTTTCCTTCCAAGACAGAAAATTGGAGGCAGTTCCTGAGCCTCCGGGAGGTCAATATGCAGAGGGTTGTGGGCGAGGGGCCACGCGGGGGTTCGGCTGTGAAGTCCCCGGCTCCCTCCCGAGGCAGGACGCCTGGCTCTAAGGATCTGACAAGCACAGAACAAGCTTGTGCCCAAGCAGCTGCGGGAGGGCTGGGCCCACTTAGTCAGAACATGCCCGTGATCCAAAGAGAGATCAAGTCCCCACCCCAGCACCTGGGAAAACTCAGCTCCCCCACCCGCCTCTCCGGGCAACAGATGGAGACGTCGCCTTCTCCCTAAACCTCGGTCCCAACCATCAGTGAATGTGCTTTAGTGTGAGAATTGATAGAGAGAAGGAAAAGATGAAAATCGCACCATTCCCAATGAACCGCAGCTGAAACCCTGTTTTTTCACTGGGGTGGGAGGGGGTGGGGAAAACACAGGCTCAGGACTTGAACCCGTTCCATACAGAGCTTTGCACACGGCAGGTGGAGCTCAGGGGCCTGCTGGGAATTGAATCTGGGATCCCCCGAGCCAACCAGGCACTCCGGCTCTTTGACCAGCTTCCTGGCCTCCCACAGAAAAAAAAAAAATTTTTTTTCACCAAATTTCATAAATATGTATTATAAGAGCCAGGAGTAGCTCCTAAGTACCACTGGGCATGGCCTGCAAACAAAATGAAGGAAAAGAAGGGAAAGGAAAATATCTATTATATACAGGATTTACTCCCGACGTTTCCCTCTTGGCATCACATCATTGCTCTTTCTTCATCTCTTTAAATCTTGCATGAAACGGTACGGTATTTTGTTAAGGCTCTTGATGAACATCATTATCTTCCAGAAAATGTCTTTCGGCGGGAACTTCTCCAGCAACAAGAGGGCGAGTCCCAGCACTCTGAGAGCCAAAGGAACGTGTGCAAGAGAACTTCATTTTCCAGTCAGATGTGTGAATTCCCTCCCGTGTTCACTGGACATTGATGTTTTGTGCTATTTACTCCTTGTCCATTTCACCATGCTCGGACCTACCCTTTCCTCATTGTTTTACAAATTACAAAGCATGTCATTAAGATTCTCTGTGGCATTTATCACAAACATATTTCCAGGGTTCCTAATGTCTAGAAGTTTTAATGTTTTCAAGGTCAAACCCAATAAATAGTCTTTTACTTCTTAACCTATGTCTAAACTTTCATATCTACAGAGACCTTCTTCCGAGATCTGAAAGTTATCTACCTTCCATTTTTATATTATGTTTGCATATAACTATTAAATGCATGTGGAATTTATTTGAGTCTATGGGGAGAGCTGCGGATTAACTTTAATCTTTTCCACATGGTTGGCCCAACATCTTTTATTGACTGATCTCCCTTTCCTCACCCATCTTTCCCAGGTACTAATTTTTTATCTGTATTATCTCGATTAGGGGTTGTGTTTGAAACATTCTGTTACACTTATTCATCTGTTGATGGTTTGATTTGGTTATTAAAGTTTTATAACATCTCCCATTTACTTTTTTTTTTCCTTCACAACGATGTAATACTCTTTTAACATACTTCCTTCTCAAAATATTCTGGGCTGGATCAAGCTACCAGCATGTCTCTGGAAGGAGCATTCCAGCTACTGTAAACTCTAACTCAGGGTCTATTGACCTGAACAGGCGTCACATTTTTTTCAGAGTAACAGTCGAGTTATATCTTGCTCTTCCGAACTTTTTTGAGGGACCAGGGCCATAGTCCAGTGGGTAGGGCACTTGCCTTGCATGTGGCTGACCCGAGTTTGATTCCTGGCACCCCATATGGTCCCCTGAGCCCTGCCAGGAGTGATTCCTGAGCTCAGAGCCGGGAGGAAGCCCTGGGCACCACAGGGCATAGCACCCAAACAAAAACAAGCAAACAAAAACAGATCTTTTGGGCCAGAGAAAGAGAGAGAGAGAGAGAGAGAGAGAGAGAGAGAGAGAGTAAATGAGAATGCAAGAGAGCAAGAGAATGAGAGACAGAGAGACAAAGAGACAGAGATAGAGAGAGATCAAACAGGTGAAGGTGTTGTCCTACAGATGGCTGATGCTGATCAATCCCCCACCAAGCCCAGTACCTAGTACCCATAGCAACCCCAGGAGTGACCCCTAAGCACTGTCAGGTATGACCCCAAGCAACATAAGTAAACAAAAAAATAATAATAAAACCGTTTCAAATATGTTTTATTTGACAACAGTTTCCCAGGAGCGTAAGTGCGCACATGTTTCTGGGATGCAATGCCGTCACCCCACGCCCAGCCCACGGTGCCAGTACCTCCACCCCCGCCCCGCCCCCCACCCATAGCACCCCCCAGTTCACTTCCCTCCCCTCACTCACCCCTGCCCTGGGATCAGGGTCTCAGCGTTTGTTCCTATCGGACAGAGTCTGGCCTCTGGCTTTGTCTTCTCGTATCTCACGCGGGCGTGACATCACTTGGCTTCTGTTTTCCTCTTGGATCTATTTCTCTCAGCACAATCCCATCCCACTCCATCCCATCCCATGTGACCCCAGCGGAGTCCGTGCGTGTCCTAACCACACATGACTTTATCCGGTCTTCTGCGGCACAGCGTTTGGGTTAGTTCCAGACACTGGCAACTGTAGTTGACGCTGTAGAGGTAACACGCAGATCTGGGCTAGATACCCAAGAGTGGAATGACTGGATTATAGGGAAATATAATTTTCCTATTTTTTCACATTGAGTCATTTCCAGACTCTTTTCCACGGGGGCTATAGCACCGGACACAGCCGCCTACAGTGAACGAGGGATCTCTTTCTCCTGCTCACCAGTGAGCCCTGGACTCAAGGCCATTCTCTCTCAAATGAGGTGGCATCCCACCCCCACTTACCTTGGCATTTCCCCGAGAATCAGTGTTCACCGTCACCTGTCCATAGGGTCATCGGCCATCTGTGTATTTTCTCCGGACAAGCACCTGTTCAGCCATTCTCCCCATCTGGGGATGGGGTTGCCAAAAACTCTCTTTCGATTTCCGCCCCCCCTTGCATACTCTGGCCTTTTGCTTTGGAGGAGACAAGGGGGCAAGGGCAGGTTGAAGACAGAGAGAGACCCGTGGTGTTCTTGGAGGCTGTTCTTTCCAGCAACTTGGCCCCCGGTGAGAAACGGAACGAGCCCTGTCTTCCCCGCACGCCAGGGGGACCCTTAACCACAGAAGCCAGAGCTGGGCGCTCGAGAGCATGCGGCTCTGGCTCTAAACTGGTCCTGCTAGCCCATCCTTTCGCCTGGCCTCCTCTCACAATCTGGACGCCCGCCACCTCTGAGAAGAAGAGGCTGGCAGAGCACAGCTGGCTTCGGGCAGCCCCATCCACACCTCCACTGAACCCCTCCAACCGCCAGGGTGTCCTTGACGTGGCTCTGTCAGGATCCATCCCCTCTGCAGTCCCGCCCCCTGCAGAGACCCTCGTGCGTGCTGGGCTTTCTCGTTTTAACGACGGTACTTTCGAGATCGCCGGGGTCCAAGTAAGAAGCCGCTGAGAAGCAATGAGCCGTTCAGGAGAAGCAGCAGCTCCCGTCTTCTCCTGCCTCCCGTCAGCTTAACTCCGACCCACTTAAACTCTTTGCTACACTTTCCCTGGAAACTGAAACGTTTGATTTGGAAGACAGTCCCGGAGCAAAAAATTCTGCTGAGTGTATAATGCAAAACTATGGCTGCTAATGAGTGGCACGGATTGAACAGGAAATAAGGAAGAAAAATACAAATTTTGGAAGAAAATAAGCAATTTCACAATCTTTCCATTTGCTCCAAATCCAACTCCATGACTTGAAGGGGGTCGCTTGGAAATGTTCCTCAGAGGACAGCGCTGTAAATATCCCTGTAGTCTGGCTGTTTTCTGGCCTGGATGAAACGGGTAGAAATGACAAATTTCCTAGAACAACTTCTGGGAAATGTGTGTTGATGGTAGCTGGTTGATTTCAAACTCTTCATTCTTCCCTCCAGCAAAAACACTTCATTGTGAAACAGCAGAGCAGGGGCGATTCCTGCTTCTCTATTTAAAAAAAAAAAAAATTTTTTTTTTCAAGGCTTGGTGGTGGCGAAGTTTGTGTATGAATGCCTGAGTCTGTTGGATATTTTCTGAGACCACTGAGGGAGAGGGCATGAAAGAATCTCCCTTTTCCTCATTCGAAATTCTGACTTTACACCATTAATTGGCATAGCCAAACACCAAGCACCCAGTTTGAAGCCTGCAAGTCAAACCCCCGGCCAGATGCTGGCGTTACACTCGCCTGCATTTAACACTTCATAAGCAGTTCATTAAACTGATAACACTTTAAACAGTCAACTGGCTTTTTCCGAGGCCCTCCGCCTGTAATTATCCCTAGGCACCAACTGAACCCTTTTGTAGGCTGGGAACCGCAGGAATTTACATTCTTGACATGTGTCTCTTAATTATGGACACTTGGGCCTTCACGCTCCAGCGAGCGGCAGGCAGGGACGGGCACCCAGCACAGCCAATCACACCGCGTCCCCGACTCGGTTCTCTGAAGCAACATTCCTGCCCAGAACCCTTTTCCCAGGAATCTTCACTCCGAGTTTGTAAAGGACTTGGAATCGCTGTCTCCAGAGTCTAGGGTTTTCCTCTCAGAGTAACCCCCCCCATTGTCCACATTTTCTTTTGGAAACAGAGAGAGTGGCACCCCCCGCCCCCCACCCCAGACCTCCAGGGTCTGATAGAAACAGTAACACTATTCTTGTTACTCACATATTAGAGGAAACCCAGGCGCCCAGGGTCTGCTCACACACACACGCATGCACGCACATGTGCACACACACACACACACACATGCATGCATGCACATGTGCACACACACACACACGCATGCATGCATGCACACGTGCACACATGCTCACACACATACACACAGCATCTCAAAGCATCAGGGAGCAGCAGACGGGTGCTGAGCTCTGCTGGGCGTGATCTCACTCAGCTCCACGACCCGTGGGAGGAGGGCCCGGGTGGAACCTGCCCTTCCTTTGGGGATGAGCACTGAGGTCGCCCGTGAGCCCGAAGGCCCCCCGGGGTTGCAGCTGCTAGGAAAGTCCTTCCCAGAAGCCCCTGCTCGGCCCCCGCCCGACGCCTCCTTACTGCAGCCCAGGCTCATTTCGCAGCCGTGAACGGAGACTACAGGGCAGGCGTGTCATGAGAAGCCCGGTCCATCTGACTCGCCGCCCAGCGTGTGGGGAGTCAGGGGCTTCCCCCGCCCCGGCCTGGAGAGCCCCCAGCCCGCCCCAGCTCTGTTCCCACGCCCCGGCGGGAATTGATGGGTGACAAATGGATAACTGGAGGCTGCTCATTAACCTCCGTGGGGTTACACCCAAGCCCGCGAGCGCAGCTCCCCGGCCCAGAGCCTCACGGCCGCTCGCACCCCCCAAAACACACCCCCAAACTTGGAGCCCCGAGTCCTGGGCCTGAGTCCCGCGGGGGACCTGCTAGAGCCGCGCGAAGGGCTCCGTGAGCGGGCGCACAGCGCCATCTCGTGGCCACGGCGGGCAGCACAGCCTGGTGCCTGCTGGACCCGCGCTTGGATGGACCAGCCCAGACGGCCGTGGACGGTTGTGGGGGCTCCGGCCTCTGCAGCTCTGGGCCCGGGGGGCTCGTGTGAGAGCGACGGGACGACCCAGGTGTCTGGGGCTTGGTGGGAAGTGCAAGGCCACTGGCTTCTGGGAGGCCCTTGTAGCGGGGGGTGGCGGGGAGGGAAAGGGCGGGACCCCCTCTCAGGTGGGCCAACGCTCAGCAGGACACAGCAGCCGGCCCGGAGAGCGGGTGATCCCGGGTGAGGCGGGCCGGTGTTCACGGGAGGGAAAGATGAAGCGCTTGTTCGGGGTTTGAGGAGGTGACGGGGCGCCCGCCCACGGCTCCCCTGCACGTCCTGCGCAGGCAGGTGGACACGGGGTGGGGGGGGGGTGTGGGGGAGTGTAGGGGAGCGGGTGGAGAAGGCGCTGGGTGCTTTGCAGGACCCCCCACTGGCCCAATGCGGAGGGGCCCGCGAGGTGGCCCGCCTGGACCCTCCCATAGAGGGGGGACCGGCCACGGGCAGGGGGGGCATCAGCCACACAGGGCGCGGTGGCGGATCCCTCCGGCAGCACGAGCGCCGCCTGTGGCCCAGGAGCTGCTCCGCCCTCGTCCCAACTGTCATCCTGCTGGAGTCTGAAGGCCTCGGCCCCGGGCAACTGTCCCCAAGACTTTGGTGGGGGGTGGGGGGACATTTCTGGGGCTGTTTGGCCAAGCCACCAGCAGCTGGCGCGCAGGATTCGGAGCACTGAGCTCAGAGACGAAAAGGTGAGCAGACTGGGCCCTGCTGGGAGTGAGGCTTGTGAGAGGCATGGGGGGGAGGGGGGAGCCACAGCACACAGGGAAGGCGTCTGCCCTGCATGCAGCTGGCCAGGGTTCGATCCCTGCCATCCTATGTGGCGGCCCAAAAAAGTCCAAAAGAAGAAAGAAAGAAAAGGAAGGAAGGAAGGAAGGAAGGAAGGAAGGAAGGAAGGAAGGAAGGAAGGAAGGAAGGAAGGAAGGAAGGAAGGAAGGAAGGAAGGAAGGAAGATGGGGTGGGAGGATGGTTAAAACAGGCCTGGGGCCAGAGAGCCGGCACTGAGGGCAGGACACCTGCCTTGCACGAGGCCAGGTTTGATCCCAGCACCATGTCCACACGGTCCTTGGTCACTGCTAGGTGAGGACCGCGACCCCCTGAAATAACACACAATCAAATAGAACACAATTAAATGCACGGTCCTGAGCACCAGTTCCAATGAAAGGGGGTGGAACCCAGAAAGCAGTGCCCAAGGACCGTCCTTCTCACCCCCGCCCCCAGGGGGCGCCTCTCCCCGCATAGCCCCTTCTTGCCCAGGGTCTGTCCCGCACTGGCCCCCCCAGCCCCCGCCCAGCAGGGCAGAGGCTGTTGACCCCTGTTCAGGGCTCACGCACTTACCCGCCCTGTGTGTTTGCGACAGGGACTGGGCCACAGCTGGGCCCGGGCGCTGCCCTGATTGGTCACTGCTAAGGCCCCAATTCACACCTGGCTGGGAAGGGCAGGGGAGGAGCCACCAGGTGGGGAAGGGGCGTGGCCTCCCCCCCCCCCCCCCCGCACCTGCCAGGCAAGGGGCGCGGCCTCTGCCCTCTGAGGGGTCTCTCTCAGGATGGACACGTGCTCTGGGCCCCGCCTGACTGCTCAGGCCCTAAACAGGGGGACCACAGCACCCTTCTGCGCCCAGGGCTTCCCGGACGGGCCACAGCACCTCCGGACTATCCTCTGGGTAGTGACAGCCGGCCTGAGTGTGGGGACACGCTGACCCCAGGGTGCCCCCTGGACTGCACAGAGGGTCCCGCCGGGTGACTCCAGGTGTCAGCGCACTTCGAACAGGAGCAGCCAGGTGAAGGTGGGGCGGGGGGCCCTGACTGCCCCCATCCCCCAGACACGCCCACCTGGGCCCCTGAGCAGACGGCCAGGCCCCAGAGACCCTGCCATGTCCATGGAAGGGCCTGACCTTGGAGCTCAATCCCTAACCACTGGACCACCCTTCCTGCGAGGTGGGTCCCAGGGAGCGCTCAGCCTCTCGCTGCTGTGCTCCGAAGGTGATGGGGCCCAACGTGACCACGGCTGCGGCGTCCCTCCCGGGCCTGTCTCCCTGCGTGCACAGTGGCCACCAAAGGCCCGAGGTCCCTGGCCCCAGAGTCCTGGTTTCCCGGCGGGTGGGAGGAGCCCCTGGCAGCCGCAGCAGAGGGCTCTGCGCCGTCCTCTGCTGCCCTCTGCTGGCTGCCACACGCAGTGCAGGGTGGCGGGCGCAGAAGGGCCAGCGCTGCCTCAGAATACACCAGCCAAGTCCTCCAGCTCAGAGATGCCCAAACAGGGCCCTGGGGGGGAGCCAGGTGCCTCCTGAACCCCACCCCGGGCCCACTCAGATGGTGGTGGGGGGGGTGGTCAATACACAGCCGTGCCTGGAGCGGGGGCTCTCTGTGGAGCACAGCTCGGAAACTAAACCAGGATGTGAACCCAAGGCTCATCTCGTCTGCGAAGTACTTGGGGGGTGGGCCAGAGACTACAGCAGGCAGGTGCTGGCCTTGCACACGGCGGACCCGGGTTCGGTTCTCGACACCTGAGCACTGACTGCCAGGAGTGATACTGGGCACAGACAAGTGTAGCCTCAAACAAGAAGTAAGTAGGGACGGGGTGGGGGCTCAGGGGTTCTCGGGGCCTGACCCCAGTTCCAGCCGTTGCCAGAGCGAGGCACCGCCAGACACGGGCAGAGTCCTCTCGTGGCTGGGTGGACACGCGCCCCCACCCTCTGGCCAGCAGCAGGACACGGGTGTGATGGCAGACCAGCAGGGGCAGGGGTTCAACTCGGGCGTCACTTCTCTCGGGAGTGCCCGGTCTTGGGGGGCAGTACCAGGGGGCAGAGGGGAAAGGCGCTGGCCGGAAGCGGGCAGCCCGGGACAGGGGTCCGGGTGCCGGGAGGCCCAGGCCAGGGAGCGAGAGGGGCCCTTCGACTCCACCTTCCCTGGCGGAGACCCCCGAGGGAGCACCGGAGAAGGGGCTGAGCAGGCTGAGGCCTTTGCAGCTGGAGCGAAACATCGATCACTCTCCGGGACGCCCCGAGCCAGCCCGGAGCAGGCCCCACTGGCGAGAGTGGCCGGAGCATCTCCCGGACCCCGTCCCTGTCTGCGAGGCGCCAGGACAGCCGCCTCCCACCGCACTGCCTCGCGCTGGCTGCACGGCGGCTCTCCCACAGCCTGGCGCCACGTGTTTCCGCCCTATTCTCTGGGGCTCCCCTCTGGCCCGGCCCTTTCCCCGGCACCCCCGGCCTCTGCACCCTGCGGGCGGCTCTGGGGCTCCTGGGGCTGGGAGGGCCCAGAGAGGGGACACGGGCTTGGGCTCCGTTTCAGAACAGGCCGCCCTGGAATCCAGCTGCTCTTCCTCCCCGCTCTAGAGCCACAGGCAGGCCCGGTGGGGCGGCACGGGAAGGACCCCCAGAGCAGCCGGGCCACGGGCAGCCTCGGGCCCAGGGCAGGGCCCAGCTCCGCCTGGCCGGCGCTTCCTCTCCTCCCCGCAGAGCCCGTGTCCTTCCCTGGGGCCCAGAGGCCACAGGAGTCGGGGGTGGAGGGGGGGGCAGGGGCCCATTTCCTCCCTTCCCCCCGCCCAGCGCACCCCCGCAGGGGCTACAGAGCAGGTGGCCCTGGAACCCCCAACACGGTGTTCTTCTGGACCCAGTGTAGACTCGGTGCTGGTCTGCAATGAGGGGCCGGACAGCAATGCAGGACACCGAGGCCTGCCCGGGTTTTCCTGTTTATTCACCGTTTCTGGGACGGACGTTGGTCCTCGCTGTCTCTGCCTTCGGGTACGGGAGGGACGCAGAGGCGGGGCATGGCAGCAGACCCGGAGGGAGGCCACTGCCGTGTCGCTCGGAGCCCCACGAACAAACGCAAGGTCTCCCTCTGGCCCGAGTCCGAGGCGACTGGGCAGAGCCTCGGCCCGTGACCCTGCGGGTGTGTCCGGGACGGGCGAGAGAAGCTCCAGGCGGCACCTGCCGTGTCCGCCCCTGCAGACGCTCGAGCAAGTCGCCACCACCAGCGTTCAACGTGGCCCCAGGAAAGGCAGCCCAGTCGCCTGCCCTGCAAACTCAGGAAGATCCAGAGACCCTGGGGTCCCTGCAGACCCCCCGGGGCGTGGAATGTCGCCGGTCCCGGCTCATCTGACGCAGCCTCTCGTGAGCCGGGCCGACCGCTGGGCCAGACCCGCAGCCCAGGAGCCCGGGGGCGGCTCGCGGGGCCCGGCCCCGACCCCGGTGGTATCGCTCCCGGTCACTCTTCCTCCAGCTTGGGCGACTCCAGCTCGGCCAGCAAGTCTCTGCCCGCAGGCCCCGCCTTGGCGGCGAAGAGCAGGGCGCCCTGCCGGAAGCCGAGGGCGCGCAGACTGCGGGCGTAGTCCGCGTAGACGGCAGACACGAGCTTCTGTGCGCCCAGTTAAGGAGAGACGGGAGAGCAGGGACGCGCCAGGGGGCCCCACAGCCGCTCGAGGGGCAGGGGCTCCTCTGCCCCCACAACAGGCCCCGCCTGCGAGGACGGGGAAGGGGCAGAGGCAGGTGCAAGGACCCCGATGACGGTGTTTCTGGGGAGCCGGGGCTACGCCCTGCTCGGTGCCCGGCGATGCGGCCTGGCACACCCTGGACAGAGCATCCGAGCAGGCCCGGAGGAGGAGGGAGGGAGGGAGGGGCGAGAGGGGGTGGGGAGGACTCGGCCTGGGAGAGCCGCCATGGGACCCCCGAGAGCCCTGGGCGGGGCGCCGCCGGTCAGTGTGTCAGGGTCCCTGTGGGGGACAGAGCTGGCAGGCAGGCTGCACCCCTCCCCGGGAGCGGAGCGCAGCTCGAGAGCACCCCTGCTGGGACAACAGCCACTGCCGCAGAGCCCGGCCCTCCCGAGTCACTCATGCCACACCCGCCCTCGGCCCTCCCCTTCACTGTCCGTCCGTCTGTCCCTCTGTCCGTCCGTCGGTGAGGTGCTCGGCTCCTCTCCCCTGGCCTTGGGGAGCCGGAACAGAGACCCACGGCCCGGCCCCCCGCCCCCCGTGCGCTTCCGGCGCGCTGCCCCCGCCCCCAAAGGATATGGGTCTCGGCGCCAGGCGGGAGCGCACCGTGCTGCAGACTCGCCTCCACGAACAGGGCGGCCCGGTCCAGGTACCTCATGCTGCCGAGGGGCGCGGTGGTGAGGGCGGGTTCGAGCAACCCCCAGGCCTCCCCCGCCCAGCACACGCACAGCTCTGGCGGCCAGCCAGCGGCACCTTGTCGACCCCCCACCGCCCCCCGGGGACCTCGGGGGCACCTGTGCAGCGTCTCGGCCACGCTGGAGAAGCAGCCTAGGGAGAGCAGGACCAGGAGGGCCTTGGACTTCTGGTTGACTTGGGGGGAGCAGAGGTGGTCCACCCACCGCTTCAGCACGTCGGCACACTCCTCGGGGCTCAGCCGGACCTGGGGAGGCCCCGGGGGGCAGCAGAAGGAAGCGTCGTCCCGGCCACCGCTGGCCTGGCCGGGTCCCCGGGGGGTGGGCGCCCGTGGCCCAGCAGTGCCTCCACCAGAGCAGGTGCTGCTCTGAGTCCACGGGACTGACCCAAAGGGAACGGACGTGCCGGGGATTCCGACCCGGCCGGCACGACGGCCGCCAGAGTACTCGCACAGCAGCAGGGCCTCGCCCCAGACGCTCCCGCCAGCAGCTCCCGGCCCCTCCCGCGGCACTGACCTTGGCCAGCCAGGCGGCCCGGCTCCACTCGCCGTAGGTCTGCAGGTAGCGGCAGGCGTCGGCGGCCTTGTCGATGAGGCAGAGCAGCTGGACGCCCTCTGGAAGGCACGGGCCGGCCGGTGAGGGGCAGACGCGCGACAGGGTGCCCGCGAGCAGGGTCAGCCCTGGCCTCCTCCAGACTCGGGGACAACTCGGCGAGGGCTCCGGAACCATGACCCGCATCGACGGGACGGGAAGTGCAGACGCGGGCAGCGCAGTGCCCCTTCCACCCTCCACACTGTCTGAGGGGCCGGAGCCTGTGCTCGGGTTCGAGCCACAGCACTCACGGTCCCGCTAGCAACACCAGGAGTGACCCTGAGCTGGCAGCCGGGGGGACCCCCAAGACGAACGTCCAAACAAGCCCAATGGCCGTCAGAAGGGCCTGAGCGTCCCAGGGCCGCCGGGGCCTCACCTGCCAGCTTGCCGTTGGCGATCATGTTGGTGGCCACCAGCTTGATGGTGCTCTGGGAGGGGCCGGACGAGGTCACGGTGGTGACCAGGCAGGCCTTGAGGGAGTCGCAGTAGTAGTGGGGGTTGTCGGCGCTCGTCTCCAGCAGCAGCTGCACCGCCCGGTCTGTCTGCGGGGAACAGAATCGGGAATGGGCGTCGGTCACTCGGGCTGACGGGGCGCCGGCCCGCCCAAACTCTGCAGGGCTGGGCCTTGTACAGACCCCGACTGGGCCCCATACACGGGGGCTCACACAGAAGCAGGCAGAGACAGACAGACGCAGGGTCCCAGTGGGCAGAGACAGACAGACAGACACAGGGTCCCAGTGGGCAGAGACAGACAGACACAGGGCCCAGTGGGCAGACAGACAGACGCAGGATCCCAGTGGGCAGAGATAGACAGACGCAGGGTCCCAGTGGGCAGAGACAGACAGACACAGGGCCCAGTGGGCAGACAGACAGACACAGGGTCCCCGTGGGCAGAAAGACAGACGCAGGGTCCCAGTGGGCAAAAAGACAGATGCAGGGTCCCAGTGGGCAGACAGACAGACACAGGGTCTCAACAGACAGACGCAGGGTCCCAGTGGGCATACAGACAGACAGGCACAAGGTCTCAACAGACAGAGGGCAGAGGAGCCTGGGCTCTGGGTCTCTCACGCTATGTGACACAGAGACACCAGGGGGCAGCAGCCAGCTGCATGGCCAGCCCCAAGCCCGTCAGCCCTGCACCAGCTGGCACCGTGAGCACAGGCCGGAGGGAAACACACCTGGCCGAGGAGAAGCAGCTGGTCGGTGCACTTTCTCGTGTGATCGTATGTGGACCGTTTCACTTCCTGGAGATTAACCCTTTCCAGCTGAAATTTCTAGAGTAGGTGAGAGAAAAAAATTAGAAAAGAAAAATTGAGGCCCGACTCGAAGAGTCTGAGCACCTGGAAGCTGACTCCGAAAGGCATTTTCATCAAGTGTTCTCTGACCCTGAGATCATCAACCCCCATTACAGAAATCCAGGCGCGACCTAAGACTCGGAAGAGGGAAATGTGGACTCCGGGGCTGCTCTGAGGATCCGGGCGGACACGTGCCTGGCCGAGGAGCGCGGGGGCGGAGAGGCCCAGCCTGGCCAGAGGCGTGCGACTCACACAGGGCCGGAGGGGAGAGATGGACACCAGAGTTCCTGCGTGGCGCGGCCCCGGGCAGGAGAGTCAGGCTAGGTACCTGGAAGTAAGCGTTCTCGCAGAGGATGTCATAGCAGATGTCCAGGGGGTCACTCGCTCTGCTCTGGGGGGCGGTTCCCTTAGCCTCGGGGCTGCTGTCCGCCTTCTCCTGTGACAGGCTGTGCAGGTAGTGGGCGGCCACGGTCCAGAAGTACAGCTCGGACTCGTCGCCGTAGAGCCTGCCGAGGCGGAGGCCAGCACTGAGCACGCGGACGGGCGGGCAGCCCCAGCCAGAGCCGGGCCCGGGAACTGCGTTCTCCAGGTGGGATGGGGGCGGGGGACGACCACTCTGCTCAGCCTAAGGGGGTCCGCAGTCCTGCAGGAAGGACGTGCCTCTGCCACAGCGGGACAGTGTCACTCTCCCCTAGGGGACTGGAGAAGTCTGGCGTGCCAACTTTACTCGACGGGAGGGAGCAGAGGTCACGGGCTGCTTTTAAAGAAAACTTTTGGGGGGCCGGAGTGACAGGACAGCAGGGAGGGCGTTTGCCTTGCAAGTGGCCAACCCGGGTTCAATCCCCAGCATCCCAAATGGTCCCCCAGCACCGCCAGGAGTAATTCCTGAGTGCAGAGCCAGGAGTAACTTGTGAGCATTGCCAGTTGTGACCCAAAAAGCAAAATAAATGATTCATTTTTTTTTATAAGAAAGAAAGAAAACTTATGGATGCACCAGAGCTCTGTGTAGCTGATATTTTCTAAGAAATGAAAAAAAGGCATCTGTCAGAGCGAGTCTTCTCAGCAGGGAAGGCTGAGATCGCAACTCTCAGTGTCAGCTGATGACAAGCCACACCTAAGGGCCCACTGCTGTGTGTGTCTCAGGGAGTCTGGCACAGGGGAAAATCCTTCCAAAGAGAACCAAGCGGAACTCTTCTCTCGTTACCTTGCAACAAGCAGGCATCTCTGCAGGAGGGTGAATTCCGGGTCGAGCAACAGTCTCTTGATGTCGCTGTGGAGAGAGACCTTGCTCAAGTTTGCCAAAAAGTTGAACGGTCAAAAGTCAGGTATGTGGAGCCATGTCCACAAACACAGCTCAGCCATACAGGCTCATTTACTGGCCTGATCTCAGAGACCCACTGATAAATCTCAAAGGAGACCAAAAGCCACAGTTAATCTCGGACCCGCGCATGGCTGAACAGACAGGAGTGAATCAGAGGGGGGCAGGTTGGCCTGTGCCCGCCCAAGCAGAGCCCCCAGCAGCCTCTTGCTTCCACAATCCAAAATCGCCGCCATATCCCCAGCCCGACTCCACCGTCTCAGGACAGACTTCACCAAGGTATCATCTGCTGAAAATGTGGGTATGTGGGTTTTGTGACTGAAATCTCCAGGCTTTCGGCTACCTCCCCCACTTCCCAATACACACAGAAGCACTGGCAGTCACCCCCATGAACCAACTCCAGCACCACCCTGTAAACTCTATTACTGGCCTTGCTTCAGAGACCCATAAATAAACCTCAAAAGAGATCAGAAGCCAGAGACACAGCAGCAAGTCCCAGAAGATACCACGGAGCCAGAAATCTCTCCGGGCCCCATATCGAGCCAATTTCCCCGGGGCACCCAGATGGAGCAGGTGCAGTCTCCCCGCCTACTCCATACGGAATCCCGGTGGCCAAGAGTTTCCACAAGCAAGGCCCAGGTATACGGGTTCCGGGACTAAATCTCCAGGCCGCATGGCGGCAGAGGTGCCGGGCTGTCCCTCCCTGGCTCCCCACCCGCTTGTCGGTCTGGGTGTCACCCCCACAATGTGGGGGCGCCATCTTAGCGCACCAACAGCTTTGGCCCAGAGATGCCCAACTGAATCCCAAAATGGATTAGTGCCCTACAGAACCCAACCATTTACAATCCAGGAGTCCAGAAGCACGTGGCACCCAAGATATTCAAATTGAACAATGGACAATAAATGGTCTAGCATCTGCCCCTGGCAGGCCGGCTTAAATGGTGGTGGGGAAATTTGAGCAAAACATAATGCCCAAAAGTAGAGAGTATTTGGGAAATTGCTTGCCATGGAGGCAGGGTGAGGACTGGAATGGAGGGAGATATTCTGGGGACATGGCGATGGAAAGTGTGCACTGGTGGAGGGATGGGTGTTCCCTCACTGTACGGCTGAATCTCGGATGTGGAAGCTTTGTAACTGTATCTCACAGTGACTCAATTAAAAAAAAAAAGTAATGCGGAGTTCATGCCCAATTCAAATAGCTTAATCAATGATTGAATAAATAGCAGTGCTCCTACATTAATAAGAAAGAAAGAAAGAAAGAAAGAAAGAAAGAAAGAAAGAAAGAAAGAAAGAAAGAAAGAAAGAAAGAAAGAAAGAAAGAAGAAAAGAAAGAAAGAGAGGAAGGAAGGAAGGAAGGAAGGCAGGCAGGCAGTGACACTAAAGTGGAGAGTTCCAAACAGTGGAACATGGAAACAGGAAGCAACGTTCTTGGAAACTGCTGCTCTACATTTACACATGAAGACGGGCTTCCGGAGAGAGGAATAAATGACCTGGAAGCATCCTGTCACCATGTGTCTATGATGCGTTTGGATTATGTGTGAGGGAATCCTGGTTGTGAAATGTGTTCCATCTCAGGCCAGAGCCATAGTAAAGTGGGTAGGACAATTGCCTTGCACAGATGCAAGGCACACACACGAGATGTCCCAACGCACATCTCACCCACATGAGAAAGACCCATCAGCCCTGCACAGTCGCTCTAAGCCAGCTCTGCCAGCCCCGAGCCCGCCAGCCCCGCACGGCCAGCCCCGAGCCCTGAACCAGCTCCTGGGCCGAAGGCCACGGCGGCACCTACTTGGACAGTGAATTCAGCTGCTCCTGCATGAGGCCCTTGATTTCCTCATTTTCCGGATAATCACTGTAAGAGAAAAGATTTGGGACAAGTTCTTATCTCTTCGTCTGTGACTTTTAACTGTTATCACGTGTGTGTATGTGTGTGTGCGTCCATGTGCACACACGTGTGTGGTGCCAGGCCTCGAATGCAGGCCCCAGCCACTCCGGGCTCTGGAGTCGCACACCCAGCCCCTAAACTCTCCGTTTCTTCCTCCCAAAATGCTCAGCTGTTCTCGGTCAAAGCCTGGTTCTTGCCCCAGCTCCGCGGGTGGCTGGGTGGTCCCGGGCTGGAGCCTGGGCAGCAGTGAACTATCCGCCCAGCTAGGGCCCTGGCCCCCCGCACCACCTGGGGGAGCCCTGTCCCGCCCGCAAACCCGGCTCCAGACAGAAGAGTGGCCTCTCCTCAGGGAGCCACCAACCCCCTCAGGGGCTGCTTCTCTCCCTTCAACACAACACAGAGCGGGAGAAAGTACCCGGGGCCTCTCTGCTGACAGGAGTGGCCGTGAGGAGTGGTCTGCCCTGAGCAGGTGCTCCACACCCCAGTGCCACGCCAGGAGGCCTCCCTGTAAGAAGCACCTTTCTCATTCCACTGAAAACTCTCCAGAGCAGGTGGTGTTCAGGGCTCACTCCTGGTTCTGCATTCAGGAATCACTCCTGGGCGGGACTCAGGGACCCTTAGTGGTGCTGGGGACCAAACCTGGGTCGGCCATGTGACTCCCCAGCACAGTGCTCCTTAAGGTTCAGTCTGGCAGGCCCTGTGGGTTGGGCGAGTTGCCACTAATAAGAGCATCTGCAGCTGTTGCCCAGTGATCAGCCACTGAGGCTTCGTTAGGCATGAAACAGCTGCTGCATAAAGAGGAAGGCTAGCCCCCCCCCCCCCCCCGTGCCCTGGGCCCCCATTCCTCTGAGACTCCCCTCTGCCCTGCCCCCACACACCCCGGGTCCCCAATACCCTGTGTCCCCCATGCCCTGGACCCGCCATGCCCTGGGACTCAGTGGCCCTCTTCTCACACCCTGCCTGCCCCTGGCACACAGCTGCCCGCCCAGCACCCCCAGAACAGATTCCCAGCAGACCATGGCACTGCACCCGCCCCCGGCCTTAGCCTGCGGCCGTGCCGCACTCCCACCCCAGGGGAGGCACGGAGAAGAGTGACCGGCCAGGACTTACACCTGAGTGATGTCCAGCGTGTACTGCCCGTCCCAAGGCTGGTGCAGCAGGAAGGCTTTCAAGGCGAGCGAGGCCCGGGGCACGAGCAGGTGCGGGCACCACACAGGCTCTGCAGACAGAGAGAGAGAGCGGCCCTGGCTGAGTCACACGCCCCAAGGAGCAACGCCCACTAATAGACGAGGATGGAGGACCGGGAGCCGGGAGCCGGGAGCCGGCAGGGCCACACCCTGCTGCAGACGAGCGTCACCCAGGGCAGACGGATGCGTCCTCTCCCAAGACCGGTCAGTGTCCTGGAGGCCGCAGGCAACAGACATGACAAAGCTCGGGAATATTGGAGAGACTCAAACTGATGTCACCTGACCTGCTTCCTGGGAAACCCTCGGGGCTGTGGCCTCGGACCCCAAACTCCCGGGTCCCACTCGGGGTCAACCTGTGTGTGTGCTGCTAAAGTGAGCACAGGAAGGGGGAGGGGCGGGGGGAAAGGGGGAGAGGAGAGAGAAAGGAGGGAAAGAGAGAGGGGAGGAAGAGAGAAGAGAGAAAGAGGGAGAGGAGAAGAGGGAAAAGAGAAAAGAGAAGAGAGGAAAGGAAAAGGCAGAGGGAAGGGTGAGAGGAAAGAGGGAGAGGAGAGGGAGAGGAGAGGGTGAGGAGAGAGGAGAGAGAGGTGAAGGAGAGGGGGATGAGACAGGAGAGGGAGGGAGGGAGGGAGGGAGGGAGGAAGGGAGGGAGGGAGGGAGGGAGGGGAGAGGGAGAGGGAAGGCTCTGCTCTCTGACTTGGTCGGGCCCCCGTCACTGCCCGGTGCAGGGAGCTCTGCGCACTCACCCCTTAGCAGCCGCCCCGCAGCCACGACTCAGGCCCAGCCCTGGTGGCTGCTTCCCCCTCGGTCCCCTGCAGCTCACACAGGGTTAACAGCCCGCAAAGCCGAGGCAGGGCCGGGCTCGCCCCTGGGAGCCCTGAGCTCCGGGAGGGTTCAGACATGAACTCCAGGACGACAGGGCCCTGGCCGAGTGCTCCTCCACCTGACCGGGCTCGGGGAGACGGGAACCCCGAGCACGACAAAGGCCATTTTCTCAGGAGCCACTTTTAGTATCATGAAATGATAACGTTTGGATAGTGGGGCGACAGTACAGCGGGGAGGGCGTGTGCCTGGCATGTGGGCAGCCCAGCTTCGATCCCCGGCATCCCGTACTGTTGGGGAACCGGCAAGAGCAATTCCTGGGTGCAGAAGTCATACAGTAAGCAGAAATAAAAGGTTATGGTTGACTTCATGTTTTTTCATTTATTTTGTAATTTGGGCACGAGAAAAAAATATTTATTTAGATGAAATGGCTCTTACTCTTTTCTTTTTCAATTTTTGAGCCACACCCAGCAACGCTCAGGGGTGACTCCTGGCTCTGCACTCAGGAATTACTCCAGGCAGTGCTCGGGGGACGGTAAGCGATGCTGGAAATCGAACCCAGTCAGCCATGTGCAAGGTAAGCGCCCTCCCGCCGTACTATCACTCAGGCCCTGTGGCTCATACTTTTATTTCCACTGGAAGCCTTGCTGATCTTTTTAAAAAATTCAATTCTATATAGTTAAAGAGTTAAATCATGGATGAAATATTTCCTGTGTACTTTTCCAACAACGGAAAGAGATGAGGAACTCTCTTCTCATACCTAGGAATTTTCACCGTCATCCCATTACTCATCGATTTGCTCGAGCGGGCACCAGTAACGTCTCCACTGTGAGACTTGGTGTTACTGTCTTTGGCATATCGAATGCGCCACAGGTAGCTTGCCAGGCTCTGTCGTACGGGTGAGATACTATCAGTAGCTTGCCGGGCTCTCCGAGAGGGACAGAGGTATTAAACCCAGGTTGGCCTCTTGCAAGGCAAACGCCCTACCCGCTACTGCTCCAGCCACACTGTCTCCAAAATGTCACTGAAGCCGGGTCATAACCCGTCTCAGTGTGCCACCCCGGAAGGGCTGTTCTCTCTCTGAAGACGCAGTCTGGAGGCCGGAGTGAGAGTACCGTGGGGAGAGCACTTGCCTTGCAGGCGGCTGACCTGGGTTCAAACCCCAGCATCCTATATGGTCCCCCAAGCACGGCCAGAGTAATTCCTGAGTGCAGGGCCAGGAGTGACCCAAAAAGCAAAATAAATAAAAATAAAAATCAAGACGCAGTCCGGGGCTGGAGAGATACTGCAGGCAGCCAGGTGCCTGCTGGCACAGGGCCAACCTGGGCTCACACCCCAGCAGTGTACAGGGTCCCCCAAGCCCCACCAGGAGTGACCCCTGAGCACAGAGCCAGGAGCAGGCCCTGAGAAAGGGTTCAGAGTTCAAGCAACTACGCACGCCGTGACGACTGAGCACTGCCTCCCTGCCAACGCCCCTTTCCTCGCAGCCTGACGCCCAGCAAGGGTGAGAGGGCGGGCCTGGAGCGGAGGGCTGAGGGCAGAGGAACCTGCTCCGTCCTGGACGGGATCTGACTAACCCACCGTCTTCCTTCCCTTGGACGGGCGGCCTCCAAGGCCATGACTGCCCACGGCGGCTGGACCCTTGAGGGCCTCGCCCTTTCTGAAAAGTCACGCGTGGGCTACTTTCGGTGAAGTCCACAGCGCACAAAACGGGGAGCAGAGAGCAATCACCTCCCCGTGCTCTGGCCGGCCTGTGGTGAGTCACAGGCAGGAGTCAGAGCCCCGACACTCACACACGCCTTACCCGTGAGCTGCTGCTCGTCCATGCGGAAGCAGGCGCCCTTCATGGACATCTCCAGCACGCGAATGCAGCCGTCATCGGTGGCCAGGATCACCTTGTCCGAGGTGCCCCAGTCCACGTCCAGGATGCGGTACGGCACGTTCCGCCCGCTGCGCAGGCTGCTCACCATCTGCACCTGCGGGGACCCGGCCTCAGAGGGGCGGAGGCCGCGGGGCTCCCCAGTTACCCGCCCGCAGCAGACCGCCCTTACAGGGTCCCTGCGCTCCTCCCCCTCCTCCCCAGAGCCCCTCCGAGCACCCCGGGAGCCGCCCTACCTCCTTGGTGTCCCAGACTTCCGCCCCGTCGTTGTACATGGCGATTAGTTTCTGGTTCCCTTTGCCGGGAGCGAAGCGGATCTTCCTGACCCAGCTGCGCTGTGTCGGGATCCCTCTGGGCCAGAGAAACGGCGGGCCAGGCCCAGCGTGAGTGCGCGGGGGCAGGAGCGACGGCCCGCTCCTTCCCGGACAGCCCGGCGCCAGGAGACTTGGCCTCCTGGGACACAGGGGACACTGGACGGGAGAGGCACCCCCCCCCCCCCGAACCAACCTGCAAAAGTGTCCCGGCCTCTGGCCCGGCCACGAAGACCCACGGCCACCTCAGGCCCTTCCTCCCAGGACCCCAGGCACGGGCACCCACGGGGCGGCATGCACGGATTCCACAAGCCTCCAGAGAACCCACAGCAAGAAGCGACAGTCACTGAACGAAGGAGAAGAGCTGCACACCTGGATATCCGGCCTTTCAGGTCCCAGAAGTTGAGATTTCCGTCCGCGTCTCCGAGAACGAGCGTGTCGCCCTTCCACGCGATGCAGGTGATGCTCCCCATGCTGCCCTGCATGAGAAAGGGTTTCCTCTCGGGTAAGCGCCACCCAGCACTGAGCTCAGCCGCGTCGCAGCAGAGCTGGTTACTGGTTACTCTGCTCACTTGGAGAAACGCTCTCTGTTCACTCACAGAACGATCCTACGGTTCACGTGTTTAGCTCTCGTGCTATCCAGGAAGAGGAGAAGCTCTAAGCGCCAAACCACCTACCAAAAGACTGGCTCAAACGCCAAACACGCAAGCTCCTAGCGGCAGCCAAGGAACAAAGGGTAAAATGGACTAAAAAGCAGGATTTTGATGCAGCCGAGAAAGCTGCCAAATAAACAGAACCTCCAGACCTTAATTCGATTCTCCTGGCCACAGCACAACATGCTTAGTTAAGGATGTCTTTTCGGGCCTGGTTCGTCCAACGCACTGGAGCTGTGCGGGGAAGGGCCGGGTTTGCTCCCGAGGCCTCTGTGGCCCCAAGCGATGCTAGGAGCAGCCCCCAGAACGGGCAGCCCCTGAGCACCAAAGGGCATGCCCCCCAAAAAACAAAGCCAAGAACACTCTCTTCTGGAAATGCACTTTAATGACTAAGCTTTCCTTTCCGGGGAGGGGCCAGCCCCACTCCTTGGTGCTCAGGGCTCACTCCCAGCTCGTGGGTGGCTGTGGAGACAGACCTGAGTGAGAGGCCCCCGGAGGGTCTGGCGCCAGGAGGACGTGCAAAAAGAGTATGAGTAACTATTGTGAAGCCCAGTGCCAAAATGAAAATGGCTTAAAAAAATAAAAATGAGACGAGAAGCCCAACTTGGCCAGTTATTTCAATCCGACGCCATTCTCTGGAGCCACCTCAACCAATGAGAACACACTACCAGTTGTCAAGCTCATCCGCTGAATTTTCCCGAAACAGCATTCTAGCTTACCCCGAGCTCCCCGGCCAACACAATCTTACGAGAACTCTTTCTGGTTGGTTTGTTTTCTGTTTGGGGGCCACACCTGGCAGTGCTGGTGTGTGCGCGCGTGTGTGAGTGTGTGTGTGCGTGCGCGTGTTGGGGGGAGACTCCTGGTTCTGTGCTCAGAGGCTGCTGTTGCAGGAGGCGGGGACGAAGCCTGCACCACGGCCCGGGCGGGACTCACGTCGGGCGGGATGCGCGCACTGTCCTTCACCGAGTTCCCCTCCACGGTCAGGTGGTACACTTGGCCGTCGTTATCGGTGAACACGAAGTGCTCGCGGGCAGAGATGTTCTGACTGAGCTCCGATTTGCTCTCTGCCTCCTGCAGCAAGCTTTGGGACAGGAAACAAGTAATACAAAAAGGGTTTCTTTTCCCTGAAGTGACACCCAGAGTTCATTGACTCACCCCAAACAGACGCCTTACCCAGGAGGCCAAAACCACATTTAAAGGGGGGGGGGGGGGTGAAACTTCTCTTTCCAGCAAAGAACAGGGAATCACAAACCCCTTCCAGACAGTCGCAGTGACGAGGACGCGCACGGCCACGCTGACCCTCGGCAGAGCATGGGTGAGTCCCCAGGAGGAACGTGCTGCGGAGGGTCCCGGGGTCCCCAGCACTGTCCCAGTGGTGCCCTGGCTGGCGGCATGCCCCGGGACGCAGGGCGGTGGCAGAGGGCAGCCTGACCCCTGGCTGTGGTGCGGACGCACGGAGCAGCTCCCCGACGAACAGCGCACACGGCCGGCACACACCTGATCACCGATGACTCCACCACACTCAGCTCCGTGTCGGAGACCACGGTCTGGCGGGCCATGGCCTCCCGCGTGGCCAGCTGCTTCTTTCTCAGGCTCTTCAGGTTGTGTGAGGGTGACCACTCCTGTGTGGCAGAGACAGACAGTCTGACGGGCGGGGCTCCTTCCGGGAGACCGGGACCTGCTCCCTCAGGAGGCCACAAGGGACCCCACCCCCAGCTAAGGCTTGTTTCTCGACAGAAAGTCTGCACACATTAGAGCTCAAGGAAAAAGAGCCTCACGGTCCACTTGTACCTCCACATTTAACCGGCACAAGGCGGGAGAGTCCCCGGCGAGTCTCCCAAGGGCGCCTCCTGACGCCTTCCCGCTGCAGACGCCGAGAGAGCCAGGATGGTCCTGGTCTCCGACCCCTACCTCACGCACCCCCAGGAAGCAGGCACAGCCGGGAACCCCCACAGCCCCCAGCCCTCTCGTCTCACTGTCCTTTCACCTTCCCACCGGTTCACTCCAGGGCGTCTCACCTATGACCTTCTTGGATGTGCCATGTTTTTGGAACCCATGCATGCATGATTCACATGGATCAACACTAGCACAGATGTGTGTGTGTGACTGACAGGATCAGCACTAAACAGACGCGCGTGTATGGCTAACAGAATGGGCACCAGGACAGATGCGCATGTATGACTGACGAGATGGGCACTAGGACAGATGCGTGTGTGACAGAAGGGCACCAGGACAGATGAGCGTGTGTGACTCTCTCTGTTCTCTCATCAAAGGGCATCCGATGGCCCCAGGACCATGGGGACAGGTGGCACCGCTGACTGTGTGGCAGCCTAGAGCGGGTAGGGTATGGCCTGGCCACACTTCTTGCCACACCCACACCCGACGCTGCGACTGTTGGCCTGCGCGGCATCTCCCTCGGCCTCTGGGACCTGCCCCTTCCCGCGCCTGTCCCTGTCGAGCCTCCCACTCAGGCTCACGCCCTCAGTGCAGCTTCCCGCTGGCTCCCGTCTGTCCGTGCTTTCTCTGCAGTTCCCACAGAGCTCATCTCCCGGGGGTGCCAGAACAATCGGGGAAGGTGGCAGCAGCCTCGGGTGCCCCGGGGGAGCGCTGTCTGCTGCCACTTAAAGCACGTTTCCAGGGCCGTGCGGGAAGGCTGTGCGCTGCGCGTCCCTGAAAAGGGCACAACAGGCCAACGAAGCTTGGCCATGTCTGTCCTGGGGGCTCAGCTGGAGCCTTAATGCTTTCAGACACAGGGAAATTTCCTCTTAACGACCTGTCTTCTCTAGTTAGCCCTGAAAGTCGTGCCCTTCAGGAAAGAGCATCGATTTCCGAGTCATTAATCTATTTTCCTTTTCCAGCAACAGGTTTGAGCTTCCGATGTCCTTCCCGGACCTCAGAACACTATTCTTTTATGTTCGATTATACAAACTTTAACTTTATACTTTCCCTTTTTATATCGGAGTCCTTTGGGGGGAGGGGGCAAGAAGCGTTCGGGAGGCCCGCAGCCTCGATGGCAGTCCGCAGGCAATGGGCCTGTGGTTCAGTGCATGGAGGGGCTGCAGTGCTCAGACCCAGGCCACAGCAGGACAGCCTTCAAGGGCCACGCCCTGTGACACTCAGGTAGTGCCTGGGGCTGACCGGGGGTGGGCGCAGCCTCGCCTGTGCCCTAAACACTGCACTGTGCCCTGGCCCCCAACCTCAGGGGCAGCCTGTGGAGCTGGCTCTGAATGGGATATTGATCCAGTACTTCGCTCCCAAAGCGCATTCTCCCAACACTCCCCCATCTGGTCTGTCCCTCCCCTCTGCCACGTGCGAGGTGCCCGATGCCCATCCGCTAACGGGCTCTTTCTCAGGCGGCCGCTGCCTGCTCCGAGCGAAAGCCTCCCCGCTTTCGTCTCTGTCTATGGTTTTAGGAACTGCGCTGACCACCAGGTACTCTGGCCTCTTCCCCAACCCCCCCCCACTATCCTGGCGCTGCGAGGCTGGCCTGCCCACTGCAGCCCGCAGCCTCTCCCAGAGGCTTAGAGTGTGTTTATCATCCTCCTCAAAACACGTCAAGGAAACCTTCATTAGCTTTAACCCACCCAAGAAAGTAAGAGCGACTGCTGCCCCTTACCTGAATCGTCTCCCAACACACATTTTTAAGAAGCAAGTAGATAAATGCTGCCAGGTTTCTGGGTGCAGCTAAAGAGAAGCCCGCGCGCCAGACACGCCCGCAAACTCTCTCCCCCTGAGCCTGCCTTACCAGGGCGGTGATGGCGGGGAAGTTCCTGGACATCTCTCTGAGGATGGTGCACGTCCGCACATCCCACAGCTCCAAGGGCTTATCCTTGAATACAACGGCCAGATACTGCCTGGAATAAGCAAAACCGCTATGTAAGCCCCCTTCCACAAACAGCTTACGCTAGACAGTACACACTTTAGAAACTGAAAACGAGAAAACTGAGTCAGAACACTGAAACGGCTCTAGCCCGGAGAACTGAGCGACGCGCCACTGAGCCCTCGGGACTGACAGTCCTGAGAAGGTAACGCTCCGAAGCGGCCCCTCGCACCCAAATCCCACCAGGAGCGCAGGCAGGCACGAGCTGGCTCCCCCACGGTGATGGCCTGAGCGCGCCACCGCCCACCTTCTGGGTGCGGCTCCAGGTCAAGGTAAAGGTGAAATGCAGAAACGCCGCAAGCTGCTCACACATGGGAGTCGGGGAAACGGGAGGCGCCCGGGTGCCAGCAGCCAGGGAGGGGCCTCACAGCCCCCCGCGCAGCCTCCCCCTTATCTCTAAGATGCTGCTAACAGGGCGGAGAGACGGCTCAGAGGGTGGGTGGGCTGCGTGCTTGTGTCTGAGCACCCGGTGCTAGGTGCCCGGCAGCACATGGAGCCTGGGGTGGGGCCGGGAATGGCCCCTGAGCACTGAGTTGGGAGCAGCCCCGGGCCCCACTGGCTGAGGCCCCCTTCTCCCACTAACGCAGAACAACAGGCTTTGTGACACAGATATCAATATTTAATAAAATATTGACAGCTGAAACCCAGCAACAGATAAAAGTGCTAGTGAATCGAATCATAATATGTCACGACCAAGCCAACTTTATCAGGAAAGTGAAGTTGATTTAAAACTTGAAAAATCAATACTGGGAACTGGAAAGTTCTTCAACCTCACAAAGGGCATCTACAAAATCTCCGCATGAGCATTTTCCTTAGTGCTGAAAGAGTAAACGCTGTAAGACATCTAGATGTCAGTTTTCATTTCTCCTGATTCATGCACTGGAGGCCCTAGTCAAGGCCGCACGGAAGAACCCCGGGACACAAACCCTGGAAGAAACACAGGTGCAGAGACAGGCAGGGGAGACGTCTGAGAGGGGCGGAGCACATGCCTTCACGCGCGCGCGCGCGCGCGCGCGCGCGCACACACACACACACACACACACACACACACACACACACACACACACACACGCCCCAGCTCAGGCACCCCGGAGGGCAGCAGCGGACACCCCCCAGAATCTGTCCGTCAGAACAGAAACGTGTTTACTAGCAACAGTGTCCATAAGGAAAAGCTTAAGAAAACCACCAACATGTTACCGGAACTATCAAGTTTCGAAGGAGTGCAAGGGCAACATCAAAAAATTAAATCTTTCAGAAGTTAGTGACTAACTGGCAACTGAAAGTTCTTAAAAACCTATCACTTATAATAGCATCAAAGAAAAAGAAAATTAACAGACAACGGGAAAAACCGTGAAAACTAAAAAATATGATTAAAAGAAATCAAAGTGATAAATCAGTGGAGAGCTGATTACCATGTTCAGGAAACACTCTCCCCTCCATGACTGATGGAGCCAACGCAATCCCAACTCAAATCCGAGAAAACGTTTTAGAACTGCTAAGATGATTCTAAAATGTACATGGAGGGGCCGAAGAGAGAGTACAGTGGGCAGGGCGGTTGCCTTGCATGCAGCACACCCGGGTTTGATCTCTGGCATCCCGTATGGTTCCCTGAGCATCATCAGGAGTGATTCCTGAGTGCAGAGACAGGAGCAGCCCCCTGAGCATCGCCAGGTGTGACCCAAGAAGCCAAAATTTTTTAAAAAAGTACATGGAAATGTAAAGATCTAGAAAAATGAACCCAACTTTAGAAAGCAAATTCCTTTCTTTATCCTTTGGCAGGTTTCAGTCACTCTCTTTAATAATCTGGTTTTATGTTTGCTTAGAATAAAAAATAACAAATTAAAATGAGCCTAAATTATAAAGAGCAATTTCACTGAATAAATTCATGCTGAAGTCAAAGTGCATAAAAATTTCATTAAATAATAAGCATGCTCTTAGTGAAATAGGCTTTTACATCAACATAGCTAACCTTGTTAGGAATAGAGAATTACAAATGACGGCAAATTAATTTTCTACATAAAATATGTTGACTAAATGGCTAAAGTGCACTATTTGCCATCTCTAAAAAAAAAAATCACATATATTTTAACATACATATTTTTTAGATTAAAAATAAAACAGGGTCACCCTGAGCAGAGCAGGCACAGCCCCCCGAGCCCCTCAGGTGTCACCCCCAAAACCAAAATAAATAAGAAATCTCTCAAGAGTCCACTATGATATTTTCAGGTTGAAACTTACTTTAAATGAGATACTTTAATCATTTCGATGGGTGATTCGTCACTGCCTCGTTCACCTCGAAAAGCAATGCTCCTCCCTTTAATTGCAAATATTAAAGAAAATGTGAGACGGTACATAGAACACGCAAGAAACAAGGCTTACTTTATACTTTGATGAACGCTACTCTCTAGTCCAGCATTTCTCAACAGGGGGCCACACTGGCCCCCAGCATGAAACGAGGGAGCCAACCCATAGGAAAGGCCCTCGGGAAGGAAAGTGGGGCGGAAGGGCCCCGGGGGGCCAGGCTGAGACACGAGCTCAGGCCCACTCTTCATTCTCCCGTTCACTTCATCTTAGCTGCTCTCCATAATCCAAATTCAAAAGTATTTTCAATACTGATTATAAGCTACAGACCACTAACAATTTTATGATTTTAGAGAAAGACATCTTCATTGTCAGTGTTTCCTTCTATGGTCTCTTTCAAACACCGTAAGTTTTAGGCAACTGAAAACGTCAACCTAATGTTTTTGTATAGTTCTGGTAGAGCAAATATCTATTGTATAAACTGCCGGCATACTTAAAGCGATATAAACATTCTCGTGCTGAGAAACACTAACTAGAAGAAGAAACACCCTTGTTTAAAGGTGTACGAGTTCTTGTCCCATGGGCAAAATACACAAAGAAGTGATTTTGACATGTTCTATCAAAAGGTCGCTCTAAAGCTGCCTGAGGATCAGAAAACTTACTGAGAAGTCTTTATAATTAAAACAATGCAAGATCTATCAGTCAGAACTAATGTATTTCGGCATCTTTTATTTACTAAATTTTTATTTCCATTAAACAAAACCCATGCTCAATACAACGGGTGGCCCTGGGCCCACCCCCTGTGGGATTCACGTCGCTGCTCACTTTGCTGACTTTCCTGATGCTACAAGCTCACTCCTTAGAGACCCTTCGTAAGTGTCTGCGCTTGTCAGATTCAAAGCTGCCACTACCGGGGGTCAGTAGCAGTAACTTACACAGCTGTTCCCCAAACGTCTATCTGTGAGAGGTTCTAAGTTACCCAACAGTCCTAGCCACCAGCCAATCTGAAAACGGGAGCAACTTCTTAGTAAGAGGTACTAGAGGACCACATCTCATCCCCGGGCTGTAAGCAGAGGCCGCAGCGGAGCACGGAGGGCTGGGGGCGGGGCCAGAGGGCAACACTAGGCTGCGGTGGAGCTGGTCCCTTGAGCTGTCACAGTGTACTCTGACCCACAGAACAAGTGGGACTTGGAAACACTGAGAGCATCCCATAAGGAAGCGGCCATGTACGCGATCCGTGGGACACAGATACAGACTCACAGATACCGTACTGGTTAAAATTATAATATGCTGGTTTTAAAAATCAATTTGAAATCACTGTCTATGCTGTAGTGTCATTTGAAACCCTCACGTTATTGTCCTCTTTCCAAGGCCCTCATCTGGAGACTCACTGGTCTCTGACAATTCTGAACAAGTCTGTTTACTAGAACGTTTTTCGATTATAAACTTTTTAAGTTCCCAAACTAGTTCCTGGAACCCAATCATGAACAACTGTGTAACTCCATGGGGACCACATTAAAAAGTGTCCAATTTAAACTACAGGGACCAGAGAGACCTGACCGGGGCTGAGGGCACCTGCCCTACCTGAAGCCGACTGGGCTCAGCATCAGGCCCCGCATGGCCCTGAGCACCATGGAAGAAGTCCTGGGGCAGTGCTGGACCCCCAGTACCACTGGGAGTGGCCCCTTCAGTCCTCCCCGCAAGGAATCTGATCTTTAACTTGTTAAGAGTTTATTACAGGGGTCAAAAATTTATTACAGGTTTAAAGAAATCAATCCTATCTAACTCCAAAGATTTATTTTAAGTCTGTGATTTTAGTTCTCTATAATTAGGAGCCTAAAAGCAGAACTTCTATTGATAATTCTGGTCGGGCTAGTGGTCCTCATTCCCATTCCACCACGCACTGCGGTAAATCTCCAAGCAAATGACAATGACTCCTTTTTAGGGTAATTATTGCAGACCAGAAAATGAGTATGTAAGCACGTCAGGCACGAGACAGGGCGGAAGAGTGTTAGCGCACCTTTTACAAACAGCATTTCTGTCTCCCTCACAACAAACCACTCTGAATTTTCAATGGTCCAAACACCCACCTGTGGGAAGATCCACCAGCTGAAGCTCGTTTCTCACTAACCCCATGTTGTTGGGCGTTGAAGTTGCGAAAGACAGGAAGCCGGTCAAGCTTGTCCACTCGATGCCCCTGCAGAGAGAAATTGAACAAACACGAATGCTTCGTTTGCGTGACACCCTTATCTGAAAGCAGGTTTCCCAGCAGCATGCGGCAAATTCTCGGCACACACCACGGCGTAATCAATACATTTATCCAACTGTCCAGACGTCTGTGTCTCGATTTTCAGCTGGAGGAGCCGCACATACTGCCGGTGTCGGCACGAGACGCTGGAGGGCCTGGCCTAAATGCTGTCCCCTTCCCACGGGTGGCAAGACTCGGTCCTACTCGGTAAACTGGGAGTGGGGGCAGTGCCGGCTGCCTCAAGGGGAGGGGAGAGCCCAGGAAGGACACACGCAGCACGGTCCTTAGCACAGGGGCAGCACCAGGGAACTACGAGCCAAAGCCTGGGCTGGAAGGCACAGCAGGAGGAGAAAGGCGGGGAGAGAGCAGACAGACAGACAGAGGGGCGGCGGAGAGACGGACACCCCAGAAGAGGCCCCCATGTCTGCTGCGCGCCCCAAGAGCTGAAGGCCCACCGCAGGGGGCACTACCACGCCGTGCGTCTCAGAGGCCCGGGAGGGGCAAGGCGTAACGTGGGGGCTGCACCGGCGAGCAGGGTGCCGGAGAGCTGGCACAACGGGCTGGGCACGGGCGCTGCATGGCGCAGGCCCGGGTTAGGTTCCCAGCACCACACAGTGCCCTGAGCACACTGGAAGTGGCTTAGAAACGACACGTCCTCTGACAGCGTAAGGCGGCAGCGAGGGCTCGGAAACTCAATGCAGTCAGGGCTGTGATGCCGAAAGGGCCCCCGTCTCCCTTTCAGAAAACCACTCGGCTCAGAATGGGCAGCCGAAGGTTCATTGCAGAGCTGCCCCGAGCACTGGGCAGGGAGCGGCTCCCGAGCACTGTGGGCTGTGTGCAGAGGACGGCGGGCCTCCCCTCTGCTCCGGCCAATAGTCCGAACATCCCACAGCGGGACACAAAGCAGAGTCGCCCTGCTGTCCCCGTCACGGTACAGGCGTCACACCCCCAGGCTGCCGGCGCAGGAAGCCCCGGTCCGGATCCTTTCCTGGTGCCGTTTCAACAAAGCCACGACGAGGCTCGCACCGGCAAGGGGCACACGCCCACTCTCCATGGGCCGCGGCCATGCACCCACCTGACCTCGCAGGAGTGGACGCTCAGCTCCTTGTGCAGCAGCCCGCTGGTGAGGTGGTACACCAACACGGAGCCGGTACTCGTGCCTGCGGAGACGGGGGGGGGGAGAAGACAGTCTGGGCAGCCTCACGGGCCCCGACACGCTCGGCCCAACACGCGCACAGCTCACACATCCGCATGTGCCTTAACCCTGATAAAGCTGTTACAGCCCCAGCTTCAATTAAAAAAAAAAAAAAGTCTCACGGAAACACACAGTATTACACCTATGCATCATCTATTCCATAATCACACCTCCTGGCACTGAGAAATTAGCTCAAGAGTTACTCCAACATTTATTAAGCTGACATCATAATGAATGCACGATGTACATGAGCAAATTCTAACTTAATCTGTCTAGGAAGTTCACTAGAAATCAATAGCTCTAGAGAAAAATTTGGGTGACATGCCCGGAGCAGAGCCAGGGACCGAGGGGCACGTCAAAAGACAGGTGGATGAAAACGGGGTGCAATTTAGGCCACACTCGGCTGTGCTCAGGGGTTCCTCCTGGCTCTGTGCTCACAGATAACTCCTGGTGGGGCACGGGGGCCGATCTGGGGTGCTGGGGATGGAACCCGGGTCCGCCGAGCGCATGGCAAGTGCCCGACCTGCTGAACTATCTCTCTGGCCCCCAAAAAAAGTCTCTGCAAGACTCCCGTGGGTCGTCTCCTCCGAGGCTGTCCCGGCAGCCAGCAGGTGTGAAGCTGCCCCAGGGCCCAGGGCTGGTACTCACCCACGGCCAGCAGAGGCTGATACATCTGGATGTTCTTGGTGGTCAGCGGTGGGCACATCCGGATGGCGAACTGCGGCGGGGGCAGCCCTGAGAGCAGCCCCGTGAGCAGGAACTTGAGCTGCACCTCCTGCAGGAAGGGGCTCCTGGGGTGCTCCTCCCCAGCAACCGCACTCTGTCCTGATTCATTAAAAAAAAAAAAATACATATACCTTAATCACACACGTGCTGAGCTGAAGACTCAAACTCTTGGTGGACAGGCTCCGAGTCTGAGAAATGCCCCTGAAGGGGCCGGAGCGATAATGGGACAGATGCTTGTCTTGGCGGTCCGTCCACCCGGGTTCAATCCCTGACACCCCACGTGGTTCCCCGCCAGGAGTGATCCCTGATCGCAAAGCTAGGAGCAAACCCTGAGCACCGCCAGGTGGGCCTCAAAAAATCAAAAGAAAAAAAAAAAAATGTCTTGAGGTCTGGAAGGTGAGATGTGGAGCTCTCCGGGCCCAAAGTCAAGGGCAGTGCTGCTCTCGGCTCTCGGACTCCACCAAACGGCACCTCCGCTCAGAGGAGGGACGTTACGGGGGGCGGCTGTCCAGTGACGGTCCAGTGCTGCTGTCCAGTGAGGGGCTCTGTCCTCGAGGATGCCCCACCGCAGTCCAGCTCCCTCCTACCAGGGCACCGAGCACTCAGACCCGAGCAGGGATTCCCGGGAGAGGGCTCTCCGCCAGGTCCCGTGGACTGGCAATCACAAGCACCAGCTCAGAGAACTCATTTCAGTTCCTAAGGACAAGTCTGAGTGTGTCAGTGTAATTATGTTTTAAGCTTTCAGATTTAATTAAGTTTTCTAATCGAATGCCTCCTATATGATAAATACAAAATATGGATTCCTTATCAAAACATGGACTGGAGCGATAGCACAGCAGGTAGGGCGTTTGCCTTGCATGCAGCCCACCCAGGTTCGATTCCTCCGTCCCTCTCGGAGAGCCCGGCAAGCTACCTAGAGTATCCCGCCCGCACAACAGAGCCTGGCAAGCTCCCCGTGGCGTATTTGATATGCCAAAAACATTAACAAGTCTCACAATGGAGACGTTACTGGTGCCCGCTCGAACAAATCGATGAACAAAGGGATGACAGTGCTACAGCACTATCAAAACAGAAACTGTCCACCTCAAGAGTTATCTAAAGTGGCATTATTTTGAGATACAGCACTTGTACTTAGGTTATGAAGTCTGAAAATATCACTTGCATCACCTGTCATCCCATTGATCTTTGAAGTCTGAAAGTAAAAAGATGATTCTGATAAAACTATTCTGATAATAAAAGTATGTGCAAAGGCCCACAAAGTCAAGACCACTAAGAGGAGATGCTAATCTTCTTCTCCCAGTCACTGCTGAACACTGGATTCAGTTGTAAAAAAAAAAAAGTACAGAATGGGTGTGAGGGGCAGGAGTGAAAGCACAGGGGGAGGGCGCCTGCCCTGCACATGGCCGACCTGGCTCCAACCCCAGGCGTCCCATACACCACTGGGAGTGATTCCTGAGCGCGCAGCAAGCCCTGAGCGTCGCTAGATATGCTGCCCCCTCCCCACCCCACGCTTCCCCTGCAAGTGACCAAAAAGAAAAAAAAATTGTGAGTGAGCAGGTCTATGAATGCACAGAAACTGTGGAAGGGAAAAGGTGAATCATTACTAAATTGCGAGTAGCTCCAAGTAGTCTTTGAAGACTTTAGAGTTGTTTTAACAGTATTATCTTACGATCTGTGAGATGTACAGAAAAAGGCCACCCATTATGACCCTTTCTGACCTCAGAGAGTGGCTACAGCTCCTTACTAACCAGAAACGGGGGCGAAGAGCGGAGCCCTGGTGACCTCCAGCCGTCCCAGCACCCCCCCAGGCAGAGGCGGCAGATCGGGGATGGGCGAGAGCGGCCTTGAGAGCAGCCTTCACCCGAGAGTGGAAATCACGCCTCAAGGGGAACTGAATCACTTTCAATTACCACTAAGTACACAGCGAACTTCAAATGAAAACTGTAATTAAAAGTTTTAATTAAAATGTTTTCAAGCAGCAAAGCTTTCTCTGATACTTTTTAATCAACTATGTTGTCATAAATTGTCATACAATCCAACTACTTTGTCCCTTAAGAAAATTGTCATTTGATTTTTCTACGCCAGAGAAGCCTGTGTTCTCTTCTGAACAGCTCTGTCTCGCTTCCCACCCTTCCTTCTCTCCTCTTACACATCTAAGTGAATCTCTTTCAATAGAACATGTCTTCACACACACACACACACACACACACACATACACACACGCACACATGCATGGATGCACGCACACACGCACGGCATGGCATTTCAACTTCCTATGGGGTTTGTGCTACTGATTAGTTCTGTGCATATTTGTTAACATTTTTCACTTGAATATTTTATACTAAGCTGCTGCTAAGGTCAATTAACTTGGAAAATTGTTTTACTGATGAAATTAACATCTGCCAAACAAAAATTCTTCAAATGAATTTATGTCTGAAAAATAGAGAAAAAATTTAAACACGCAGATGTGATGCAACAAGTGCTTCCCCTCCCAGCAGGCCGGGCAGGCGGGTCTAGCCTGAGCTCTGCGAGTGCACGAGGACAAGAGGCCCAGGGCCCAGCGCCAGGCTCAGACAAGCTGGTGGACGCGCATCTGGCTCAAGGACTGTGCTGAGTGCTAAGAATACGAGGCTAAGTCCTAGCCCTTCCCACCCCGGTGGAGTGGTGATTTATCAGAGGGACTGGAAGAGAATGCACATGGTCCCAAGGGAGCCGGTAAGCACCAGGGACCACAGAGAACACTGACATAAAGCTTGTCTGAGATGAAAGCACAGCAACAGTCGACTGGAACACTGCATCAGCGGCAGCAGGAAAAGGAGAGAGGAAGCGAGGATTTCATCCTGAGCCAGAGACCAGGGGGTATGACGGCCGGGAGAATTATGGAACCGCTGGCTACATCCAGTAATTACCTGCCTTGATGCCGTCTCTTTCATTTCCATTAGTCTCTCGTGGATGAACAGTTTCTAATTCTAACTACGACCAGGCTAACGATGGCTAGCACTTTTAATACTCCAGTATTTCACACCGCTCTTATTTCAGAAAGAATGATTCTCCATTTCCATTTTCTCAAGTACCGACTTGACAACAATCGCAAATAACAACCCAGGCGTTTTCCTCCCAGCGGGATTCCCGATGTCTCGGAGCGCTCGGGGAAGAGCTTACCAATCATGTTGTCCAGGGAGAGGTCTGGGAGTTTGCTCTGGAGCACGCCGACGGGGATCCCGCAGAAGGACACGGGGGAGTACAAAGGTGACACGCCGGAGCTACTGCCAAGACACAGGGGCGGAGTCTCACACGAAGACATCTGCACCCGTCAGCACGCAAGCCGGGCCCTCCGCACCCACGGCCACTGTTAGAGCATTTATTCATCCACCCCCCGGCCCCCTTTGTGGAGAGGGGCACACTCAGAGGTCAGGAATTACTCCTAGCTCTGTGCTCAGAGATCACTCCTAGCAGTGTTCGGGGGGATGACCCCGGTTGGATCGCTAGCACCACATACAGACCCCTGAGCCTCATCGGGGGTGACCCCTGAGCACAGAGCCAGGAGTAAGCCCAGGAACTGCTGGGCATGGTACCCAAACAAAAATGGTGTTATTTTTTATGGTACGAGGTGCGTCATTTCCAGCTGGCAATAGCACGTTCGAAGAGGAGGTGGGCCAGGAGACGGCGCGGCGGTTAGGGTGCAGCCCAGGCCCCCGGCGGCTTCGCTCCTGGACCACACGTCCCTGCAGCATCGCTAAGTGCAGCCCTGGGGTGGGCCAGGTCACCCCGGGCCCCGCAGCGCCGAGTAGCCCAGCAGGGAGCTCCGGGCCTCCTGAGCACCACTCGGGAGATGCTTCCCCGAAACACAATCTTTTTTTTTTTTTTTTTTAATGAAAATCTTCACAAGAGCTGAGTGGCCCGAGGGACGCGCTTACCAGCTGCGGGAGCCGCGGTCCCAGGCGGTGGACCTGAGCTCCCAGATCATGACCCGGCCGTCGCTCACCAGCAGCGCCGCCGCGTTCTCGTTGACAGGGCAGCACACGGCGCTGAAGGGCCGCACGGTTTTGGTCACCCGGATGGCATCGCACTGGCTCCGGAGGTCATAGGTCAGCTCCTGCACCGGATCTGGGTCTTACACAGCACACGAGGGACCGGCTAAGCCTGGCTGCCGCCGGCTTGCGTTTACATAAGCCCTCCACTGGACACTGGCCCTTCAAGGCAGATCGTGGGGTGACTGACTGCCCCTTCGACAACGACTGCTCGTGCCCCCATAAGAGAAGGATCTGCTGGTCTCTACCAAGCCGGATAGCCAAGACAGCAACTAGAATAAAGAGAGCTTGAAGGCCACTCAATACCTCTACTGCAAACTCCAACACCCATAAGGAGAGAGAACAGAAGGGAATGCCCTGCTGCAGAGGCAGGGTGGGGTGGTGGGGGATGGGTGGGGGTGGTGAGAGGGATACTGGGATCATTGGTGGAGGAGAATGGGCACTGGTGGAGGGATGGGTAAACAATCACTGTATGAGTGAAATGCAAACACAGAAGCTATAAGTTTGCACCTGTACATCACAGTGATTCACTAATAAAAAATTTTTTTAAAAAAGTGAGAGCTTGTTTCAAATATTTGGAAGAGCAATTTTTTAAAACTTTGGAAGAAGATACTGTGGTACATGATTTAAAAACCAGCAGTGTGACACAGAACAGAATAACCCAGAAATGCCTAAAATAAGCCTAAAAACAATTCGACTGTATGTGTGATGGGACAGTCGCTTTCAGCCTTTCCTTGGTACGTCACTTCAGAACAACCTTTTGTACTCCCCAAGACAAATGAATGCTTAGGAAATGATGTGACTGCAAACTGGAAAGTCCCGCAGCACAGACATGAAAGGGTTACAATAAAAAGGGCTACACAAGGTTGGACTTGTGCTAAAAAAATAAACTCAAAAGAAATATATACTTAGCTCAAGGGTACTGCCAGAAGGAATCTCAGTATCTCTCTCTTTGCTGCCTAGAAAAGTGTCCCGTGACAATACTGAGATGAATCCAATGGCTGGAGACCCAGATGTGAATCACACTCTACTTTCTTAAGGCAGAGATTCTCATTAGCTATGACTTGTGTCTGACATTTGCTACATGGACTGGAGCGATAGCACAGTGGGTAGGGCGTTCGCCTTGCACGCGGCTGACCTGGGTTCGATTGCTTGGTGTCCCTCTAGGAGAGCCCAGCAAGCTACCAAGAGTATCCTGCCTGTGAGGCAGAGCCTGGCAAGCTCCCATGGTGTATTCGATGTGCCAAAAACAGTAACAGCAAGTCTCACAATGGAGACATTACTGGTGCCCGCTCAAGCAAATTGATGAACAATGGGACAACAGTGCTACAGTGCTATTTGTTACATGGAACTTTTTAACGTTCAAGAAAAAGCAATAAACGTTATTGTGAGATACAAACTGACCTGGTTCCTCATTTGAAGAGGCGAAGACATTACTGTAGGATCTTCGAACACGTAAGGTTATACAACCATTTTCATGTAGGCAAAATATACCATCACGTTGAAAGCAGGGTATTACCTTAAAATAGATGATGTATTTATTTTAAGAACTTAATAATAAATTAAGAAAGCATGTACTGAGAACCTCATAAATTCCTAGAGGATATGGATGAAACACAAGAAAATAAAGATTCAAAATAATCCCAAGCTTTAAATATTCTAAAATTTCATTATAATCTAAAAAAGTGTCTAGTAATTATCTCCAAGTCAGAGAATTTCTATGATGAACTAATCGAATCAAAAGTACAAGAAAAAATGAAAAAGCAACATAAAGTGATACTGTTCCTCTTTAAACGGATATGAAAGATTAAGGAGGAATGGCATCTTCCTTCCGTCCACAAGAGGATGCTCTCTCTCTCTCCCCCAGTCCCAACCAAGCTTGGAGAATGTGTTAGATAAACTGAGGTACCTGCAGAAATGGAATTCCGGTTCGTTCTATTGCAATCACACCCACGGTCTGGTTGACCTCCAGGTCGAGGATCAGGATTTCCCGAGGGTAGAGCAGCAGCATGTGGTTCCTTTTGGAAGGCAGGTAGGCCAACTGCAGGCAATCGTTCAGGGTGACAAACTCCGCACTGAAACGCATAAGACCTGTCCTTGACTCAAAGGCTTTATTCACGTCAGAGACCGAACAAAGGATTCGCTTTCCTGAGAGAGACGTGATTAACCCGGGCTAACACTCCAAACTTCGACCTTTACAAAAGCCAGGCTGAGTTCCAAATGACGACAGTACTGTACAGGCTGGGAGAGACACGTTTCTGGAACCTGAAAGCATTAATACTCTGAAAAGCATGACAGGTAAGACAGTTTCATTTTTCTTTTGTTTTCTGGGGCTTGTAATTAAAAAGACTGCAGAGAGCTAAAATTGCGACCCAAGGTCAAGACCGAACATTTGGTGTAAGCAGGGCCACTGGAGCCGGAGGCGGGTCCACGGGGTCCGAGAGGCCGCCTCTACGCTGCCTGCACTCCTGTTTCTGCCGTCTCAAACCCAGGTCCATTCCAGACCTCGACCACAGCATGTCCTTGTGCCAACGAGACAGATGAGACTACATGCTGAACTGCACTTCCACAGAATAGACATGATCACTGCTATTTGCTTTGTGTGCTGTGACTTTGTAAGAGGTCTTATAGCACAGGGAACAAGGAAGAGGGGTAGGGGTGCCTAGGAGCCCGGCTCTAGGGGCTAAAGCAAGAGTACAGCATAGCACAGTGCCTCGGAGAAAACAGAACATCCCCAAGCCTTGTCTTACAAAACAACTTAGGTAACAAAATACTTAGGTATGACGTAGTACAATAAAAAAGGCAGGCTCTCCTAAGACATATAAGGAACAATAATTTATTCGAACAAAGGGTATGAGAAAAACTAGAACTTAGCCTATGGCTTCGATTTCATATGTGAAAATGCTATTTACATAGATAATCAGAATGGACTTAAATAGCAATTTGCATCTGACCATAAATTTCTCTGGTAATCACCTAGTTTAGGGGGCTGGAGCGATAGTACAGCGGGTAGGGCGCTTGCCTTGCTCGCATCTGACTCAGGTTCAAATCCTGGCACCCAATATGGTCCCCTGAGCCTGCCAGGAGTGATCCCTGAGTGCAGAGCCAGGAGTAACCGCTGAGCACTGCCGGGTGTGGGTGCCCCCTCAAAAAAAAAAAAAGATCACCCAGTCTAGAGAGAATAACCTTAGCATACTAAAATAAAGGTTTTTGACACGGGTGGAGGTGAGGGGCGGTAACTGTACACCAAAACCGTGACATCAGCACCACTGTAAACATGTGACCTGAAGCACGGTAATAAATAATAAAATTATAAGATTCTTAAAGATGAAGACCAAATTTAACGGGTAAGGCATAAAAATATCAGGTCACAGCTCTAAGGGGAAAAGAAATATATTCTAATGTGTAAAATTAGCTACTTAAAGTTGTACTCAGTTGCAATACCTGAAATAAAAAATGAACATTTACCCAGCATCAGTCATGTTGATAAGCACTCACGTCACCGGGTTTATGAATACTTTCAACAACCTTGTGAAATGCTTTAACTCTTTGTTGAGTCTGGGAAAGTGAGACCTGAGCGGAGCCATGGGATCCTCTGAGAGGCACCGTGAGAGCCGGAGCCTGCCGGGCAGGGCCTTACCCGAGCGGACCAAGAGATCCCACGCAGGCTGAGGAAGGCGCATTTAAATGAAAACCCAGTTTCATTTCCCCAACTTTTGAAGAATTTCAATGGTCCCCATGTTAGAATCTCCTGCACATATTTACATGAGTAAAACACAGAAATTTCCACAGGGGGTTAGCGGGGAGGAGCCCATTAGGCAAACAAAGGAGCATGTTAAGGGAGGAGAAATTGAAAAAAACAAATCATTTTTTGTCAAATTCAAAACTAGGCTCTGGAGAGAGAGGCGATAAGACAGCTGCCCGCACAGGGTTCAATCCCCGGGACCACATCAGGCTCCCCGAGCACTGAGCCAGGAGTGAGCCCTGAGCAACACTGGGTGTGGCCATCAAACATTTTTTTTCTCCTCAAAATTAGAATCAAGAGAGGTTGAGATGAAGAAGAAAATCTTATCTTAGAACATGGCCCAAAAGGTCTTGAATGAGTAGACTGGTAACATTCGCCTCCCGTTAGGGACATGACGACCCCTTACCTCGGTTTCTCTTGCGTGATTAAGATCTTGACTTTATTCAGCGCTTTCTTGGCGCCCGTGGCTGCGGGCGGCTTGCTGTGCGCGGGGCTGGAGTGCGGGCTGGAGATGTACACCTTCTTCCCGGGCCCGGCGGGCGGCTTGGACGGGGAGAAGTCCGAGATGAACACGATGCCCTCGCTGGTGAGGACTAGATTGCGAGAAGCAGAGCTCCGGTTAGAGTTGAATCAAGTTTAGCAAAGAGCCTGACCCCAATACCGCCCTGGGAGCACGGTCATGACGATCTGAATAATGCAGAACTGGCTCTGCTAGGCAAGTCGTAAGGAATGTTCCGAGGCGGCAGGGAACAGGTGGTCCATCACAATTCATCAGGGGCCGCCCAACTGAGCACTCGAAATTAATGTTTTATATGAAAACGCTACCAGAAGGTTACTGGCAGAGAGAGCAAATGTTTGTTCTTGCAAATCAATTCAGTGCAAGGACGTTCATTAAAAACCGTTCCTCAGGATAGCCTGTCGCTTCAGCTCCCACAGACTTTTCTGAGTATAAAAATCACGTTTTTTATATGATTTTTAAGAGAGGAGAACATGCCAGAGAAGAGGGTCTGCCCCTCACACACGGGGTCTGAGGCCACTGATTCTTCACAGTGCTCATGAGCTCCCCGGTCTGAATTCAGCCTCTTTCCTTCTGGGGAACGGCCTTTGGATGGGCAAAGAGGGTTCCTTTTCTCTCTACAGAGCAGCCGCAGACGTGAACAGAGGCTACCTGAGCAGACAGGAAACGCATTCAAGGGCACAACATACAAACGGTGCCTTTCTGCAACTGTAAGAACTGTCCTCCCCTAACCCAGGGCCGAGGGACGCAGCTGTGGGAGCGGGACACTCACCTCCCCGGGCCCCTGCAGCCGATGGGGCTGCTTGAGGCCGAGGGAAACCAACTCTTCCAGTGACAAGCCCGGCCCGCTGAGTACGGCGTGAAGGAGCCGGGTGCACGGTGGCCGGGAAGGGGCCCAGCTTCCAGGCAGCCAATTGCAGGCAGAAATGCAGCCAGCAGCGGAAGCAGAGCCCAGAACTCAAGATCCTTCGGGACCCCCTCGCCTCTAGCTTCCACGCTGTGACGTCAGCGTCCGCTGTGCCCCCCGCCCGGCACACAAGGAGCGCGCGCATCTGTGCAGAGCACACGCCCCAGAGCTCAGCTGCACGTCCCCCTCCTCTCTCCTAGTCGGCCTTGCCGCCTGGCAAACGCTGGCGGGCCGGACAGGGAGCTGGGAGGGCAGGGCCGCGTGCCTTGCGTGGCCAAGGAGCAGAGTTTAATCCCCGGCACCACGAGGTTTGCTGAGCCCAAACAGCACCACCGCTCAGGGTCCAAGCCGGACGCGTTCAGCCGGGGATGGCCAGGAGCGCCCCTGGCTCCGTCAAAGAAGGGCCACGTGGCAGCACCAGGGTGTGGTCGAAAGCGCCACCTGCACTTGAGGATTCCTGGGTGTGGCACCCCCTCCCTCGCCCCCCACCACACCCCCAGCACCGCAGGCCTGCAATGCTGCTTCATGGGGCCCCAGCACAGAGCTGGTGAGCCAAAGAAGCGGGCAAGGGTATGGGTCCCCTGAGCACTGCGAGGCAGGCCCCAAAAATGTACAGCTAAAGGGCTACTGTTGGATGCAGGTTAGAATTCTGAGTCATTACCAACAGGCAAGCGCTCTTCTCCCTGGATAGTTCTTCCACAGAATTTTGATCAAACGTCCACACGGGTTTGGGCCACTTCCTCTCCCCACCTGCCACTCCCCTCTCCTTCCTGTCGGCCTGTTCCGCTTCTTCCAGCCCTCTGGGCCCCGAGCGCCTGGCGGCACTAACCCAGCACTGACCCAGCACAGCTTGGCGGCCGAGGCTTTGTTTGCAATCCGACCCCCTCGCACCGGGACCGACCCTCCCAGAGGCAGGAATCCCTGTCTCATGTCAGATATATCCCAGGTGCCCAGAATATGCGTGACAGACAGCCACAGCTCCAGAAACACCTGACAGAAAACTCAAGAACATTTTCTAAATAATTCAGTCACGAGAGTATCAAAACCAGAAATCTAATGTTACCATCAGTGGCTCAGTAAGATATTAAAAGTACGCTGGCAGAAAACCAGTGTGCACGGAAAATCCCACGGGCTTCCTCGGCGCCTCCCAGCCCTCAAACGCAGGGCACAGAGCAACGGGACACTCTGGAAGGGAGGGCGCATGCTACGTAAAGCCTCCACTCGGCTTCTTACAATGTTCCTAGGGAAGCACATGTAACGAGGTCTGCATCAGAATGACGCAGTCCCTCCCCACGCGGGTCTCACTCTATTCACAAACACGAGGTGCAGCTTCCCCATTTCAACTTCTACCCATCAAAGTACCCGGAATGCTATGGGTTATGGCTTAGGGGCTGGGTAATCATGGGCTAGAGCTCAACTCCAGCTAAAATGTACCTCGCTCATTCGCACAGCGTTGACGGACATCGTGTGTACGTGTCTCTCACGAATACTGCACCCGGTATAGACTGCAACCCTACACTGTGAGTTCAAAAGGTGTGGCTGATAACCGTGCCGCTGGACCCCGCACCAGGCCGTCTCACTCAGGGGGTCCCAGAGGGGGCGGGTGAGAGCCCTCCCTGCCCCTGCCCCAAGGGACCCATCCCGGCAGCCAAAACCCTCCAGAACCCACCCGCCGCCCTGCTCACTGCTCACGGCCGCTCTCCACATGCTCAGGCCCAGCCTCGCTGACTAGTGAGCCCTTTCCCTGGACCGCGCGGCCACATTCACAGCCATGCCCATGCGACACTTCGTAGGACACACCCTGCCCATAATCCAAGAGTCTGGCACTTTTGATGGGATTTAAAGTAGGAGGCAACCAACCTTAGAGGGAAATATTACATTATTTCGGTTCTGCTTTGGGGCAAGATTGGGGTTCGGGATGGAAACAATTGGAATATGGGTGGGAAGGTGTAATGGTGGTGGAATTGGTGTTCGAATATTAAATGTAATCAAATACTGTGAACTACTTTATAAATTTTTTAAAAATTAAAAAAGAAAAGTGTGGACGCTCAATGCATTCACTTGGTGGCCAAGAGCCGTCTCCCCACCCACGGTGACCTGCGAACAAAGGAGGGAATGGAGGGGCGGGGGGTGGGGAGAAACTGGTTGGTGATCAGCGTCGTTTATTCCAGTCTCAGACTGCCCCTCATTCCAGTCGCCCAGCATTAAATAAAGTCATAAAGGGCAGGAGCTAGCAATTACACGAAGGCGTGGTTGCACAATCAACATCGGTAAAGCCCTTCCTTTGGGGGGGGCTTCTTCTGGGACAAAATCTCACCCTGCTAGGAGATCCGCCCAAGGGCGGAATTCCATCTAAGGGCATATTTCTCCTTTCCTTAGTCCAAACCCATTCCAACAGTCATCTTAAATATACAGAACTACTGTATTATAATGACCGACCCAGCTCGCGTGGGAACAACTACTCACGTGTTAAATGCGAAGGGTCAAAGGGGTCGAAAGAGAAGGACAGAATGTTGTCGGCATAGCTCTTCTTCCACAGTTTGGTGCCCGTGTCTGCGTTCCAGAGCACGATATAGTTGGGAGGGTGGATGGCGAGCAGCAGGTCCCGGGACGCGTCCTGGTTCCACAGCCACTGCACATCTGCTCGAACCGCACGCGGAAGGGCGAAATTCAGAACTTCGTCACTTCCAAAGCACTTGGCGAGTGTGTCTCAGTCACATTTTGTCCCCCATAAAACTCTCAGGCCCTGACTCTGCCCCACACCGCCTGCACCTGAGGGTCCAAGCCCAAGAAAGCAGCTCGTGTTACAGAGAAGAGAGTCTTTGAACATCTGGATACTAAAACCTTACAAAGTTTTCAGGAGATCTGACCCAGGGCGTTCTGAGCTAATCGTTACTTAAAACTTTATGTCCAAAACTATCTTTTTTCTTTTTTTGCTTTTTGGGTCACACTTGGCGATGCACAGGGGTCACTCCTGGCTCATGCACTCAGGAATCATTCCTGGCGGTGCTCAGGGGACCATATGGGATGCTGGGAATCGAACCCGGGTCAGCGGCGCGTGCAAGGCAAACGCCCTACCCGCTGTGCTATAGCTCCAGCCCCTGTCCAAGACTATCTTGACCAGGACTGGTAATGCCCAGATGCTCCTCAAATTAAAAAAATTAATTTGATTTTTTTAAATCAAATTAATGAATGGCACTTCGCAGAGTTTCACGATTTCTGACAAGGATATACAGGATGAAAATCCAGATCAGTAACTAAATAGCAAGTGCTTAAATATTAACGGTGATTTGAAAAGTCCACTCAGTCTTGATAGCCACTCACATGGGTCTAAGAACCACCATCTTGAGTAACACAAACAAACAAGGAATCACCGATATGAAAATAATAAAACTCTTATCACCTCAATTAACAGAAAGTAAATACTGAAGGCCAATACAAAGGCGATCCACCACGTTTATTTAATTTAGCTTAGGTGACAAGACTGCAGAAGCTTAATTTTTCTCACAATAGTTGACTGAGGGTGATGCTGAAAACAGTCGCCGAACCAAGGCAGAAATCAACTGAGACTTGAGTGTCTACCCAAAAGTATACTGATAAGAAAAAGGAAGGTTAGCTGTGGCTCAGGAAAACAGGCTGAACACAGTGGAGTTAGCTGCGAAGAGATGAAATTTATAATGAGAGAGAGGAGAGAGAGGAGAGAGGAGAGGAAGAGAGGGAGGGAGGGAGAGAGAGAGGGGGAGAGAGAGAGGGAGGGAGCAAGAGGGAGGGAGGTCTGCCCGAGAGGCAGGCTGGGGGCGGGGGGTGATGGGAGGGAAGCTGGGGACACTGGTGCTGGGAAATGAGCACTGGAGGAGGGACAGGTGCTGGAACACTGTACGACTGAAATCTAACCATCAACAGCTCTGTAAGGTCTATCTCACAGTGATTCAATTAAAATATGTATGACAGTGTCACCGTTAAAACTCAAAATCAAGTAAAGATTTTAAAAAGTAAGAAGCAAACTAAACAGCGTGGGCAGAGCCCGCAGTGGCTGTGCTCACCCTGGATGGGCTTGGCGTGCTCCTGGATCTCACACTGCGCCAGGCCGGCGACAACATCCCACACGACGATCTTCCCGCTGACGTCGGCGGAAGCTAAGCGCAAGGAATATGGTGAGCCAATGTTATGGTGGTAATTTTCCCTGGCCCATTTAACCTAGTATCAAGAAGAAAATCAAACCAAGTCAATACGTGCCTTGGGTACACCTGAACGTAACTTTCATAAGACATTAGAATCCATACAACATTCTCCGTGACGTCACACATATTGGAACATGCAAATACAAGGAAACTGTATTCTGTGTTAAACATTTTCACATTTTTTATTTTTATTTTTATATTTTTTTGCTTTTTGGGTCACACCCAGCAATGCACCGGGGTCACTCCTGGCTCATGCACTCAGGAATCACCCCTGGCGGTGCTCAGGGGATCATATGGATGCTGGGATTTGAACACGGGTCGGCTGCGTGCAAGGCAAACACCCTACCCGCTGTGCTATCGCTCCAGCCCCACCTCTTTTATTTCTAAACATAATGAAGCTCAACTTCTTTTAAAGCACACCAAGGGTCCTACATTTAAAATGAGAAATGATGCAGAGTTCTATTTTTTGAGACATTTGGATGAAAGTACCAGACTATCCGACCACAAAACAGTATGGTAGAATAATCAAGAAACTGAACTGACAGAACAACTGAAATCCTAAAACGCAGAAGGAAATGTTTTCCTGTAGGGTCTTCAGCCAGTTTAAATAGGACAAATATACAAAAACCTCGTGAAGGGAAAGACAGGAAAAAATATTAACACACTGTATCTAAAATCCTTGTTTTTCATAAAGTTGAAAAGAGATGTAAGTTTAAATATCGAAATTTATTCTTCTTAAAAAAAATAAGTGTGCGTATGTACGAGCAACCCAAGAACAGAACTTTTTATAGCAGTCACACTCATTGTTGCTAAGGGGAAGGACCACCAGAGATGCTTTGGGGTCCACATGGTCACATCCCGGGGGACTTGGTGCCAGGGGTTGAACTCAGGCCCTCCGGGAAGCCAATCACGAGCTCTACCACATAAGTACATCCCTGGGCCCGCTAACTTAGTTTTAAAACAGAAACACAATTCCAGCGTCCATCAGGCTGAACCTGGCACAGCACTGGGGCTAGAACACAGTCCCCCGCTGAGCCAAGGCCTTCGCTGCCCAGGAACGTGGCCACAACCTCGCCTCTTCCGCTGCCTCTTGTTTTCTTGACCAAGTCACTGTTTCCGCTGCTCCCTTTCACCTTGTTTCAACTTATCACTGACCCAGGTACTGTCAGCGCCTGCACACTCAGAAGGCCTATTCATGTCCCAAGTCCCAGACACGGCCTGGTGCCCAAAGGTAGGGCCTAACAAATATGGTTCCAGAGATGAGTTTCAAGATGACAGACGCTTCAGAAACATCTGTGTGGTGGACAGGCAGGGTTTGCAAATGCACTCGCACAAAGGCCTTGAGGTCTTCCCTGAGCTGATTACAAAGAGCTTTTTAATTTTTAGCCAGCAACACAGCCCCCCCAGTAAAACTGTTAGCCTGTCTTTTTAAAGGCCACAAAATGTGATCTCTTCAAGAAAAAGAGTCCTCGAAGGCATCTGTTTCCAGAATAGGGAGGCTAACAAATGTCCAAACTGCACATTTGGTCGAGCCAACGCATCTTTCTCTACAAGCAGTGGACTGAGCGTTTCCGGAGATGATTCAGCTGCCCTCCCTCATCCTGGCACTCGCAGGCGCCTCCCTGGCTTTCGTCTTGAGCCACGCACACCGTGTCTTCCCATTGTCCACAGGCCTAAAAGAAAGAAAACCACTGGCCGAAACCATCCACTGCTAGCAGCCAGTTCAACCACGCCGTCGGATCCAGCCTTTGCTTTCACCACGGCCAACAGACGCTGCGCTTCAGTGGTCAGCACCAAGGTGCGACGGGGATGGTCTTCCTTTAGTCCTGGTCCCCTGGTCTTCCTCCACATCTGACACTGACCTTCCCGAGATCTGTCGGACCCACTGCTTCCAACGAAGCAGGACCTTTAGCTGCTTCCATCACCGTGTTCTCGCACCGCATGATGGCGGATGTGGTGGGATGGGACAAGGCTGAAGGACCGAGCAATATCCATTAGCTCCCACTTCTTTGGCTCTTCATCACTTTTATTATTTCCAGGTCCGTCACTTGATGTGGTTTCTGACGGGCAGCAAGAGCGATGGCCTTTGTGCACTTAGGGCACTAGATGGACAAACGTAAGATTACATGAAAGAATGACAGTCTGAGAAACGCGGGCAGAGGGGCTAGCTGTCCAGGGAGTGGGCGCCTTAGCACTGCAGGCAGGTGTTTGCCTTGCACATAGCAAATCGGAGGCAGTCCAAGAGTAAGCCCTGAGCTTGGTTTGGGTGTCCCAAAGGACCCCTTCCCCGCTAAAAATGGTGCAGGAGGCAGGTGTGAGGACGGGTGGCTGTTTAAAGCTGTTGCTGGCATAAAATGCTACATTAGAACACTGAGGGGAAGGACTGGAGCAATAGCACAGCAGGTAGGGCATTCGCCTTGCACGCGGCCGACCCAGGTTCAATTCCCAGTATCCCATATAGTCCCGAGCACCGCCAGGAGTAACTCCTGAGTGCAGAGCCAGGAGCAAGCCCTGTGCATTGCTGGGTGTGACCCAAAAAAAGCAAAAAAAAAAAAAAAAAGCAGAATACTGAAGGGAGGGATTCCTGGTCTTCAGATGACATCGGGCACATTCAGGGTGCTCTGGCCGTAGACATTCCTGGTCTTCAGAAGCCATCAGTGGACATGCCACGGTTTGTCCTCAACCAGTCGTCACGTGACACACGAGCATATTCTGGACATGTCTTTATGATTTATTTTCCAGATTACAGATGCAGCCGATCCTCATTATTAGCAACTCCTGTGGCTTTCTTAATTTGTCTATTCACTCTACTCTCTAAAATCTACTTGTGATTTTATTTGCAAAATCAGTATCTCCGCTGTCTCACCGCCATTCTCGACACCTGCAGAGTGGTGACAAACCAGAATCCCCCGACATACATGTACATTCCCAGCTGAGAACACAGCACCTCAGCTCTAATGATGCAAACAAGTGCCTTCCATGTGGGCTGCTTTTGACCTCAGTTTTGCGTTTCTCTCAGATAACTTCACGATTTAAAGAGTTTCCTAAGCATGTTGCTGCAAGGCTGTTCCTAAGTACAGGAAACGGAGATGCGCTTTAAGGGGAAAACAGGCAACAGCAGAGCGTTCCATCAAAATGAAGGTGCAGTTCAATGCCAATGAACCAATCATACAGAGTAAGATTTCTTCTTAATAGAAACACATATAAGACGGGGTACAGACTGATCTGCTAACAAAAAATGTTGTGACCTACTGTGATGGACAGGTGGTTAAGGAGTTGGACTAAAAAAAAAACTTGTGACCAAATATATGAAGTAATCCTGCTTTCTCAGTATTTCCAACAGCATTATACAGTAAAAACTGGTTGTACACATGTGCATATATGTCTGTAAATTTGAGTGGGTACTCTTAAATCTACAGAAGCTATCTGTTTATAGTACTTGAATTCCATTTACATGACTCCAAAGCAGTGTATATATTTAAAAATCATATAGCTACAAAGCCAAACTATTTAAAATCAAGAAGAAGGAGAATTTCCTGAAGCAGCCCCAAAGGAAAAGAATGTATACGGAAAACAAAGACACAAATTTTTCACTTGAAAGTATGCAAGCTGGAAGATAAATGAAGTGCTATCTTTAGAGTACTACAAGGAAAAAAATCAGGAGAACGTAAAAAATTTCTTCAAACAAACAATGAATCAACCAAGAGCTAAATATGTATCTCAAGTATTTAAAGAAAGCCATGTAAACAAAGAGAATATAATACCAGACTATACCTTAAATCTAAACATGTAAAAAAAGGGGTTTAGTACCACCAGCAAGTCAACCTGTACTTGTGGGGCAAGTGCATCAGCAGCTTGATGGTGCCTTCAGGCTTCCTGATACCCCAAAATTGCTGCTGTGCCTTTGGTCAGACCCCAACACTTGGAACCAAGTTTATCAAGAAATTAAATGAGAGGCTGGAGCCATAGCACAGCAGGTAAGGCATTTCCCTTGCACCCGGCCAACCCAGGTTCAATTCTGAGAACCACCAGGGGTAATTCTTGAGTGCAGAGCCAGGAGTAACCCCTGTGCATCACTGGGTATGACCCAAAAAGCAAAAAAAAGAAATTAAATGATCAAAAGTTAGGTATGTGAGAGCCATGCCCACAAACCAACTCCGGCTCAGCTATACAAGCTCTTTTATTGGCCTTATTTCAGTCAGAGACCCAAAATAAAGCTCGAAAGAGAACAGAAGTCACAATCTCGGACCCACACATGGCTGAACAGACCGGGTCATAGGTCAGCCTGGAGCCCTCACAGGCAGAGCCCCGGCAGCCATTTGCTTCCATAATCCAAAACTGCCACCATACCCCCTGCATGACTCGTCTCCGGACGGACCTCACCAAGAGAGAATCTGCTGAAAATTCTGGTTTTGTGAATGAAATCTCCAGGCTTTTCAGAGTTGGGATGGGCTACCTCTCCCCACTTCCCAATACTCCGGGAGCACTGGCAGTCACCTCCACGAAACAAATGCTGCGCCACCATGTAAGCTATACTACCGGTCTTGCTTCAGAGACCCATAAATAAATCTCAGAAGAGATCAAAAGCCACAGTTAATCTTGGACCCACACATGGCTGAACAGACTGGGGTAAATCGGAGGGGAGTGGGTTGGCCTGTGCCTGCCCAAGAGAGCCCCTCGCAGCCACGTGCTTCTACAATCCAAAACCGCCGCTATACCCCCAGCCTGACTCCACCGTCTCAGGACAGACCTCACCAAGATAGAATCTGCTGAAAATTCCGGTACGCAGGTTTTGTGACTGAAATCTCCAGGCTTTCTTGGAGTCAGGATGGGCTACCTTCCCCATCTCCCTGTACTTCCGAAAGCCTTGGCAGTTACATCCACACCCCAAAAGTTAAAAGTTAAAAGCTACTCCTGCTTTACCGTCCCAATAAAAATACCGAAAGACCTGAACAAACACCATGACCTCTTAGCATCTGTATTGTAACCCAGAATGTACAAAAGGAAATGGAGAGAGCAAGAAGTGCCTCCCATAAAAGGAGGGTGTGAGTGGGGGTGGGGGATGGTGGTAAGGAAGCAGGGGGACATTGGTGGTAGGAAATGTACACTGGTAGAGGGATGGGTGCTGGATCATTGTATGACTGAAACCCAATTATGAACAGCTTTATAATGGTCTATCTCACAGATAGTCAACATAAAAGCATTTATTAAAATAATGTAGAGTTCATGCCCAATTCAATGAAGCTTAATCAATGGCTGAATAAATAGCAGTACTCCTACATTTAAAATAAATAAAAATAAATGTGGAAAAACTCCAGAAGTGGAGTTTGTGGGATAGGAGAAAATAACAGATTTTTCTCAAAAAAAAAAAAAATGATACATAACATCAGACTTAATGTTACATTTCATGAAAGTTTGAATCTTTCCCTCTGGGCTCAGAAACAAGAGTATCCTCTTACTGTTCCTATTTATTATGGCAGAGGTTCTAGCCAACGTAATATGGCAAGAAAAATAAACAAAAAAGCACACAAAATACCAATAAAAAATGCAGCTCTCGTGTGACTTAAGAATAGCGGGTGAGAGTCTTGGGCATCGTGGCAGTGGTGAGTGGACAGCAAATTTTGCACACTGAAAGCTAGAGACAGGACAGGGGCTAACTGCCTGCCTAGAATGCGACCAACCCAGGTTCCATGCCCAGCACCGCATGGTTCCCCAAACACCACCAGCTGCAGCCCGGAAGCCCCCAGCACTGCTGGATGTGGCCTGGAGCCCCCCAGGCACCACAGAGTGGCCCAGGTGCTCCTGGCCCTGCAGGGCTCTCATCACATATCTTCAGGCCCTGACACTTGACCACAGCACTGTCGGCCAAAAAAGAGGAATGTACCGAAAACCATAGGCGTGTTCCCTTGAAGTGGGCAGATTCAATGGTATGCATAGCTTATTAAAGTTGTTACTAAAGACAAGACCAAAATTCTGAATCTTGACCTCCAATCCTAACCGCTCTTCTCAATTTTCAGATCACTGTAGTTTCTCCTGGTGTCTCACACTTTGCCTAGAAAACTTTAAATCCACGGAACTCACACGTACTCACCTTTATCACAGCAAGACACTCATTTAGTTACTCAGACCCATGGAGCCATTCTGGTCTCCAACTCTCCCTAAAATGCATCAAGGTCACCCCTTACACAGCTCCCAAATGCTTGTTGGCCTATGCGTTCCTCTAGCACCTCCTGATGGGGTCATGGAACCCTTGGAGCACCTCAGGGTGGCCCCAGACACCCAGTGATCATCATGTCATCAGGCCCTTATGCTGAACCACCAGCCTTGTTATCAGAGAATCCAGGAGGGGACCCCCAACTCCTGAGCACCACCCTGAAGCCCTAAAATCCAGGGATGGGAGATAGGTCAGCAGGTAAAGTGCTTGCCTTGCCTACAGTCAACCCAGGTTCAATCACCAGAACCCCACAGAATCCCTCAAGCCCACCAAGAGTCAGCCTGAGCACCACTGGGTGTGGCCCAAATACAACCAAAATACCCTTTCAGAAGAGGGGTACTCTCCGGCTGCCTCAACTTTCATCATTGTTACCAGAGTATCATGTCCTCAGACCACTTCACACCTTTCCGTGAGTCTCTCCTTTCTGTGCTGGGCCCCTCCGTCCATTTCTCACTTGGGTAACTTCTCTTCACCCGTCTCTAAGCTGAGAGGTCTGTGGTCCCTGGATCCCTACAACTATGGGACGTGTGGAGTCTTTCTCCTCCAGAACCCGTGCAAGTCTCAAGTAGCTACTGAAGGGCGTTTCCTTTTCATTCCTCCATATCCTCACTACATGCTCTGGGCTCAAAACAAACGAACTGCATGAATGGTCTGGGAAATGCATTTCCTTTAGGCTTCAATGACCTAAGAACTCATCTGTAATAGCTCAACCCGGACAGATATCATCATATACATGGAAATGTTAACAGATTACTAGTACATGTAAAAACTCATCAATAGTTAGCATGTGACTTAGTGAGAATCTCGAGACATCTGAAACTTTAGAATACACAATATGCAAAGGAAAGCGGACTCTGACTTACCTTGACAACATCGGCTTTATGTTTTTCTAAAACTTGAAGCGTTTGGGCAGTATTGGAATCAATCACCACCACAAGCGAGTGACATCCATAGGCAATTAAACCTTGCCAGCCCCTAATAAAACAGCAACATCAAAATTTAAGTATAAAACAAAGCAAGACTTCTCTTTTGCCAAGACATCCTCAATAAGGCGACGCCAGGGGCAATAAGCATCTCCCTGCTAAATTAAAAGTCTGGCTAAGTTTTAAAACATCGGTGGGGGTTTATTTTTCTTTAGGATTCAGAAAGGAGGTGGGGGGCAAAGGACGTACACAGAAAGCCGTGAGAATTTGCAAAGGACGGGTTGTCCACTATAGCAGCATACATGAACCACAGTCCACAACAGACCCAGGGCCGATCAGCACATGCAGAAGGGTTGGAAACCACTGGTCTGCCAGCCTCGATTCTACACGCCCATTTGTGGATCGGTGGGCAAGGTCGGTGCTGATCCACAGGTGCAAAAAAATAAAATAAAACTGAAAAACAGCTGCTCTAATCTCGGGGTGCATGCACCTCCTAATTACTGGGCTTGGAACCCCGAACCTGCACAGAGGGCCTGGGCCCGCGGTCCACAGCATCTGTCCCGTGATGCCACCAGAGCAGAGACAAACGCTGGCCCGAGGGTGCCCGAGCTGTGTCCGCCCCGCACCCCTAACGCCCCCTCCCACCTCCAGCCCCGCCGGGCCAAGGGGGACGTGGCTTCCCAGACGTCTAACCACCGGCTCTCCCAGCTGCCTGGTCCCCTCCAGCCAGTGGCAACGGAGGGGGGGCGAAGCGGCGCCCCGCACGGGGTCAGTTCCCCAGGGGACAGTGCCCAGGACGACACAGGAACAGAGGGGACAGGCCCGGCCGGGCCGAGGGAGGTGGGCAGGGCCGGCCGGGAGGGGGCGGGGGCAGGGCCGGGAGGGGGACGAGGGCCAGGGCCGGCCGGGAGGGGCTCGGGCCGGCCGGGGGCAGTGCCCGGGGGCTGTGCCCGGAAGCCCTGCAGGGGGCTGTGCCCGGAGGCCCTGCGGGGGTCGTGCCCGGGGGCCGTGCCCGGAGGCCCTGCGGGGACCCTGCCGGGGTCTGTGCCCGGGGGTCGTGCCCGGAGGCCCTGCGGGGGCCCTGCCGGGGTCTGTGCCGGGGTCCGAGCCCGGAGGCCCTGCGGGGGCCCTGCCGGGGTCTGTGCCCGGGGATCGTGCCCGGAGGCCCTGCGGGGGCCCTGCCGGGGTCTGTGCCCGGGGTCCGAGCCCGGGGGCGCGTCCCGCCGCCGCCGGCTCACCAGTCCACGGCCGTGCGGTTGTGCGCGCTGAGGGCCCCGGTGAGGGTGCGCGCCGACACCTTGAAGTTCACGGTGTGGGGCAGCATCGCGGCGGCGACCGCAGCCCCCGGCCCAGGCGCGACCAGGAAGCGGCGGCGGCCCCGGGGTCCGTCGGGACAGAGTCCGGCCGCCTCCGCCAACGCCGCCTTCCGGTTCCCGGCGCGGCAGGTGCCACCGTGCGAGGTTCCGCCGCCCCCGGGCCCCGGACGCGCGCGTTCCGCCGCCTTCGCGGTTTCGCTTCCAAAGCCTCTGGGGCTGGGCCGGGCGGGGGGAGGGTGGGTGGGAAGAGGGGATGGGGGGCTGCTTCCTGGGGTGCTCTCTGCGCCTTTGCAATCGTGGGAGGATGAACTCAACATCCAAATGGGCTCTTTCCGCCTCTGAACTTGAGCAACTCCCCCAATAAAAGGAGCGCTCTGGGGGCTGGAGCAATAGCACAGCGGGTAGGGCGTTTACCTTGCACCGGTTGACCCGGGTTCGATTCCCAGCATCCCATATGGGCCCCTGAGCAATTCCAGGGTGATTCCTGAGTGCAGAGCTAGGAGTGACCCCTGTGCATCGCCGGGTGTCACCCAAAAAGCTAAAAAAAATAGAGCACTCTGGAGTGAGCAGGGATGTTGAGAGGCAGTTTAAGTGCTCGGGAGTTTTAGGGGGAAATGAACGAACGGGGTGAAGTGAATGAACGAGGACTAGGAACTCTTTACAAGTAATGCTCAATTGTGGGGAACGTTCTTTCTCTGGTCTTGGAAACAGTGATGAAAAGAAGGCCCTACTCTTGGGATGATGCCGGGTAGCTTTGACTTGGCACTAGGCCTTGGTCTCTTGCTCCTCTGCCACAGGCCATGCCTCTGCCACCTCTGTGCCCAGCGCTGCCTTGTTAGACCCGTCACCTGGCACTTGAAAGACTGACTCCAGTCATTTCTTTTCAGCTATGGTTTCCCTGGGCATTTGTTTCTCTCCTTACATGTTATTCCTTGAATAACAAAAAGGAACAAATTATTGGTGATTTTTGTCTTCAAGCAATTTTGTGGCCTTCTTATTCTTTTTTAATTAATAATTTTTTTAAAAAAAAAACACTGTGATTTACAAACATCTTATTATTCTTTTTTTTTTTTCTTCTTTTTGGGTCACACACAGCGGTGCTCAGTGGTTACTCCTGGCTCTGAGCTCAGGAATTACTCCTGGCGGTGCTTGGGGGACCATATGGGATGCTGGGAATTGAACCCGGATCAGCCGCGTGCAAGGCAAACGCCCTACCCGCTGTGCTACTGCCCCAGTCCCAACACCTTATTATTCTTATAAAACAGTATTTTCTCAAATAACATCTCCAGCATTCACTTACTGTTAAGTCAATGAACAAATTTGGATGTCAGGATTTCAAATGCAACTTCACCTAAAGCTGTCCCCTTTCACTTTGTAGCTTTACCATCTGGGCCCAACCCCCCACATGGTGCCCTAAGGAAGCTTTGGAGGCCACCAAAGATGCTCATAAACACAAATATGAAAGCATTTGATCCCCCACAGCTGCTCATTGATTCCAAAAGTCACCATCCCCCTCTTTCATAGGATCACAACCATGGTTTATATCTTGACAAGTTGTCGCTCCATTAAGTGAACAACTATTCCCACTTCCTTAGACAAGTCGCCAAGACTTAATTCTAGCCAGTGAAATATAAGTGCAGGTTTTGTGACAATGCAATCACTCTGTTGTGGTCTAGCTGAGCTTTAAAAGGTTCCATTCAGGAGAGTGTTACCGGCACGCTCTCCGCCCAGACGAGATATGGAGCAGCTGTACACGAAATGGCTCCTCTGCTCCTTAAAGACTATGATCCTGGAGGCCTACTAACCACTTTTGGCACCCAGCGGCTTCTTATAGAAATGCATCTAGACTGGGAGCTGAGCTACAACCCCATGCCGCCCCAGGAGGGGAAAGGTTTTTTCTCTCTCGACCTTTACTTTCGGCTGGGGTGGTGGCAGCGGCAGCCACGTGGTGACCGCCACCTTCTAGAACCCACTACCCAGAGGTACAAGCTTGCAGTGACGTGACACGCAGGAGATCTTGGGATGGGGGTGTTACCGGCACGCTCTCCGTCCAGACAAGAATCGGAGCAGCCACACACGAAACTGTGAACTGAGCTAAAATATCAGAAATCCAAAACCGGCAACAGCAGCTATGTGAGCTCATTTACTCTTCATTCTCAGCAATGGAAAACAAATGATCAAATGATGCCTCTTCAGCAGGTTTGATTGTTGGGGGGAAATTCTAAGTAATAATAGTTTTCTGTTGAAATATTGAATGTTTTCAAAGTATAGAGAGAATAAAGTGAAGATCATTAGCCACACAGGTGGGGGGGTGGGAGGGGGTTATACTGGGGTTCTTGGTGGTGGAACATGTGCACTGGTGAAGGGATGGGGGTCTGATCATTGAGTGACTGAGACTTGAACCTGAAAGCTTTGTAACTTTTTTCATGGTGATTCAATAAAAAAAAAATTTAAAAAGAAAAAAATGAATAAAAGGTTCCACTCTTGGGCTGGAGCTATAGTACAGGGGGGGGGGGTGGGGGGTTGCCTTGCACATGGCCCACCCAGGTTTGATTCCTGGCACCCTATATAGTCTCCCAAGGCTGTCAAGAGTGACTCCTGAGTGCATAGCCAGGAGTAAACCCTGAGCGCTAGGTATGTGGCCCCCAAACTATAAAACGAATTTATAAAATGTATCATTCTTGTGCACTGTTTCAGCATTTATCCCCTACCGGGTATGTCTGTCTGGGAGGGGAGAACTTTGTTTCATTTTGGTTTTCTGTTCTGTGAGATAATACCCACTGTACTATCTCACCAGCCCCAAGAAGGGTAGCACTGTAGCACTGTCTTCCTGTTGTTCATTGATTTGCTCGAGTGGGCACCAGTAACGTCTCCATTGTGAGACTTGTTGTTACTGTTTTTGGCATATCAATACGCCACAGGGAGCTTGCCAGGCTCTGCTGTGTGGGCGGGATACTCTCGGTAGCTTGCCGGGCTCTCCGAGAGGGATGGAGGAATCGAACCCGGGTCGGCTGCGTGCAAGGCAAATGCCCTACCCGCTGTGCTATCACCCCAGCCCGCAAGAAGGGTAACTTAACTTATTGAGAGGGGTCAATTTTAATACAGAAGAACAAATGTACTCTAGTAGACCTCAAGCTCTCAGAAAGAAACCAATCCCGATTTTCCTTTCTCTCCAATGTCTCACAACCATTCCTGGCATGTGGTTGGTCCTCTATAAGTATTTGATTATGCAACACTTTTAAATGACAATAAGCATAAAGCAATCAGGACAGAAATGACAATATGGAACCAATGCAGTAGCTAACAGATGGAGAAGGACAACAGGTAAACCTCTTAGAGGAAGTAAGATTAATTTGTTTAAATATATATGCTACCTTGAGAACACTAATGCGGAATATTCAGGGCACGTGTGGCTGACCAGATGGGCTTGGGATGGTAATATGTGTCCCCCGGTACACGAGTAGAACATCAATATGCTAATGGGTTTTATGGCCTTCCCTAAATCACCTGTCGTGGCCCGTGTGGGAAGACAGAATATTGGACACTGGACAACCCTGTAATTGGATAGAACCTCTGCTCTACAGTGGTGCCTAAAAAAATAATCTCTCACCCCATGCCTGACAGAGTCATTTGCAAGCCTGGTAAAGAGGGCTCCAAACTTCCTTCTATTGCCAAACTACTTGCATCCCCAAACTAGTTGAATTTAGTTCTCTCTTCTTTTTATTAAGTTGGTGGTGACAAGAGTACAATGCTGATATTCATGATTCCCACGCTGAGGAAACAAAGGAAAGGAATAAAGTTAGAAGATAGAACTGAATACCTCACTGACTTCATAAGTAGACGTGCCCAGGTTACATTAGAGCAAGAACTAGCACATAAGTTGAGACATGGATGGAAATACCTAAGATAAAGAAAACAGTAACCAACTGACTTCCCAATACTTATGGGTGTCAGGTTCTATGATCAACCTTTATCTGCACCAATAATGTTGTAGGAGGGGCTGCTCAGGGCTTACTACTGGCTCTGGGTTCGGGATCACCTCCAATGGTACCTACGGGACCACGTGCAATGTTCAAGCTCAACCCCAAATCTTACCCATTGTGCTTTATTTCCATCCCAATGCACTAGCTATATTCAATCAGCACAAGACACAGGACCATATGATCACAAGTATCTTCTGCATGACACAATTAAGATTTACAGGGTTAAGTTCTATAGACAAAAAGAAGGTAAACGCAGTTTTGGAGCCTAGGGGAGAGTGATTCCAAAACTCATACTTTAACCATTGACAATACCACATTGCCCTCCAAATCCCAACCCTATTCACAGCAGAGCGGCAATGAACTACAGATTCTCCCAAACAAAAACAACCCTACACACTTACTGAGGCATAATTTATAGACCATGAAATTCATCCTTTTAGTGTGCCTGATTTAGCGGCTGTTCGTATATTCAGTTCTGCATTTGCCATCATCAATGTTAGAATATTTTCATCTTTTCGACTGAAATCCTGTATCTGTGTTGTCACTCATTATTTTCCTCCACTCCTCTGGCACTCTCCACGTGATGAGCAACTGATGATGCTGTCTGTTTCCATATACACCTATTCTGGATATTTCATATCAATGGAATAGTCTCTTGTACCTGGTTTCTTCCACTGAGCATAGTATTTTCATTATTTATTCATGCGGTAACATATAAAAGTACTTTATTCCTTTTATAATGCTGAACAATAGCTCAGTATTTGGATAAAAACAAACATGACCCTTTACTTACCCATTCAGTAGCTGATGTACATTGGTGTTGCTCCTGATTTCCAACTTTTACAAATAACGAGCATTGCTTTATATATTTCTGTGTTTGTGAATTTGCATTTTCATGCCTCTTGGTTACATGCATAGAGATGGACATGCCAAGTCATATGTGAACTGCTAGCTTCTTACACTGTGGGTTGTGACTCCATATGGGGTTGTATAACTGAACATGGGGGTTGCAGAAAGCAGTGGGAACAGGAGAAGGTTTCTGAATGTTCAGGGACTGAAATGCAATTCAAAACCAACCACATTATGACTCTGAGATGTTTTCAGTTACACACACCCATGTTTCATTTCTGGGGCTAAAAGGGGGTTAGAATGAAAAACACTTAAAGAAGCTCTTTCTTAACTCTGTTTGACTTTTTTAGGAACTGGAAGACTTCTTTTCCAAAGAAGCTAAGCCGTTTTTCATTCTGATCAGCAGAGTGTACAAATTCCGTCTTCATCAACACTTGTTCTCTTTGAAGAAATCATAGTTATTGTAGAGAGTCTGAAGGAGTTCTTGCTGAAGTTCCAGTTTGCATTTCCCCCAAACTAGTGGTTTCCTGACGATTCTGTTAATGATCCCCCCAATTCCCTCATGATGTTGAGCATCTTTCCATGTGTTTACTGACCATTGTGTGTCCTCTATAGAGGAATGGCTAGTCTGATCCTTCATTCATTGTGAGATTTGGATTGTCTTTTCATTGTTGAGTTGTAATATGTATTTATGTTTCTAGATACAAAGCAAGAATCATTTTTTAAAAGTATAAAAATTCCACCATTCTGGAATGGCATCATGGACTCTGAGCCTTTTGACCGAGGAAATATTCCCAATAAGATTGGGTGTTAACATGAGGCTGACGCCCAAGGACAGTAGATACAAGGGCCAGGGGAATTGCCCCATAGCTGGAAGCCTGCTTCCTGAGAGGAGGGGAGAAGGCAGATGGAATAGAGAAGGAATCACTAAGAAAATGATGGCTGAAGGAACCAGTTGGGATGGGAGATGCATACCGAAAGTAGATAATGGACCAAACATGATGAACTCTCAGTGTCTGTGTTGCAAGCCATAATGCCCAAAAGTAGAGAGAGAGTATGGGAAATATTGTCTGCCTTAGAGGCAGGGGGAGGGTGGGAAAGGGGGGGTATACCCGGGATATCAGTGGTGGAGAATGTGCTCTGGTGGAGGGATGGGTGTTTGATCATTGTGTGATTGTAACCCAAACATGAAAGCTTGTAACTATCTCATGGTGATTCAATAAAATTAAATAAAAGATTGGGTGTTATGTCGAATGTAACCAAAGTAGAGAGAATGGGGAAAATTGTCTGCCACACAAGCAGGGGAAGAGTTGGAACAGGGTGGGGGGAATACTGGGGATTTTGGTGGTGGAAAGTGTGCATTGGTGAAGGGATGGGTGTTTGATGATTATATGACCAAAGCTCAAACATGAAATCTTTGTAACTCTATCTCACGGTGAATAAAAAAAAATCGGGGGAAAATAATAATAAAATAAAGTTAACATTCAGAATAAAATAAAAAAAGTAATGTGGAGATCACGCCCAATTCAGTCAGCTTAATCAATGGCTGAATAAATAGCACTACTCCTACATTATTTTTAAAAAAGATTGGGTGTTATTATAAACCCTTTATCTGCACCAATATTTCTGTAGGAAGGACTCTCAGGTATGGTGCTGGCCTTGCATGCATGCATTCCAGGTTTAATCCCCAACACCATGCATGGCCTTCCACGCCCCATCAGGAGTTATCCCTGAGTGCAGAGCAAGGACTAAGCCTGCACCCAGGGTTCCACAAGAACAAAAGAAGAGAGCTGTGTGCCTGTCATCAGTACACCCTGACTACTCTCTCTCCTATGTGGGATATAAAGCAGAGTCAGAGAAAAATAAAAAATGGCTCAAAGCAACAGAATCCATCAACTGGTCAACTGAACTGAGTTTGCCATGGTGAGGGGACAAAAGAGGAGGAGGTTTGAGTGCGGGGCTTGCAACAATCGTGGAAGGAAATGGACTTTCTGGTGGGAAATGATTGTATCTTGTTGGAATGCTGCATGCATGAAACACCATCACTGGCTATTGTTGTAAATCATGGTGACTACAATCAAATAAAATTTAAAAATAAAGGCATCTGTTTGATGCCATTTTCTTAGCTTCACTAAGCTTCCTTCCCCTCTACCCAGGGAAGTAACTAGCCCTGGGTGATTAAAAGCATCATTGGGATATTATTTTTATTTTTTGGCTTTTGGGGTCACACCCAGAGATGCTCAGGGCTGACTCCTGCCTCTGCACTCAGGAATCACTCTTGGTGATGCTCGGGGGACCCTGTGGGATGCTGGGAATTGAACCCGGGTCGGCCTCATGCAAGGCAAATGCCCTACCCGCTCCAGCCCCGGGATATTATTTTTAAAAGAGCCTAACAGGACACTTAGATTCTTTTTTTTTATTTTTAAATTTTATTTTATCACCATGTGGAAAGTTACAAAGTTCTCAGGTTTATGTCTCAGTTATACAATATTCAAACACCATCCCTTCACCAGTACCCATATTCCACCACCAAAATCTCCAGTATACCCCCCGCCCGCGCACCCCACCCCCAACTGCATAACTGATGAATTTCACTTCATTTTCTCTTTACCTTGATTACATTCCATATTTCAACACAAAACTCACTATTGCTGTTGGAGTTTCCCCCCAAGAAAGACAGCCCTACTAAGGAAGCATTTGATAATTAGTTTTCCATTAAAAGATTGTATTACAGTTTTCAGTTTTTAGAAAAGGTCTAAAAAGGTTCGCATGTGTTCCAGTCCCGCATCCCGGAGCCGTGTTAGTTGCTGCTCAGGACACTTAGATTCTTAAGGACCTTATTATTCACTGACAAGTTTGGGGCATAATTCTGTTTTTTTTTTTAATTTGGCTTTTGGGGGTCACGCCCATCAATGCCCAGGCGTTACTCCTGGCTCTGCACTCAGAAATTACTCCTGGAGGTGGTGCACAGGGCACCCAATGGGATGCCAGGGACTAACAGAGGTTGACTGCATGCAGGACAAATGCCCTCCCCTTGTACTATCACTTTTCCACCCGCTGCTTTCAGGGTCAGTACTGACCCCTTGGAGCTCTAAGGTCTTGAATGTGAAGAAAGATCCCTTAACAGTGGGCCTGTAAGAGAAAACACAGTGTGATGATAACGTGGGGTAGAATGGCAGTCACCAGGAGAACAAAGTCACGGCCGACAGCTTATAAACAAGGTGGGGTTCTTTTTTGGTGGGAGGGGGGTTGTGGAGAAGCAGCACAGCAAACCCCATGTCCACGTGCCTGGGAGAGGACCTTCTAGAGGGAGTGTGTTCCTGCTGGCTCTGTCCCTGAAAGGCCAGCTGTCCCCAGACACGGCTGCCCGGGCCCCAGCCTCTGCTCCACTCAGCGCCTACAGCTCAGCGCTTAGCTCCACTGGCCTCAGGGTCTACTTTTAATGAAGAGGAACTGGGTCTGGAGAGAGGACAGCAGCTGGGGCGTTTGTCTTGTACATAGCCGACCCATGTTTCATCCCTGGTACCACATAGGGTCCTCTGGGCCCTGCCAGACGTGATCCCTGCCTGGGCATAGAGCCAGGAGAAAACCTTGAGTAATTCTGGGGTTGGGATCCCCCAACAAGAAAAAAATGAAAAGGGCTGTGCACCTGTTGGCAGGGCACCGCCTCCTCTCTGATCCCCATGTGGATCCCCGGGCCCCTATTCTCAGGCTGAGTCTTCACCAGATGCACCTGGAGCTCAGGGCCTCTGTCTCTCACCAACTCCGGCACCCTGACACGCCAAGACATTGAAGGTGTTCGTCACGTCCCTCACAGCTTCGCTGTTTCCAACAAGCCTGTCCTTAGAGTCAGAGAGACAATACAGTGCTTCCTTGCATGTGGCTGATGTGACCCCTACGTTCAGTCGCTGGCACCCTACAGGGCCCCCCCCAAGTGCTGCCAAGAATGATCTTTGAGTGCAGAGCCAAGAGTAAGTCCTGAGCACCACCAGATGTGACCCCCAAACAAGCAACAAAATCAATGGGCCAGTCCTGAGTCATTGAAACCCGGCCCTTGAATTCCAAATGATGCTGTATTGTGAAGTTAAGGGGCCTGTGAGAATGTTCTAGATGAAGGCTGAGGGGACTGATACAGGAGTCCTCTGGGAGCTTTTCTCCTCCCAAGCAGGGCTCTGGCCAGGACTACAGACTGGCTGCAACCTTCTTAGAAGGAAGGATATGGGCCAAGGTGTGGATACTTTGTGTAGTCAGAGCATTATTATTATTTATAATAATTGTATAATAGTATAATAAATATCACTGTCATCCCGTTCCTCATCGATTTTCTCAAGCGAGCACCAGTAACATCTCCATTGTGAGACTTGTTGTTACTGTTTTTGGCATATTGAATACGCCACGGGGAGCTTGCCAGGCTCTGCCATACTCTCAGTATCTTGCCAGGCTCTCTGAGAGGGGTGGAGAATCGAACCTGGGTCAGCCGTATGCAAGGCAAATGCCCTACCCACTGTGCTAATCCCGTTGTTCATCGATTTGTTCGAGCGGGCACCAGTAACGTCTCTCGTTGAGAGACTTATTGTTACTGTTTTTGGCCTATCCAATACGCACGGGTAGCTTGCAAGGCTCTGCCGCACGGGCTCTGTACTCTCGGTAGCTTGCCTGGCTCTCCAAGAGGGGCGGAGGAATCAAACTCGGGTCAGCCGCGTGAAAGGCGAACGCCCAACCTCTGTGCTATCACTCCAGCCCATAAAAATAAATATAATAATATAAATAGCTATTCATTATTTTTATTTCTTTATTAGGTTGGGGGACCATACCCGCTGGTGCTCAGAGACTATTCCTTCCTGGCTCTAGGAGTGCTCAGAGGACTGTTGCCTGCTGGGGACCAAAACGGGGTCAGCTGCACGCATGGCAAGAGCCTTAAATACCTTAGGCCCTGTGCTGGCTTCCTGGTCCAATCAAAGCACTTTTTAAAAAGAGGCACTCCAGGGGCTGGAGCAATAGCGCAGTGAGTAGAGTGTTTGCCTTGCACTCAGCCAACCCGGGTTCGATTCCCAGCATCCCATATGGTCCCCTGAGCACCACCAGGAGTAATTCCTGAGTGCATAAACCAGGAGTAATCCCACCCGGTGCATCGCCGGGTGTGACCCAAAAAGCAATAAATAAATAAATAAATAAATAAATTTTAAAAAGAGGCACTCCAGAACCTAGAAGGCAATCACCCGTGAGCAGCTAGACAGGAAGGTATGCTGGATAAGAAAGCAAGTGGCCCTAGAACAGATGACTGGTTAAAGAAACTTTGGTACATCTACACAATGGAATACTATGCAGCTGTTAGGAGAGATGAAGTCATGAAATTTGCTTATAAATAGATAGACATGGATAATATCATGCTAAGTGAAATGAGTCAGAAAGAGAGGGACAGACATAGAGGGACTGCACTCATTTGTGGAGTATAGAATAACATCACATGAGGCTGACACCCACGGACAGTAGATACAAGGGCCAGGAGGATTGTCCCATAGCTGGAAGCCTGCTTTATGAGTGGAGGGGAGAAGGCAGATGGAATAAAGAAGGGATCACTAAGAAAACGATGGCTGGAGGAATCAGTCGGGATGGGAGATGCGTGCCAAAAGTAGATAATGGACCAAATAAGATGACTCCAGTGTCTGTGTTGCAAGCTATCATGCCCAAAAGTAGAGAGTGAGTCTGGGGAATATTGTCTGCCATAGAGGCAGGGGGAGGGTGAGAAAGGAGGGTATACCCGGGATATTGGTGGTGGGAAATGTGCCCCACAGGGATGGGCATTTGATCATTGTGTAATTTTAACTCAAACATGAAAGCTTGTAACTATCTTGCAGTGATTCAATAAAATTTGAAAAAAAAATTTTTAATAAAGAAAGCAAGTGGTCAGTCAGGTATTCTCACATCTGACACTGGAGATGCTCATCGGCTCCCACAGTTGACCTCTCTTGACATGGGTTTCCTCAGTGAGGAGTCCCTGGTCTTAGGACACTCACTGAGACTCATCGGGCTGGATGGAAAGCAGCCAGGCTGAAAGGGGGTTGTTCTGAGTGGGTGTTGCCAGAGCTGCTTTCTCTTGCACCCTCAGCTCTAGAAAAGGCGGAGGGTTTTGCAGTTGGACAGACAGATGGCCCGTTCTGTCCCAACCCTGGAATCCTTCTCTAGGATTTTAGGCAGCTTTAGAGGATAAGAATAGAGAGTCTCCGATGCAGCATCGTCCTGCCTGTGAAGATGAAGGGACGATGAAGCATCCTTACCTCTCAACCACCCTTTCCAGCCCTTTCGCTCTCCCCAGTCACCCACTTGAATGATGCATCACTGCAACTCATTCTTGGGGCCACTAGATTCTCCCAGGCTGTGCTGGGTCAACCACTGGTGGCTCTGAAAGGAAAGTACACTAGAGGGTTTCTTATTGGATTTCTTCATCAAAATTCAATTAATCCAAATAAGCAATGTCCTCACTGTGCTCCTGGAAGAGCATCTCATCAATTAGATGAAGCTAATGGGTTTGTATTTGGCTCAGGACCATGCTCTGGCCTGCCTGGCAGCTGGGGAGGGGAGGACGATGACAGATTCTATCGATTGCTCGTTCTCTGAGTGCTTGAACTTGAGTGGAAATAGACTGAGACTATCTTGCAGATTTGAGGATTGCCGACTGTTGTCAGGTCTCCCTCAGAATCCTTCGGTTATTGCAATTAAAAAATAAACTCCATCAGTGTCCTGTTGCTTTTCTCTCTCGTGATACGCTTGTGTCTCTATCCAGGACGGGAGAGTGACATGCGGTTCAAGTGGACGGTCTCAGAACTCCAGTCTGGCCCATACAAAGCTCCAGCATAGACTGATGGAATCAAGAGGCCCAGACGCCAGCTTAGGCCCATGAGGTTCTGACCCATGATCTCTGCCAAGTGTTGGCTCCAGACAACTCCTTTTATCTTCCAAAATACATAGAACAGAACTCTTTTTCTCTGAGGGAGAGATATGTCATCATCTTTATTGCTAAAGCAATTATTTTCATGTGTACACACTCAACTCTGGTCCAAATGAAGATCTATTTTATACATTTCACATGCGTCCTTTAAACCTTCAATCAGCATGCAGCATAAAATGTGTATAGTCATCATAATTGTCATGTGAATGATTGCGTGGCAGCCCTTAGGAAAGCAAGTTTATAGTAACTTCCCTAACTGGGTCTTTTCTGCCTGCTATTTTAGTTATTTCCCAAATTTTCATAACAAAGAAAAAGCTACACAATATATCCTTATGCTTAAAGTTGGTTGTAATTCTAATAAGTTACTTCCCTAAAACAACTTGAAGGATGAGGGTAGCTATCATTTTTTTCACTATTCAAACTTTCTAAATTATAAAACAAATGCTTATTGTTAGGAGACATAGAACCTAACAGAAAAGTACAGATACAAAAATTTAATCATGTGGTCACTGGGAAGATTGGCTTCTTTTAAGTCACTCAATGTCTCTTTGTAAAATTTATGGCTTTTCATTATGCTCAAAAGTAGAGAGAGAGTATGGGGAATATCGTCTGCCATAGAGACAGGGGGAGGGTGGGAAAAGGAGGGTATACCCAGAATATTGGTGGTGGGGAATGTGCACTGGTGGAGAGATGGGCGTTTGATCATTGTGAGATTGTAACCCAAATATGAAAGCTTGTAACTATCTCACGGTGATTCAATAAAATTAAAATAAAAAAAAAGTATGGCTTTTATAAATAAGTCAGACCATGGGCACCATTTTTTCTCATTTCTACTCAGGAATCATATGATAATCTCTTCCAAACGTTTTTCCTAAGTTAATCTGCCCTTTATTTATGAATTGTTTTTGAAGTGCAGAAATACACAATTTAATTTTTATTTATTTATTTGACCTGTTGGGAGCACATTTGGCAGTACTCGGGTGTTATTCCCGGCACTGTGCTCAGGGATCACTCCTGGAAGTGTCTAGGCAGACCAGAGGTGGTGCCAGGAACTCGATAGGGTCTGCCGCATGTAAGACGAGTGACTTATCTCCTGTATGATCTCTCTGGCCAATACACATTTTCAGTGGAATAAAAGACTCTGCCACTGATGCCTTTTCATCCCCTGATTGCAGGACTGTCTCTCACCACACCCAGTTCTGTGTGGGTCACAGCAGACCCGTGGGCCAGTCACAGGAAAGAGAAGGGGGCTCTTTCTCAAGTCCTCCGGGGACTCCAGTCTGACACCCCCACCCCTAGCCCCTGTCACCTGTCTCTCTACATCCTGTTGAGGTCAAGGTCCAGTGGTTATCCATGGGGGGCAGGCCAGGATGGTTATCTCCAAGTGCGTGCTCAGGGTCTGCAGGCCCTCAAGGAAACCTGCCTTCTGCTCTCTCCTGGCCTTTCCTGGGGTCACTGCTCAAGGTCCAGGGTCAGGCCCAGGCAGGAGGCAGATGCCTGGGTTCTCAGATCTGCCACGGGACTGTGATCGCCAAATAAGCCTGTTCCTGGGAATCTGGCTCCTGCCACGACCAACTAAGTGTTTGAGGGTGAAGCAAATGGGCAGGGCCTCTCAGCACATTCCTTAGGAAAGGCCACCTGCCAGGACCACACCAGACTCACTGGCACGAAGAAAATGTGCAAGAAAAATGCTCATGGCTCTTCACTGGGGTAGAACAGAGCAGCCATAAAGCGAATTCTCTGCAGAAACCAGTTTCAATCTGAACTTCTTGACATGGGGTGGGGGCGGAGGAAACTAGGTTTCTGGCATAATTGTAGGAGGGTACATTTCATTAAAGGCAGCTGTACAGTGGTGCCTTTTATTGGGAAGTTGAGCCATACCTAAAAATTAATATTTTGGAGTTGATGCCTTAGAGAGTCTCAAACAATTTATATTTCTGTTTCTCTCAAACTAATGTTTTAGCTCCCACCATAACCTGTCATTTGGTGAAACTGCCGGGAGATTAAAATGTCCTTCTTTTGGAGTGTTGCCTTCCCTTGCTGCGTGCTCCCTGGACACTTCGGCCGTGGAGGGTGTGATCAGGCCACGAGCCAGAACCTAAAGCTGCAGCAGAGGAGCCGTTCTCAGAGACACTTACGGGGCCTGTGATTGAGGGCCCCCCTGCGCCTCGTTTTTTTATCTAGCCCCTAAGAACAGTCTTTATGTGGCAGTCTGCTCATGGTGGGCTTTATTGCTACTGCAGAATTTGCATTAAGGCTCGTTAATCTATGACAGTAGATAGTCGACACCTTCAATGAGCCTCAGTGATTCAGCGCCACTATAATCACACAACATCAATTTTTAAACGGTTGGAAATGGTTCATTCCTGAACAAAGCCTCTCTTCTGAAATGAGGGTGCCTGGGGCACTGAACCATTCCTTCATGTCCTCGGAGCCCGTGGGGTTCGGGGGAGGGCTCTGGGTGGCCTCAGAGCAGCTCCCTTTCGCACTGTGGCCTCCCCGTCCCCAAGCTCCCGGCCTGTTCACTCATCCTCAGTGTCCCACAGGCCCCTGCAGCACCACGCCAGGGTCAGTTACACAGGGAAAGGAGGCCAGCCCCAGGGCCAGGGGAACAGAGCTACCGGGGGGCAGGAGGACCCCTTGACCCCCGCTAGACCAGGCTGCACCCTGCTTCCTAGGCAGCCCTTTCTTCTGCCCTCACTACCTTTCTCCTCCATGCAACACACACCTTTGCTGATCTTTCCAGAACCTTCTTCTTTAGCTGATCTTTCCAGAACCTTCAGATTCGAAGGTCAAAGATCACTGTTTGGTGTCATTCTATATTTTCCTTTTAAAAAGAGCCTCTACTTAGGTGGCCTTACAATATAAATAGTGTGTGTGTGTGTGTGTGTGTGTGTGTGTGTGTGTGTGTGTTCATGAACAGAATTGATACATTAAAACATTATAACTTGAAGTTTGGTAAATGCAAAAATAAAGACAGGAAGTCAATATCAGTTCTATCCAAATATGACTACTATTTGTGATTTTAAGTTCTCAGGGATGGAGAGATGAAATAAGAGTAAGGCAGTTGGGGCTGGAGCAATAGCATAGAGGGTAGGGCGTTTGCCTTGCACGAGGCCGACCCAGGTTTGATTCCCAGTATCTCATATGGTCCCCTGAGCACCGCCAGGGGTAATTCCTGAGTGCAGAGCCAGGAGTAACCCCTGTGCATTGCCGAGTGTGACCCAAAAAAGCAAAAAAAAAAAAAAAAAAAAGAGTAAGGCACTTGCCTTTCATGCTGCTGACCCCAGGTTCCACCCCCAGTACCACTTATGATCTTTTCAGCGCCCCTAGGAGTGACCCTGACACACTGCAGGGTGTAGCTAAAAGCCTCCCCACAAGTAATACTAATACAATGTTCACTGTATCACTGTATCACTGTCATCCCATTGTTTATTAATTTGCTCGAGCGGGCACCAGTAACATCTCCATTGTGAGACTTGTTATTGTTTTTGGCATATTGAATACGCCACAGGTAGCTTGCCCAGCTCTGCCATGCGGGCGAGATACTCTCAGTAGCTTGCCGGGCTCTCCGAGAGGGACGGAGGAATAGTTACTCTTGACTCTGCACGAAGGAATCACTCCTGGCCTGGCAGTGCTCAGGGAACTATATGGGATGCTAGGGATCTAACCCCAGTTTGCTGCTTGCAGAGCAAACACCCTACCGCTGAGCTATCACTCCAGCCCCAGGTTAAAGAACCTGTGAATAGGCCCCTTCCCCGTGTTTCCCAAATAGGACACAGCACCTCCCCCGGGGTACTGGAATGGTTGAGGGTGGTGGTAGTAGCCTGGCAAGTCACTGGGAGGCGCTTTCCGTTTGTTTGCTTAAGGACTTTGCAGGGTATGCTACATTAGTCTCTGTGCATGTGAAATAGAATTATTGAGGAAGAGAACTAATTTGAAGGGAGATGTAGAATAAGAGAGAGAGAGAGAGAGAGAGAAAGAGAGAGAGAGAGAGAGAGAGAGAGAGAGAGAGAGAGAGAGAGAGAGAGAGAGAGAGATCCCCCATAAAAAAAGGAAACAAAATTACACAGCCAAGTTGGGATGCAGAGGACTTCGCAGTGGGATATGTCATAAAGGAAAGAAGCTGAACCCCCAGAAGAGAGGGGTGTGGGTAGGACCAGCTGGGTGCGTTGCTGAGTGAATGTTTTTATGAAACGGGGCAGTAGGCCAAATTAGTTTGGAAACCTCTGCTTGAGACTCTTGGGCACATGTATTGGTGCTTTGTCAATCCTAGGTCCTTGGTCCAACTCTCTGCCTGACCCATAATAAAATCTTAACAGACATTTATTACACTGAACCAACAGTCACATTAAGCATTTTACTTAGTTTGGAAAAAAGCATAGATCCTTCCTACCTCACAGAGGGATATAATGAAGGCAAAGAGAAATCAAGTAGACAAAAAAGAGAGGGTAATTAATAACTTATTCTTCCTTGAAGACAGCAATCAGCAAATTACTCTCTAGCAAATCTTTTAGGAAAAATACAAGCGACATTAAGAATGCGACCTTGTACTCCAGGCTCAAGGAGAACCAGAAACTCCTACAATCTCCGGTGCCCCGCCCCAGGGGTCAAACCCAGATGACCCACCTTACTGGAGGCAGATAAAAATGTGAATGAGCACAGAAAAGAAAACATCAAAGTACTTGAAGTTAAATATATTTTCATGTATTGTTACCCTGAAAGACTAAGTATAATGGAAAGCATCTAAAATCACAAATTGATGCCCCAGCAAATGTTTTAAATTTGAACAGACAAGAAAAAAAAGAATGAATCAAGGAAATAGAGGCACTCTCATCTCTGCTGCTCACTGTTGTAGCAGTGGACTGGAACTACTTTCTTTGCTGGTGAATTCTTGGCTTTAGAAGACACTGACCAGCACTATTAATCTAGCACCATCTATAATCCATGACCAAAGATCTTGTCTGCATTAATTACCTTATTAATTAATTATGTCTGTATTAATTATCCTGAGTTATAAGCAAAACCTGGTTAGCAAGTGTGTTTGGAGGCCCTTCCACGCTGTGGGCCGGCTGGAAAACCAGGTTTGAAGAGGAGCTGGAGGGAGCTGAAGGTGAAATGGTGGCAGGAATGTGCCCAGGACTACCCTGTCCCCAGCTGGACTTGTCTCACCACTACTATGGGAAAATCTCTCCTCACTCTTTCCAGGTTCAAGGTCCCAGACAGAAGCATGCACACGGATGAGCATGGTCATGCTTGGCACCCCTAGGAGAGGACATTTGGGTGCTGTACAGTAAAGCATGACCAGTTTCTCCCATGGTCTGCTCTTCTGGGTCCCATATGCGCTTCCTCCTGTCCTGGTGCTCTTGCCTTGCAACTCCTCTGTCTCTCCTGACCCAGAGGCACTCTTGCTGCAAAGGGTCCCAAAGTCCTAAGTCCGTAGTTATTGGGTAGAGTCATAGAGAGAACAGACACAATGCGTTGGCCACAACCACATAGTGGGTGAGCACCCTCCTCAGCACACTTTTCTGGAGGGTTCTATGCCTCGGTTTTCCAATTGGCAAAGCTGAAATAATGACAACGTCAAAACAAGGGGGTTATGCTGAACATGGATGGATCTTCTGAGTGGAAAGGGCCAGCCCCTGGCACGTCACAGCTGTAGTAAATGGGGTTGCCCAGCTGCTCAAAGATCTTAATGGCTAGACACAGATGGGCTTTAAAATGCACTTTCTGCAATGTGGTTAGAACTGGAAGACATCGTGTTGGAAAAAACAAGCCAGAAGAAGGCAAACGTGGGATAATCTTACTTATGTGTGGTGTATAGAATATTGGATAAGGAAATGTATTGTAGTAATGGGGGATGATGCCTAGATCACCCTTGACCCCAGTGTTTAGAGAGGAGAAGGACAGGAAAGAAAGGAAGTCAAGGTGGGGAAGTGGGGTAGAAGAGAATAGGAAGTAATGGATGAACCGACATTAGGGCTTCAGTTAGTTATACTGGTGATATGACTGCGTGGGCTTGCTGAATATCCAAAACACAGACTCAACAACACTGAAAACAGCATCTAAGCTGCAACCACTGAACCATTGTAATGTGCCTATCAAGTTGACAGGCGCGTGTAGGATGGGAGTTGCATTGGGGAGGGAGTATGGGAACACTGTTGTAGGAAGTTGGCACTGGTGGTGGGGTCGGTGCTAAAATATTATATTCCTAAAACTCAAATATCAATAACTTTGTAAAATACAGTTCTCTAATTAAGAGCAAAAGATTGTGCGTGAGTATGCTTGCCATAGCACTTGCTGGCTGTGTGCTATAATGGTGGACATCCTGCCCATATCCTTTCAGAATCTTCCCTTGTTTCCCGGGAATCTCCCCTTGTTTCCTGGACTAGAGCTCCATAGAAAGGTGTCCAACTCCAGCAGTCAACATCCTGGAATTTGCCCTGAACCAAAGCCCAAAGGTTAAACAGTTTGGGTGGAGCAAGAATGTTCCAGCCCCTTCTTCCCTGTCTGACACTGTCCCCAGAGCTCCTGTAAAATCAAGCCAAAGGTCAGACTCCTGACAGTCAGCTGACACCACACTCTAAGTTGATTTCTTTCTCTTCCTCACCTATGACCAGATTGGAATACTTTTTAGTTGATCATTGTCACAAAAATCCTCACCTCGCTAGCTAAGCCAGGACCCATGAAGACACCCATGGCGGTCCTGTGGGACCCAGAGGGACCCAGAGTTGACCTGCCTCTAATCTCATTTTGGGTAGGTTGCATCCAGGAGCCTGGGTCTCCTGGAGGTATGGGGTCCAAACCCCTCATTGGGGCCCACAGAGTGAGAAGTATTGCTCTCATCAGCATCCTTGGTTCCAGATGTGGCCAGAGGGGACTTGGCTATGTCTCCCAGGGGGCCAGTGCACTCTGCACAGCACAACAGTCTGTCCACCTTGCCTGTCCTGATGAAGTTCCCCCCACTGCTCACTATGAAGAGAGGGATCTTGTTCTAATCCATGCTGCTCTATCAAGCATGGGCTGCGTGGCTTCGCCAACAAACATTTGTTGCTCGTAGTTCTGAGTATGAGGGACAGAGGGCAGCCCCTCTGTCATCTCTTCTGTTAAATGCACTAAGTCCCTTCATGAAGGCTTCACTTCACTCATTGAGACTTGAATCCTTGAGACTTGAGGATTTTAACCTATATGTTTTAGAGGGGCCCAGACATCCCATCCGTAATAGTTACAGAGGTGGGAGTTGAGGAATTGAAAAGAGTTTTATTTTTCTTTTCTGGATCACACCCAGCGATGCTCAGGGGTTACTCCTGACTCTGCATTCAGGAATTACTCCTGGCGGTGCTTGGGGGACCATATGGGATGCAGGGGATTGAACTCGGGTCAGCCACTGCAAGGCAAATGCCCTCCATGCTGTACTATCACTCTGGCCCTGAAAATAATACTTCATTTGAAGCAGCAACCTCAAAAGGAAATGAGCTTATTTAGACTTTAAGCTCATCTAGCACTGTAGCATAGCACTGTTGTCCCATTGTTCATCGAGTCGCTCAAGCGGGCACCAGTACTGTCTTCATTACTGTTTTTGGCTTATCAAATACTCCACAGGGAGCTTGCCAGGTTCTGCTGTGCGGGCGGGATACTCTCAGTAGCTTGCTGAGCTCTCTGAGAGGGATGGAAGTATCGAACCCGGGTTGGATGCATGCAAGGCAAATGCCCTACCCGCTCTACTATCACTCCAGTCCTTAAGCTCATCAGTAGTAGGTAAATGCCAGAGAGATAGTGCCTGGACCTCAGTTAGATTGTAAACCCACTCAAAACCCAACCTGTCGTTGAACTTCCTTCTTCCCTAAGGGACAGATTTCCAGTGGACTCCATTTGCCTTGGTTTATCTGTTGTGACTGACGGCCATGCCTAAACCAAACGGACACCGTTGAAATGGAAAGTGGAACAAGCTTCAAAAGGCAGAACTGAGTGTGACATATCGGTGCCAGCAGTGAGTGGAGGCCTCCTGGTCAGGCGCCAATGAGCAAACCTGTTTGCTGTCAGGGACAGCTAAGGGTGGCATCCTTGCCCACCCCAGAGGCCTCAGGCTCTGCTGCAGGCAGTAACTGTTCCTGTCACCTCTCCTTTGGCCACACCTTGTTTGACCAGCCCCGAGTTCCTGAGAGGACTTCCTGTAGACCCCTTTCTTGATTTCTCCTCAGACCTCTCCACAGAGTTAGCCTGCAGTCTCTCACCTTGAGAAGCTCCTTCTTCTATAGTCATCACTAATTTGTGGGGAACTAGCTGAAAGAGAGCAAGAGAAAAGTTGCTGCCTGGGAAACGATAATCTTCTGGAAAATTTTTGAGAAATGCTGAGAGCTTCCTGCTTTCTGACAGGAGGAAGGGGCACCTTCCGTGCTGAAAGGCATCGCTGACAGGAAGTAGGGACGGCTCTGTGGCTCTCGGCCGGAAGCCTCCAGAGTCTGCTGGCACAGACTCAATCTCTTGAGGAAGCTGAGGCACCGGGGAACCTCGCCTTGCAGCACTGGCTGTCCAGGTCCAGAGCCTCCATTGTTGTGGACTCTTGACACTGCCTAAACATTGTCCAAGTTGCCAAGTTGCCAGTCACTTCTAGAAAGTTCCACCTCCCCTGTAATGAACTCCTCACTTACTGACATTGGTTGCTTTAAAAAAAATTATAGAATAGCTTAAGAGGTGTAAATTATTCTCTCATTGCAATTTGATTTGCAGTTCCCTGAAAATCAGTGATGTAGACCATCTTATCATAAACTAACTGCTGACCACTTGTTTTGGGTCATTTCTATTTAAGTCTAGTCATTTCAAATACCGGGCCTTTAGGGGCTGAGATGTTACTGAGTTGTAGTTTCCTATTTATTTTTTAAGACGTATAAATCCAAAGTATATTTATAAGTATAAATCATGAACATATCCAAATACACTTTTTTCCCAAAGTATACAGACAAATACAAAGTAACAGGTCCTACACTGTTCTTTGTATTTATCCTAAATATTTAAGCCCCATGAACTGGAGCAATAGCACAGCAGGTAGGACATTTGCCTTGCACTTGGCCGACCCGAGTTCGATTCCTCCGTCCCTCTCAGAGAGCCTGGCAAGGTACCGGAAGTATCCTGCCTGCACGGTAGAGCCTGGCAAGTTCCCTGTGGTGTATTCGATATGCCAAAAGCAGTAACAAGTCTCACAATGGAGACGTTACTGGTGCCTGCTTGAGCAAATTGATGAGCAACAGGACGACAGTGCTACAGTGCATTTAAACCCTGTATCTGATATGTAGTATGTAAATGTTTTCCCCCAATTTCAAAGGCAAACTTTTTTTTTATTGGTTCCCTTTGCTGTACAGAATCTTTCTAATTGGTATGGTGCCCAGTGTCTAGTTTTGCTTTTGCTGGGGACAGAAATTGAATGACTGCATCCATTTGTAGGATATATTTTTGCTGCTGTTGACCATAGTTTGTGCTATAAGACCAATGTCATAAAAATCTTCCCCTTAGTACTTTTGGGATTTTTATGCTTTCAAGCCTATGTTTAGGTCTTTAATTCATTGTGAATTGATTTGCATATATGGTGTTAAAATGATTTCATTTCTTTTACAAGGAAACTTCTAGTTTTCAAAGAAGCATTTATTGAATAGACTGATCTTTCCCTGCTGTGTGCTCTTGGCATTCTTACTGAAGTTCAGCTGACCATAAATGCATGGATTTATTTCCGACCTGTCTTTTGTGTCCCCAAGGTCTATATATCTGTCTTTTTTGCCAATGTTATGTTGTTTTCATACTATAGATTCTTAATATGTCTTGAAGTCAGAAAGTTCTTCATTCTTCTCCAACTTTGTTTTCTCAAGATTGATTTTGCTCTGTCAGGTCCTTTGTGGTTCCATCTGAGTCTTAGAATTATTCCTATTTCTGTAAAAAATTGAAATAGGAATTTTTTTCTATAGAAATTCATAAGAAATTCATAATTGATAAGGATTGCACAGGACTTGCAGATTGCTTTGGGTCTTGTGTTCCTATTAACCATATCAATCTTCCAGCCCAAGAACAAAAAATTAAATTCTTAATTCTTAAATTCTTCTAGCTGTGCTGTGTAGTTTTATGCAAGTTTTTGGCCTTGTTAGTTACAGTCATTCCTGAGATTTTTTTTTTCTTTTGGGTGCTCTTGATCAATACAATTGTTTGACTAATTTCTCTTTCTACCACTCCATTTATGGTGAATGGAAACACAACTGATAGTCTATTGGTTCTACAGCTGATGACTTTTCCTGAGTTCACAGAAGTACAAAATCCACATGACTCCACTTACATGAAGCATCTAAAATAACAACAGTCAAAAAAAAAATAAAATAAAATAACAACAGTCACGGAATCCAAATGGAGTCATGATTTCCAGGGACTGGGGGAGGGGGTCATGGAGAGTTAGAGAACTTCTCCCCCGAGACCCCCGTGCCCGAGATATGGAGGAGGACACTGCTGCTGAGAATGTGCTCGGCCCTGCGGTGCTGGATCTGTTCTCCCGCCTGCCTCCCCCCTGCACAAAGTCTATGGTCATCTCTCGGGGTTGCCCCAGGGCCCACCGTGCCTCCCTCCCTCCCCTCCTCCCCATCGAGGAAGCAGGCCTGGCCAATGACTGAAACAGAACCGTGCCCTTTCTCCTCTGTGGCCCAGAAACCGGAAGCCCCCTCCAGCCTCTGCCCCCGCATCTGCCTTAGCAGACCCCAGGCAAACCCAGCACATGGCCTGGATCTTCGGTGTCAGCAGAGCTGGGACAGACCATGGTTTGGAAAGTTGCTCCATCTGGTCTCTCTTAAGGGGCTTGAGGCCAGGGGTACAGGCATGGAACCCTCTTCCCTGGCGGGTCGAGTATCAACAAAGAGTGGCTGCACCCCGCACCCCATCCCCACTCCCTACCTCTAAACTCCGAGGGGGAGGCCAACTAATGAGCAGGACTGACTTTTGGGTTTCCATATATTCTATTTCTACCTGTGGTGATGAAAGTAGTAAATTATCCATATAGTGCCTTATTGCAAGGTCTTCCAGATAATATGCTTTTATTTACTTCCTTCATAGTCTACCAAATTGCTAATTCCTCCGATAATGTCGCCCGGGTCAGAACTGATGGATAATAAGGCAGCTTTCTACCTTATAATCATGTCTCGGAAATGAGTTGCCCTGAATCAACTCAAGCACTTTCAGGACTGTCTGATGAGCTGGGGTTGGAGCGTGAAGTCTGAAATTCAATTTGTTTGTCTCCAACTAACTGTCTCCATGGCTGGTGGATGTGACTCTGAAAATAAGCGCTGGGTGCAACGGGGCACGCACCCACCTGGGATCTGCCTTCTCTCTCTGGGCTGAGCACTGAGTGAGGAAGGAAGGCTCTGGTCTTGAGGACCATCCCACCCGGCCACTTCTCTCCTGCAGGCAATGTGGGCATGAAGGCTGGCGAGCTCGCGTCAGTCCAGATTCCCACTCGGGAACATTCCTTTCTATGTGACTCTGGATGCTGAGACCCTGACGGTTAGGAATGACACTTGAGGAGAAAGGCTGGTTGGGTCCTAGATCTAACCTAACTGCGATGCCAAGGACTACAGTCCTTGCCATTTCAGTCTTCGGGACAAACCTGAAAACTGCTTTATCATCATTTTATGCTGAAAAACAAGAGCGGGTGATTGCTCAAGAGCATCCCCAAAATCGCTGACAATGAATGAAAGGCTCACGCTGGTGAGGAAGTAAATGATTGAGGCTAATTTTTAGAAATCTAACAAGAGCTGTTCCCGGGGCCCCTGTGTATCCCCAAGTGATTGCGAGCGACACGCACCATCCCTGGGGAGTGGGCAGGGGTGAAAGTGTCTCTGCTTTGCAGCCAGTGTTCTTGCAAGTCAAGGGTCTTCTGTGGTCTGTTTATCCCGGCCCGTGCCCCGTCAGAGGTGTCAGGCATGAGCACTGGTCATTCTGGAGACGTCTAAAGGGAGATGCAGGACTGTTGGTGACTTCGGGTCATAACGCAAGTTGGTTGATCTGGAACTGGGCATTGAGGTCACTGCAACCCAGTGACTGAACAGGACAGGCTGGGGTCATGTCCTTAGTATGCATCCCTCGATGGAACTAGATTTCAAGCAAAGCCTGGGAAATGCTTTGAGCGTGACAAGCATGTCAACCCCCGTCATGGATAACAGGACATTGGCCAAGGTGTGTGTCCTAAGTTGGGGATAAGTTGAGGTGGCCAAGAAGTGGTGGGGGTGTTGTCTGTGCATCACCCCCATTTTCTTACCCTGAGGGAACATAACTGGAGAGAAGAGAGCAAGGGTCGTTTTATTATAAGAATAACCTTGGTTACACCGGTTGGTTAGAAAAGAGATTTACTCGCAGGCTTTAATTAGAAGTAGCAACTGTCTGTGACCATCTCACCACTGATCACAACTCACCAGGACAAGGTGGGAGGGAGGTGTGTCAGGCCTGAGAGAGGGGACTCCCCTTCATCTGGAAATGAATGCACACAGCAAACATAAACACGAGACGCAGCCACTCGCTGGGCTGTAACCTGACTGGAATTATTTTTCTAATTTTCTCTCTGGAACTCAAAATCAAATCTCAAGAGAAGCGCATGGATTTTCCAGAGGGGACAAGAGACACTTGGGCTATCGACGTGCCAGGGAAAGTCAGATCAGGGACTGGCACACCTTAAAAGAGACGGGTTGGGGTGAAGTCCTGCATGGAAGAAACGCACTGCCACTTCCTTCTGAAGGACCAGTCAGGAGGAAAGTCTTGCTACAGCAAAAGGGGGAGAGAGAGAGAGAGGAGAGAGAGAGAGAGAGAGAGAGAGAGAGAGAGAGAGAGAGAGAGAGAGAGAGAGTCGTTGGTGAGATCAAGGGAGACTACTGCCCCTGGGAAATCTACAACTGGGGGATGTGCGGATTTTATCCACCCTGGTTCTCTCCCCTTTGGAGGGAGGCAACGTTGCTCTGTGCCATAGCAGAAGAGGAAGACGATGATTCCAGGCCCCCAGAGGGTCCCTTAAGGAATTTTCTCTTCTGCTGCACTCCATCTTTCTTGCTGCAGACCCTGGGTTCCCCCTCCCCGACTGTAACACATCGGCGATGGCAAATGTGATGGTGCAGTGAGCTCCAGGAAACTCTAAACTCTGTGTTCTGTGAGTGGAGGCTAGAGACCACCCAGATGCCCAACCTGGACTTAGCGGCCCACTGGAGAGTTGAGGAGGCCCAGAAGACTCTAGTATGGCCAAGGGTTGGCGGGTGACTCTTCCTGCTTCCTCTTCAGGGCAGTGTCCCCCATAGGGATGGCCGGTCAATGGGGGCAGGGAGGCTGGGAGGAGGGACAGGCCAGACCAGGAGCTGGTTGGATCTGGGTTTACAGGACCTGCTGCAAGTACGTCCTGTTCCAATAGCGAATGTGTAGGGGGATGACGGTCTCTTGCAGATCTGTGCACCTGAGAGTTCATTGTCCTAAACATCCTCAGTCAGCTCTGAGCTCACCCCCACCCCACCACCCCCGGCCTGGAGAGGTTCAGTTTTGTCCATGGGTGCAGGGTCTTCTATCCCCTCCTCGGGGTTGTCTCCAGGCTTTGATGGACGGTTCTGCGAAGCCCAGCGTGCTCATTGAAGGCTCCTCTGGGGCATTGTCATGATGCTCACGGCCCAGGCCTGGGAGCAGGAGCCTGTCTGTGCCCAGTGCTCCGGCCCTGGCTCGGCCCAGCCCTGGGAGCCTCTCAGGAGCAGGACGTGGGGACCTTCCCCCCAGCAAGCCTCAAACTCCCCCCAACTCCTCCAGATCGCCTCATTTCCACTCTGTGCTTCATTGACTCCAGTCTTCAGATCGATCCACCCACTTTTGCAGCCCCCCACCCCGCCCTGCACTGGGGTCCAGGCCCAGAGGGCTGAGGGGTTGGTTCCTTTGCCATTAGGGCAAGGGGGGTCAGGGAGGGACTGTTTTGCAGGCTGCGACTGAGCTATTGGGCATCTCTTGCCTCCCCCCCCCCATCTCTCACTCCTTGGCCATGTGTGTCCCTGCCTGAGCATGTCCCCCTGTCACACGGATGCCAGACAGACGGGATCCAGCCCAGCCTGGCTACAGCTCCTTGTTCCATCTGCAATGACTCCACTTCCCAAAAAGGTGGGTTTAGAAGTCTGGGAGGGAGGCGTCAATGTAGGAATGTGGGGGACATGGTTGAATCCTGCACCAGGGCCAGTGTGCTTCATGAACCTGACCCTGTCTGTCCCATCTCCTGAGACTAAGTGAAGCACAAGTGTAAGCCTGGTCAGGGGCAGTGGGAACAATACAAGAGGGAGGATCTCAGGTCTGGCCGTTTCGGTGCTTGAGGAGATGCAGGAGTCTCAAGGCTGATGGTGACTGGTCACTGGGACAGTCCTGACTCCTCCGAAGGACATCTCTTCCTTTAGGCGCTGGTAGACGCTCAGTGGGAGCAGGAAGAGGAGCAGGAAGGAGGGAGGTGGAGAGAATAGGGCTGTGGGATAAGGTGGGACGAGGGAGGGAGATTTGGGGTTGGAGGGGTACCCAAGACCCTCTTATTTGGGGTGGGGAATCCTCATGTGTTGGGAGAGAAGTATCGACTTAGAACTTAGCACCCAGGACTCAGTACCCAGGGACTCAGCACCCAGGGACTCAGCATTCAGGGATTCAGCACCCAATAACTCAGCATTTGAGAACTCAGTACTTGGGGATTTAGCATTCAGGGACCCAGCACTGAGGAACTCAGCATCCAGGAACTTAATAGCCAGGTACTCAGCATCTGGGGAGTCAGTACCTGGGGGGCTCAGCACCCATGCACCAGGCTTCCTAGCTTCTGTCCTCTGAGGGATGGCCTTGGCACTGCACATCTCTGGGAATGAAGAGGAAGCATGTGGAACTGTGGTATGTGTGGTGGGTTATGCTGAAATTTGCTGACGCTCGTTATGCCATGTGACCGGGTAGGACTCTCCTGCAGGCTGGCCCACAGAGGGGACAGGGAGAACTGAGCTGGGGGCAGAAACCGCAGGGGAGCAGAGCAGAAGGCGTGTGGGGTTTGGTGGTGAACAGAGGGGTGAGGCGGAGGAGGCAGGGTCAGAGCTGGCACCCCTGCCTGCCATGATGAGCTGCTTACAAACGCTGCTTTAGGAAGTGCGTGCAAATGCCTGTGTTCTTTGCCAGCATCTGGAACTAATCCCCTCCAAGCAAGCGACTGGTTGTGCACCCAGCGCCTAGAGAAATCAAAACAAACCCTCTTTCATAAAAGACTCTCCTAAGGGTACGTAAAAATGTCACGGGCAGAGAAGTCATCTCAGTGCAAGTGTGATTAGAACAGATGAAAGTAACCACCCTGCGTAAGCGAACACGGTCCTTTCTTCTGGCTTTAGTTGAGTTCGAGCTCAGGGATCCCTGGCTGGCTACAGAATTCCACGTCCTCTCCTGCCGCCCCTCTCATACTCTTTTCTCCTGCAACTACTGGCTGGGACGCAAGACTGTTTCCCGGAGACTCCCAAACACTCCGAGCACGTTTCCAAGTTCCAGCTGCCTCTGCCTCAGTCTCCAGGCTGGAGCAGCTGATTCCCTTGGTTTGCAAGTGATTAAAACACCAGCGACCCAAAATCCTATTTCAGAGAGATATCTGCCATAAGTTGCATCATTGCCAACTTGTACTTCTCAGTTACATTATATCCCACATATGAGTGCAATCTTTCTATATCTCTCTGGACTTAGTTACTGAAATACTAAAATACAGAAACCCAAAACCGTGAGGCCACTAAGTGTGGTCACTCGACCTCATACCTCTTCATTCTCAGCAATGGAAAACAAGTTATCTAATGCTTCCTTTTCAGCAGGTCCGACTTTAGGGGAGAGACTCTCCAAACATTAATAGTGAGTTTTGTTGAAATATTGAATGCAATCAAAGTGAAAGTAAAGTGAAATTTGTTAGTTACACAGGCGGGGGGGGGGGCTAAGGGTGGGGGGGTAGGGGTGTGGGGGGGCTAGGGGTGTGGGGGTGCGGGGTGGAGCTATACTGTGATTCTTGGTGGTGGAATATGTGCACTGGTGAAGGGATGGGTGTTCGAGCATTGTATAACTGAGACTTAAAACTGAAAACTTTGTAACTTTCCTCATGGTGACTCAATAAAAAATTTTTTTAAAAAAAAATCCTGTTTCAGGATGGAACAGCAGAGGTGCTTCCTGTCCCCGGCAGTGTGAGACCCCAGCCTGGGGCTCTGTGAGGGGCTCTCACCAGCCCCCATCCATGTTCCAGGCGTGTCTGTACTGACATCTTGGGCCATGCACGCTGGGGTTCGGGTCCCCAAGGGTTTCTCCAGCCCCTCTTCCTGCTCAAGGCGGGGTTGTAAGGCCCCCGTTGGCCCTTGTGACTGGCTCTGAATATCATGCAGGGGCTCTTCCTTCTTCACCAACTGCTGCTGGAGCTCAAGCCAGGCTCTGGCGGGGCCTCAGGAGCCACGACACGTGTGGTTTTCACAACCTCCTCCTCAGAGGAGTCACAAAGACTCCGGGAAAGGTCAAGAGCAGAGCCAGCTCTGCCCCGCCAGGTGAGAGGGACATAGTGTGTATTGGGGGGGTGGGCAGAGGAGGAAAGAGGTGTGGGACCTCGTGTAACAGTGCTCAGGGGTCGCTCCAGTGGTGGTTAAGGGCACCATGTAATGCTGGGGATTGAAAAGGAGTTCACTGCATTATTTCTCCTTACAATGTAGCATCATCGACCTTCTATTGATTGAGCTCCCTATTGATTGAGCTACCTATTGATTATGTGTGTTTACGGAGATGTAACTCTCACATAAACTTCACCCCCAAGGATGTGGACAGTTGTGTGGGCGTCAGCAGAGTTGCACAGCCATCACCCCTAATCCCTGAGCATTTTCATCACCCCCCCAAAAAAAACCCTTTCTCGTGAGCAGTCTTGCTGTATCCTTCCCCACACACACTGCCTCCCCCCTCTACCCTCCACCTACTTTCTGTTTGTTTATTTTTGGGGGTCACACCTGACAATGCTCAGGGCTTTCTCCTGGCTCTGCACTCAGGAATTACTCCTGGCAGTGCTCCAGGGACCATATCAGATGCCGGGGATTGAACCCAGGTCAGTGGCATGCAAGGCAAATGTCATACCTGCTGTACTATAACATTGTAGCACTGTCATCCTGTTGCTCATCGATTTGCTCGAGCGGGTACCAGTAACGTCTCCATCGTGAGACTTGTTATTACTGTTTTTGGCATATTGAATACGCCACAGGTAGCTTGCCAGGCTCTGCCATGCGGGTGGGATACTCTTGGTAGCTTGCTGGGCTCTCTGAGAGGGACTAAGGAATCGAACCCGGAGTAGCCGAGTGCAAGGCAAACGCCCTGTCCACTGTGCTATCGCTCAAAAAAAACCTGTAGCCCATTTTTTTTATTCTCTGGATCACAGTCATTTTCATAAAAATATACAGGCTGGGCTTTAAGTCTGTTTTAAAATAACTAGGACTGGAAAGACAGAAAAGGAGGTAAAAAAATGCTTGCCTTGACCAACCTCAGTTCAAATCTCCTTATCACACAGGGTCCCCCAAGCAATGCCAGGCATGATCTCTAAGCACTGAGTCAAGAGTCAACCTAAATCGTGACCAGGGAGGATCCAAAACCAAGCTACATAGCTAGTAAAACATAACAAGTCATCAAATGTACCAGGTTTTTCTGTTTATAATACAATTGAAAGTGAATTGTATGTGGAGGTGAAAAGATTGTATGATTTGTTTTGTTAACTGTTTTCTTTGTGGGAAGGTCACCCTAAGCAGTGCTGGGGAGGGGGAACCATGGGGCACCAGGAATTGAACCCAGGGCCTCTAATAGTACTTGCCAAGCGTTCTCTTACTCAACCGTATGCCTAACCCCTGTAAAGCTATTTCCAAGTAAAATTATATCTAATGACTAAGGATAGAAATTTACTTATTTATAAATGCTAAGATTCTAGGATTTAAATTTTTTTTTTTTTGCTTTTTGGGTCACACCTGGCAATGCACAGGGGTCACTCCTGGCTCTGTACTCAGGAATCACCCCTGGCACTCCTCAGAGGACCATATTGGATGCTGGGAATCGAACCCGGGTTGGCCGCGTGCAAGGCAAACGCCCTACCCGCTGAACTATCGCTCCAGCCCCAAGGATTTTAAATTTTTTACGTCGCTGTACTATAGCCCTGGGGTTTGGGCATTTTGCTATGAAAGATTTGCTGGCAGTGCCAGTTGCCACCTGCCCACTCACAGCCAAGGAAGGGAGAGATTTGGGGGCAAAGGAGGGAACACTTCCTTGACGCTTCTCCCTGTGGACAGTCACAACATCCCAACTTGGCGGGAAGTCGTAACACCACATATTCGTGACTCAAGCTGCTGTTTCAGGCTTTCTTTTGTCAATCTCTGCTCCCCCGCTGTGGTGTCTCCAGGCTCGGCCCCGCCTCGCTCATGCCTGTGTGGCTCCTGGCGCTTCCTCCTTCCTCATTCACTATGTACCTCCTGCCATCATGGCGCCAGCTGCCCCAGTGTCCATCTGAACCCAGACACTTGGCTTTATTTATAATGTTCTGTCTCCAGGTGCGTTTGAGGCCAATCTGCCACGGGAACTGTTTCCCGTTCTGCTTTGTTGGTAGGCACTGTGTGGCTGAGAGTGACTGGCCCAGAGCTAGGGTTTGGTGTGAGCACAAAGGAGGTAGCTCTAGTGGGCTGAGAGCTGGGGACAGTGCTGTTGGCTAGCCTAGGTTTTGTCTGTGGCTTCTGGTTATTCCAGGGGTGCTTGAAATAATTGTCTTCCCTGGCCCACTCCCACTCTAAAAGTAGGACCTCTTGGTGGAACTCATTTTTCTGGTCTTAGCACCTAACGTGAGGCAGAGAGAGTCAGCTGAGTCCCTGAGAAGTCCCAGGAGAGAGGAGAGGCTGTGGCCAGTAGGGATGGAGGAAGAGCAGGGAAGACGGGTCACAGCGTGGTCCACCACAATGCCCAGTTGCGTGCTGTGGAAAGTCTCCACTCTTATCCTTAGGATCTCAGCTCCTAGACAACAACCTCTTTGTCCTCCGACAATTTAAGCTCATATTTGTCAAATGCTTCTGAGGCGATAGGTTCCTCGCCAATTCTGAACTATTTCACTTTCCCCTCTTGGCAGAGGAGGAGAGAGGTGTGGGACCTCATGTAACAGTGCTCAGGGGTCACTCCAATAGTGGTTAAGGACACCACATAGTGCTGGGCATTGAAAAGGAGTTCACTGCATGCAAAAAACACCTTGACCCTGGACTCTATCTGCAGCCCACTCTACAGATGAGTAAACCAAAGCGTAAACCATGACTTAACCATGACTCTTAAAGTCTTTCGTTTGTATATAGCACAGCTAAGATGAAATCCCAAGGCGGGGGGAGATTTCAAATGTTGAGATGCAGAAGGCCATCTATGGGGAGAAAGGGAATGGCCATCTACGGAAGGTCATTTATGAGAAGATGGGGAAGGACATCTAATCTTTGACAAACAAGACTATGAGGTGGATCAAAGAAAGACTTCCATCAGTGGTGTTGGGAAAGCTGGTCAGTCTTGTTAAAAATGATCTCAAACCCGTTTGTCTCACAATGCAAAATAAATTAATGACCTAGATACCAGATCCAAATTCATAATGTATCTTGAAATAACTATAGGCAGAACCCCTCATAACACTGAATATAGAGACATCTTCAATGACTCAACGTACTTGCTTTTTATTTTTCAGTTGTTTGTCCTTCCATCTGCACTCTGATTATTAAATGCAGACTTCTTGCAGTAAAGTCATGTTGCTCCCCTTTTGAAACACGAGAAGGAGGTCCAATGACAGAAAGACACAGGGGTGCTACTCTTTGCCCCCATTCTGATCTACAAGTATCTTTTCTTCCACTTAGTTTTACTTAATTGAAAGATTGTTTCATACATTTTTCCTCTTCCCATATCTATTTCCTACTCTCTAGTCTTATTTCAGAACTCACTCAACCATTCCTGCTTCAAAAGGAGAAGCTATTCAGATGGTAATAGAGAAAGCTCCAGGTGTAATACCATAATCTAATTTTAGGATATTATTAAGAGCATTTAATTCACATAATTGTGCTTTATTAGAAGACTACGACTACATCTTGGGTTGAATTGACTGGGACATAACTACTTTAGGGCTTGTTATTAAGAATTTAAATATTATTAGGCAATTTCTTATGGTTGTTCGAGGTGTCTAATTTCACTTGTAATAATGGATCTCTTATGAAACCTTCCATAGGAGATAATTTTATAACTCACAGGCTTTATTTTACATAATCCCTTCAATTCTCAGATTTTTTTTTCATTCTTCCCATTTCCAGCATGGGCAAACAGAAGCATTAGGTTTATGTGACCAGTCCATTACTAGTTAGTATTGCCTGGTTCCTCTGGGGTTTAATAGGCGAGTCTCTGTGCTGTCATGTTAATGATAAGACTCCATGTTCCATGCAATCTCTGAATAGATGTATCTGTCAGTGGTGAAAAAAAACTGGGAAACAGAGCTATGCACATCCCAGAATCATGGCAGGCTCACCAGCCAACAATTTGTACAAAGAAATAGCCGGGAAGCTTTCTGGTAGCTATTGAAGACTCTACTGGAGTTCTATTTTTAATTAAATTATGACCCATAGTATCACTGTATCACTCTCATTCCGTTGATCATCGATCTGCTCGAGCGGGCCCAGTAAGTTCTCCGTTTGTCCCAGCCCTGAGATTTTAGCAGCCTCTCTTTACTTGTCCTTCCCAACGGTGCCGCATTAGAGGCTTATCAAGGTCAGGGGAATGAGATCCATCATTGTTACTGTTTTTGGCATATGAATACGCCACGGGGAGCTTGCCAGGCTCTCCCGTGATGACCCATAGTAACTCTTATAAACTGATTCTTGATATTATGGTGGACCACAAGGTTGAACTATCATTATCAGTTGTGTTCTGTCTTGTGAAGTCAATAACCCTTCCCTGTTACCATTTCTATCTTCTGGTATTGTATAGATTGGCATCTCCCTGTCTCGGCATGACTAACCGGTTAATGCTAATCTTTCTTGACAGCAGGCAATCCTCACAATTTAGAAGGATGCTTAGAGACATTCTTGTTTCTGTTCAGTAGATGCCAGTAGGATCCTTCATCCCAGCCAAGGACACTCAAAATGTCTTGACGCATTTCCAGCAAGGCCCTAGAGCCAACTTACCCCTGATTGGAGAACTACTGTTATTGATGATATGGACAAAGAAAAGACTTTATTCTCTTAAGGTATTGAACCTTCCCGCAGAAGGAAGCATTATTCTTCACATGGAAGTCCATTTATCTATTGATCCTTCTATCATCAGTAGAAATCAGTTAAGAAACTGTTCCAGGAGAGAGGGAACCCAAAACTGAGCTAATTGAAACGTGACTCCTGGGATTAGATAATTAAGGATGTGCTTAGCTGGTTGTCTGACCCAAATCAATGCAAATTACAGTTTGACATGTCTTAACTATGAACCTGTTTTCTTTTAATAATGTTCCCTTTAGAAACTGTAGAACTGGGAATTAAGAAAACAAAGCAGGCTGGTGTCCGACTGCAGAGGGATCATGTCTGACAGTCAACAATATGATTACTCTGTAAAGCTGACAATTCTGCTATTTTGGGGGGTAGACTTAAAAATGAGACACTCGTCATAATGGGGAGAATGGGGAGAGGGTTCTGGGTAAAGAGGCAGCGATGAGGAATTAAGGTTCTAGAATATGGTCTAAATTTGTGGACTCTAGAGCTACATCTGATCTAATCTTAGGTCTTCTGATTCATCCACCTGATCTTGAGCAAGGAGTTTCATTTGTCCTGCCTCTCTTTTTTCTGCTTTATGATGTTGGAATCAACTCTCCAACATCATAAAACAGAAAAATAGAGACAGGAAGATACATAAAAAGCAATTACAAGGCATATTAAAGCTGGCTAAGTGGTGCCTATTATTACGGTTCACCAGTTAACTTCCCCAATTATGCATTCTGATGCCCTAATACTGGCAAGTTCTGAGACCCAGATCTTCAGGTTTTGCATCTGCAGCTTCACAAGATCTGTCAATTTCTCCCCACCGCCCCCATGCAGTGAACACCCTTGCATGTGGTAGGTGAAGGCCTGAAAATCTTGAAATTCATCATTTCTTTTTCCATAAGGAAGAATTTTTGATATTCCCCGAAGCATTCAAGAATGAAAGCCCACTCCCACTGACCCACCGCTGAGCTGCCATCATTACCAACCCGGCAAAGCCTCCTACTAGGTTTATCCTCTGGAGTTCTCCAGAGTGAGGAGGTCACGGGGATGGCGGGTAAAGGGCGCAGAATGAAAAAGACCTGGGGGTTTCCATGAACTTCGTGTTCAATATACGTTGTCAACGTGATATAGCTACACCCCACACTAGCGCTTCCTCGGGCTGCATTCATACAAACATTGCACTCAGAATAAAGGCGATAATTCACTTCTCCCAAGAGCGGCTCAAGCCCGACCTAGCGTTTTGATTCTGTTCTCTGTACATCAGCAAGAAAGGATGGAGAGGAAGAATGACTAGGCGGGTGTCTGAGAGCATGCTGTACTACTCCAGGTCGTCAGACTCACAAGGTTTTAGCTTGCCCACTCAGTGAGAAGTGGGACCTCGGTTCTGCTTCCTGTTTGCAGGGCAGCATCCAAAGGCTCATCCTGATGTCCTGGCTTAGCACCAACATCTCTCCCTTCTTGTTTAGGGCAAATTTTAGCCATCATAATCAAACTGGACCGCCTGTTTACGCTGGCTTCTAGTTTTGTACTGCTTAAACTTCCAATAAAATATCAAACACATAATGGTCAGTACAAGTAGCACAGCATCCATTCCTATAGCTCCACCCATCAATCCCTTGGTGCTGGTTACAGGGTTGAGGAAGCTTAGGCCATCAGAAGTTCCTTGCCATATATCTGGGGGCCCCAGATTAGGAAGATGGTCTTTTTTTTGTTTGTTTGTTTTTGGGTCACACCTGGCGATGCGCAGGGGTTACTCCTGGCTCTGCACTCAGGAATCACCCCCCGGCGGTGCTCAGGGGACCATATGGGGTGCTGGGATTTGAACCCGGGTCGGCCGCGTGCAAGGCAAACGCCCTACCCTCTATGCTATCACTCCAGCCCCGGAAGATGGTCTTTAAAGGTACCTCTCTTCATCCCACCTCACTGATGAGACTGTGGATAAGACACTGGAGAAATCCATTGTGGGGGACTGGAGCGATAGCACAGCTGGAAGGGCGTTTGCCTTGCATGCTGCTGACCCGGGTTTGATTCCCAGCATCCCATATGGTCCCCTGAGCACCGCCAGGGGTAATTTCTCAGTGCAGAGCCAGGAGTGACCCCTGTGCATAGCCGGGTGTGACCCAAAAAGCAAAAAAAAAGAGAAATTCATTGTGATTCCGCCACCATCAGTGGCAGAGCAGGCACTGGACCCCCCGGTGTGCCAGAGGGGTTGATTTATCCCAAGAGGAGGTCAGCTGCCTGATCATTGCAGGGGTGGCTGGTGGACGTGTGACTGGATTGCCTTTGTGCCACTTCAAAGGGAAGGCAAGGGCTCTAGGGGTGGAAGTTACAGGAAGAGGTTTTCATTTCGATGCCAAGTGCCCCTAAGGGGTCAGTGCTGGCTGCACTCAGCTGTGTGACTTCGGAGGCAAAGTGAGCCTGTTGGCACCCAGGTGTGTAAATAGAAATGGAGTCCGGAACGTGGAAGAGTTCAAACTGGCAGGCCAGGTAGGCTGGAGTTGGAAAGAGTAGAAACTTCCATATGAGCCTCAGTGAGACTCAGCTGTCTATCGGTCGGATGAGACTGCTTAATTCAAAAGGCTGCTCTGAGCTTAAAGCTGGTCCATGAATCACTGTCACTGTCACTGTCATTCCGTTGCTCACCGATTTGCTCGAGCGGGCACCAGTAATGTCTCCATTATGAGACTTGTTGTTACTGCTTTTGGCATATCAAATACACCACAGGGAGCTTGCCAGGCTCTGCTGTGTGGGCGAGATACTCTCGGTAGCTTGCTGGGCTCTCCGAGAGGGATGGAGGAATTGAACGCGGGTTGGCCTTGTGCAAGGCAAACAAACGCCCTACCCGCTGTGCTATTGCTCCGACCCGGGTCCATGTATATATTTAATAAATGAAGCTTTCTTTCTGGTCTCTGCCTAGGTTGGACTGCTTCACCCTTAGAGTCTAGTCACCATCCAGCCTGACTCACATCTAAGAACTGTGGCACTAAAAAAAATTTATTTATTTATTAATTTTTGGTTTGGGGGTCACACCCACTTGTGCTCAGGGCTTACTCCTGACTCTGTGCTCAGGGATCACTCCTGCTGGGCTTCAGGGACCACACGGGATGCAGGGGATTGAATCTAGGTTGGCTTTGTTAGGAACCACTTCGCCGAAGAACTGCCATGGCAGGCCTTGGGGCCACTGAGTGACTTGGGCCTCTTCCAGGAACAAGAAAAGCAGAATAACCAGATGCTTTTGTCAAAGATCACATTCCCGGAATGAGATTAGGTGTCTGGAATGTAACTGTCAGGAAGTGGGCTGGATGTTACGGGCCAAAACAACAGCAACAACGAAAAGAAAGTATCTACTCTATAGATAATAGAAAATTGCTGAGTAATGCCTACTTGCTGAAATGAAAGTATAAGAACTTGCTGAACCTAGTGCTCGGGGTCCTTGTTGGAACCCGCTGCGTCGGGCAGATACTTGGACCCCAGCTCGCTGGAACAATAAACCTCGCTATGTGATTTGCAGTATCGGCTCTGTTCTCTGTCCCTGGGGGGTGGTCGACTCTGGACTCTAACAGCTGCGTACAAGGCAAGTGCCCTACCGACTCCATCACCCTGGCCCCCCTAAGAATCATATCTTTGAAGGATCTGTTCTAAAACAATTTGGGTCAATGCCATAAAGCATTATCCACTAGATGTACAGTCTCATTAACTTTTCTGTGAAACCATCCCTGATTGTTTGGTGAACTGAAAAAAACTGCAATGAACTGGAAGAGCAACAATCCGGGGCTCCATCCTCTGAATCCTGGTTTATGATAACAATATAAAGAATATGTCACCCAGTCATAGGAATTTCTGCTTTCAAGAAAGCGAAGCTGAACCTATGATATGCATCTTGCAAAGAATAAGGACTTGGGTGTTTGAAAGTATCCCCAGGATGTTACCGGGCTTAGTTTATTAGTTTTTCCTGGGCACATAAGCCTGGATGTGGGAGCAAAAGGAACCACCAGGCGATGTGCAAGGAGTGAGTGACTCCTTCCAGCTGGGTTTTCTCTCTCCAAGCACCCCAGAGTTGAGAAGGAACTGCAGATACTCTAGGAAAGAAACTGGCACACGCTTAATTGCCACTCTGGTCTTTGTTCATTGAAACATTTGCTCTCTAAACAATATGAAATGACTTTGCTATGTGTCTGCCACGGTGGGGGCAGGCTGGAGGGTGGAAGGGAAACTGGGGACGTTGGTGGAGGGACGATCACACTGGTGGTAGGATTGTTGGAGCTTGAAATAATTATTGTGAGCTTGAAATAATTATTACAAACAACTTTATAAATCACGCTGCCTTCACTGTATCACTGTCATCCCGTTGCTCATCAATTTGCCCGAACGGGCACCAGTAACGTCTCCATTGTGAGACTTGTTGTTACTGTTTTTGGCATATGGAATATGCCACGGGGAGCTTGCCAGGCTCTGCCGTATGGATGGGATACTCTCGGTAGCTTGCCGGGCTCTCCGAGAGGGATGGAGTAATTGAACCCGGGTCGGCCACTTGCAAGGAAAACACCCTACCCGCTATGCTATCGCTCCAGCCCTTAATTAGTATAAATTAGTCTCGTAAGCAAAGAAGCACAAATAAAATAAAAATCATGATTACTAAAGCATTGCATGATTTTAAAATTAAAATTTCTCGACAACCAGGATGCTGGCCACTGGTGCGGGCCCACCCAGAGAATGCATGAGTGTGCCAAGGGTGCAGTGAGCGATGCGTACTCCTGCTGATGTTGCCTTAATAAAAATAAATTTGTAAGAAAGTTTTCTCTCTAAGGCACGCGGTCCCCAAGAGAGTGATTTATCAACCAAGCCTCTCTAGCATGCTGGCGGCTTTTCATTTCTTTCTATTGCTCTTTCCAGGGTTCCAAGACTGAAATGATGAAGGAAACCCTGAAGTCCCAGATTGACTTGGGGTAGGGACCTCGGAGGTTTTGCTCTGTCCACCCTCTGGTCCACCAAGTAGCCAGGAAGACCTCCCGTCTAGGATCCCAGCAGCATCAAATGGACATGCCATTCCTAATTCCTTTCTGGTTTAAAGCCCCCCTCCCTGGGGAGCGGGGGGTTGTGGGATGCAGTGTGGCACAGTAGGCATGCAACTCCTTCTAGCTCCAGCAGGTGGCAGGATGTCCCAAGCACATCCCAGCTGCCCAGGTCTTCGGAGCCTCCAGAAGGGGCTCAGACCTTGGTCAGAGATAAGAGCATCTTTCCAAGGCCTTTAAAAATGGAGACAGTTTTAACTGAATTTCCTTCCGAGGCATTTCCCTGCAGCACCACTGTTTTTGAAAGGTTGTGGGAGGGATGGTCAGCCCAGGAGCTTCCTGTTTTCATTGAAAGAAAGTCAGGGAATAGTTTTCCCACCCGATATCAATACGTGATTTTAACTGGTCCTTCAAAAGTCACTGGGATTCCTGAGTTAGTTTTTTATTAGTTTTTTTTTTTTTCTTGAATCACTGTGAGATAGACCCTTACAAAGCTGTTCATGATTGGGTCTCAGTCATAGAGTATCCCAACACCCATCCCTCCGCCAGTGCACATTTCCCAGTACCAGTGTCCCCAGGTTCCTTCTCATCACGCCCCACCCCCCACCCCCTGCCTGCCTCTATGGCAGGTGCGCTCTCTCTCTCTCTCTCTCTCTCTCTCCCTCTCTCCCTCTCTCTCCTTTCTCCTTCTCTCTCTCCCTCTCTCTCTTCTCTCTCCTCCTCTCTCTCCCTCTCCTCTCTTTCCCCTCTCTCTCTTCCTCTCTCTCCTCTTTCTTCTCTCTCTCCCTCTCTCTCCTCTCTCTTTCTCCTCTCTCTCTCTCTCTTTCTCCCTCACTTTCTCTCTCCTTTTTGTCATTGTGGTTTCATGGTTTACAATATTGATCCTGAAAGGTTATCAAGAATATCCCTTTACCTACTTTTAACATTCAGTTCTTGTCCCGTGTGATCATTCCCAGCTATTATTGTCATACTGGTCTCTTCTCTATCTTACTTACCCTCAGCCCCACACACACTTGTGGTAAGATCTAACCATTGGCCAGATTCCTGAGTTGTGAGTGTGGTTGGTGGCTGTGCCACCACGGGGCGGTTGGGACATGCCCTCGTGGACCCCTCGCAGGTCCTTCAGAGGCGTGAAGCTTGGAGTGAAAGCCGGGCTCTGTTCCTGCCGCCTAACCTGGGCTCAGGCTGTGGCCCAGCTGGCCAGCGCAGGTCATGAACCCAAGTCTGGTGTGGCCTCGCTTGATTTTTATTTCTCCCTCTGCTCTGACACCCCTCTGTTCAGAATCGGCTCAAGGAGGGAAGATGCATTTACATTTTTAATTTTCTCCTAGCTGAATGGCTTTTATTTTTAATCGAGCAGTGTACGAGTGGCAATTGGCAAGAGTGTTGAAAGCAATTAGGATGACACGAAGTAAGACTTTTAAAAAATGTGGGTTTAATTGAAGACGGCTGCAATGTCAAATCAAGTTGCCAGGCTTTCTAAGTATAATGAATTCTAGTGGTGCAGGCAGGTAGGCAGAGAGGGAAGGCCCCTCCCGAGGCCATGGCAGTAGATTTCCTGGGAAGTGACAGCTCTGAAGTTGTGAAAGCCCACCTTGCAGAAAACAGGGACTCAGACCTGATAAGACCCTCACCTTGTGCCAGCAATGGACCCTGAGGAGATTGGAACCCTCCCCAAGAAGGAAATTCCTCGAATACCCTTGGACCTCTCCCTTAATCAGATTAACTTCACTGAATCAGTCCCGAGAAGTCTTTAGAACATTCCAGACCAAGACATCCCAAGAAGATACCCTATAAAAGCCACCTTGAACAAAGGAAAGGCGCGCATATGCTGCCTGAGCCCATGTGCTGCTTGTGCCCACGTGGCCGAGCACATGCGGTGCCTGAGCATATGTGTCGCCCGCACGCATCTTCCCTCTTGAGATGTGGACTTTCATGCTTTCCTGTCTCATTCTAATTCTGGGTGTGTGTGTGTGTGTGTGTGTGTGTGTGTGTGTGTGTAGGGGCTCTCTCTTCGCCATTGGAGAAATTCAGGTTCTCTCTTGAGCATGTTACTCTCTCTCTCTCTCTCTCTCTCTCTCTCTCTCTCCCCCACTCTCTCCCCTCCACACCTTCAAAAACCCTCCAAATAACAAATAAAATCTATTTTAAAATCTATTTACCTCACTGCTTGTCTATTCCTGAAATTCTTTTCTGCAACGTGAGACAAGAACCCAGTAACCCTGGGCCCCGGGTGGGCCCACCAACGTCACTGGCCTTAGCACCAGTCTTGCAGCCACATGTCGTGTCTGGGTCCCAATCAACATCCTTTCTGGGTGAGGACTCTCAGTGACTGGAGAGCACTCTCATAGGCTGGAGTCATCTTTGCTCAGTGCCACGTCATAAAGTCAACCAGCACACGCGAAATGGGACAAATAGGCACGGCAGACTGGCCCTTAGTGGCTTGGCTCTATCTGGGATCAGAAATTAAGAAAAAAAAACATGTATGAGCCAAGGAGCTAGGGCAGTCACGCTCCCAGCCAGGAGAGCTGTATCTCACTGGTCCATGAGAAATTTGCTCCCCCCACTAGCAGGATTCTCTAAACTGAGAAGAAAGTCAAAAAGGGAAGGACACTTCCAGAGAAAATAAGAATAAGAATTCAGCTGTACTGGAAATTCTTCCTTAATTCCTCTCAAGTGAATCCCAGTTTAGCATCCCTGGTACTTGAAATCCTTCCATGAAAACCCTTATTGGGGCTAGAGCCATAGCACAGCAGGTAGGGCATTTGCCTTGCAGGTGGCCAACCCAGGTTCGATTCCCAGCATACCATACCCCTGAGCACCGCCAGGAGTAATTCCTGAGTGCAAAGCCAGGAGTAACCCCTGTGCATCGCCGGGTGTGACCCAAAAAGCAAAAAAAAAAAAAAAAAAAGGAAAAAAAAAAAAGGAAAACCCTTTCTGTGGCTGATTTCTCCAAGTCTTTTTTTTTTTTTTTTTTAAACAAAGGCACAGTCCTTGAGACAATATTACCACCGCAATCCTGTGTGAATCTGTCAGATGCATTTCCTCTGGGGCAGCAAAAGGGTAATGAGGGTTTCCAGTAGCAGGGCCTAGATGGAATCTTTGCCTTCTGGGTTTGGGTTCCCTGCAGGTACTATTTGCAAATAATGTTCCCAGACCCCGCTGAGCGGCTGGGAAAGCAGCTCTCTCTGCAGGCTCTGCTTCCTGGAGGTGGGCAAAGGACGCAGAAGCAACCTGAGGCCTTTCTGGTGGTCATTGTTTGCAAAAAGTGCTCCAGAGTCAGGAATGTGGCTTGGTGTGCCTCTCGGGCCACTAATGGCAATGAGCAGGCTTTGAAGGGACACGCAGGGTCCGGCCTGTGTGCAGGGACGCCCACTCTGGGACAGAAAGAGTTTTATAGCATCATTCTGCTTGAAAGCATGAAGGGCATAACAATTTCATCTTGGAAATGCTAGACCCATTGCTCACCCATCTTTAACGTGCAGTGGCTAATGACTTCAACCTCCATTCTTCTTGCCCTTGAGCAGGCCAAAGGAATAATGATTTTCCCATGAAACACATCCGTTCCTCTGCTGGTTCCGCGGCGGGAAGAATTCTTCCCCGCACAGCAAATCCTGATGCGCTAATTGATTTATCGTATAAGCATTGCTTTAACACCTCGAAACATTGTGCTCCCCCAGGAAATGAGGAGGATGGATAACTCGATGCCTTCTTCGTTTTAAAGGAAACCCCCCCACACCACACTGTGGGAGCACACACACACACACACACACACACACACACACACACACACACACACACACACACACACACACACACACACACACACACACTGAGGACAAGCAGTGAACAAGCACGCGCTCGTTTTAGTCCACCGTCGATCAAGTCTGCAGCGTTAGTTCCACTTTCAGTCCTGACACTGGGTATTTGTGTCTTTCCTCTTTGCTTTCTCCAGCAGGGCAGGCCAGGCCTGGGCAAGTCCACGCTACAGTTCCTGGAGTTTTCTTCTCTGGTAGGTTCTGAGTAAGGGCTGGCACCAAGCAAAATCTACAGGAGACTTGCAAGGAAGGCAGGAAGTAGAAACAGCAAAAGGGCACGTCCCGTTCCTGCTCCTACTCTGAGGACTCCCTGGCCCGCAGAAGGGAGCTACAGTCAGTCCTGCAGGTCCTCCAGCTCTTCCAGCCCCATCTCTAGCTTCTCCACCTGATGGGCCAACAAGATGACCAGAGCAGCGGGCTCCCTGGGGCTGGTGTGGGTGGGCTGAGTGGAGGGGGAGGTCTCATGCAGACTCCAGGGTTGGCTCCACATTCCTGGCTTCCTCCTGCTCTGTCCCAGCCCCTCCCTCTTTATATCCCCATCTCCATTTATTTTAAAGTTATTTTATTTTTTGTTTTATTTTTAAATTTTTTAAAAAAGCTTATTTTGTTTTTATAAAGTTGTTCACAGGCTGGAGCAATAGCACAGCGGGTAGGGCGTTTGCCTTGCACACGGCTGCCCCGGGTTCTATTTCTCCGTCCTTCTTAGAGAGCCTGGCAAGCTACGGAAAGTATCCCACCCACACAGCAGAGCCTGGCAAGCTCCCCATGGCGTATTCGATATGCCCAAAACAGTAACAACAAGTCTCACAATGGAGACATTACTGGTGCCCGCTCAAGCAAATCAATGAGCAACGGGAATGATAGTAATACAGTGACAGTGATTCAAACACCAATCTCAGTACCATGCACTTTCCCACCACCATGAGAGGAAAGTGTGTGAAGATGGTTGCATTTCATCCTGGAGCCATTGAAGCCCTTGTTTAAGCGATCACAAGCATGTATGTTAAACCCAAACAAATGTGTGCTACTTTTGTTACATCCATGGGCTAGAGTATGCCACAAATGCTGCCCTGTGCCCTGGACGTTCTATGTCGTTTTCTTCTGGGCGTTTTATTTCGTAGTCTCTGGACCTTGGTTGTTGATGAGATTATATGGCACCAGAGGCAGTTTGTGGGTGTGACTGCCAAGCTACTGGAAAACGGAGGGAGCTGGGGGGAGGAGGCCTGGTCCCAATCTGAGCCAGTCACGCATCCTGCATACCTGTTTTTTTTCTGCAGGTTCCCTCAAAGGTGAGGCTCGTCTGAGCCTGTGGAGAGTGGCCTTGAGCATGGCTGTGAGTTGGGTTCTGGAGGTTTTCAGCTGCTGGAGTTTTGCTGGGGTGGGGAGGGAAACTCAACCCTCCTCACTTCTAGCCAAGTTGCCCCATAGAGACAGCCTGGCGTGGGATCAGAACGTTCTGTCCCTCATCTCCTTTTTGACTGATGGCTCTGTCTGTTATTTCCCACAAGTTAAGTGACATCCTCAAGTGTACAATTTTCCCAAGTCCTATAATAAATTTCAGATTTTCTATCACTTTCAGGGTTCAAATTCTCAGATAAATCCCCAATTGATTAAAAAAAAGTCAGTCTTACAAAGAGATTATCAATGTTATTTTTAAATTATTTTTAAAAGTATTGACTATTGTCTTATCATTTTCTTTGTAATTGATTTCTATTTCTTCCATTTATGATCTTAATTTATTTAGTTTGTTCTCTGTATTTTGGGTTTAATTCACTTTTATTTTCCTATTTACTCAAAGACCTGAGATTAAAATCTGCAAAATTCTCTTTCATTAGTGTTGTAGTGCACTCAGGCTGTCTCAGATCTTATGATCTTTGTGCTCCTATCACACACCTTTTATAGAAATCTAATTAACAAATGCAATTGCATGTTTATATACAATAAAGAATTCATGGGATAATTTGATGTACATAAGCATAGTGATAGGATGATAGAATTTTCCTTTATCCAATTAACTTGACAAATCCAATGTGTTCTTATTAACATTTTTGGTGCAAAGTGTTTTATTACTTATAATTCTTCCTTGGACCTGTACATAATTTGGAAGCATGTCATTTCTCATTTTAAAATATCTGATATTGATTTCAGACTTAATTCTGAGTTAAGTGATTCAAAGTATTGGGGAAGGCGAACCACCTCTGACACTGCCACCGTGGAAGCTCATTCACTGGCCTTGACCCAGAGCCTCATAAATAAATCTCAAAAGAGATCAACAAGCTAGAGAAATCTCTCCAGACACCAGGAGTGGCTGAGACAATCTCTCATACAGGAACTTAATGTCTCCATGATGAGACACAACAATTTACAGTAATTTTCTTCTTAGGAAACATATTTTGATCATTTTTGTTAGCAAAATTATGGATAACAAGAAACATAAAATAAATTATTGCGGGTCTGCTATGGGGAAGGCTTAAGGGATGGTTGAGAAAAATTGGAGATAATAGTGGAAGGAAGGTAGAATGGTGGTGGGATTGGCGTTGGGATATTGAATGTCTGTAACAAATCATGAACAACTTCATAAATCACAGTATTTGTATAAAGTGTATGGGAATCCCTTACATAGGTAGGCTTTACCTATTCTATGTAAATTCCAAAATATATTAATACAGAATTGCCTTAAAAGTTTTATTAATGGCAGGTGAGACATGATTATTACTATAATGAGATCCAAGTATGAAATAAGATTTGATGTAATATACTTCAGATTCCAGAGTTGGAAACTCATATATGTAAGTGAGAATAGGTGTTTTTTATACTGTATTAAATGGTTTTAACTTTTTTATTTACATAGGTCAAGACTGTATAGTAATCACAAATTGGCTCTTACCGATTTATTTTCTGATCATTCTATTTGCCATTTCTTTTTTTTTGTTTGTTTAGGTTATAGAATTTATATATTTTTTTAATTTTTTATTTTTATATTTTATTGAATCACCATGTGGAGGGTTACATAGTTCTCAGGATTATGTCAGTTATACAATACTCAAACACCCTTCCCTTCACCAGTGCCCATATTCCATCACCAACCCCCCCAGCCCCCAGTATACCTGCTGCCCCCTTCCACCTCCCCAGTCCCCACCCTTGTAAGTGATAAGTTTCACTTCGTTTACACTTTATCTCGATTACATTCCATGTTTCAACACACAACTCACTACCGTTGCTGGGGTTTCCCCCAAAAAAGAAAAAGACAGTCCTATTGCCAAGGAAGCATTTGATAGTTCTCCATTGCTAAGAATATAGAGATATTAAGTCCCGCTGTTTGTTACATAATTTTTCTTTTTCCCCCCTTGCCCCGTGCCACCGAGTTCATGCCTGTTTAGTAATCGCCACGCTGTCTGACAAAGGGAAAAAAACCGAAAAGGATGGTTATTTCCCATCATCAGCTGGCGTGGGGCTCTGGCTTAGTTGATAGTCTAGTAGAGTGTCTGCAAGTAGTTTCTGGAACCAAAGGTCTTGCGCTGGTATCGGCTCCGGCTCGAGATTCCACCAGGGTCCCGCTGTTCCATGCACATAATTTTTCCCCTTATATCCCATTCCCATGCCACCAGGTCTGTTTGCTTAATGGACATCACACTATGGTTGACACCACGCCGCGTTTCTTCCCAAGAAAGAAGGATATTTCTTCTCAGCCGGCGTGGGGATATAGCTTAATTCAGTCTAGAGACATGGCTACCACTTTGGTTGCCTTCAATATTTCAGCAAAAGACTTACTATTATTGTTAGGATCTCCCAGAAAAGTCCGACCCGTTAAAAAGGAACCATTACATATTGCTGATGCTAAGATGACATTAGGTCGCGCGGCCGCTGCTGTGGCCGCGCGGTTTTGGGTTTCTGTATAAAGTCCAGGGAAAGTACAACCAGAAATAACATCACTACAAACTTTTACCCTTTTATGGTGCTCATAAGATGGAGAAACCTAGAGAGAGGCTCGGCGTCTCCATTTTGTGTTCAGAAAGCCGTGGACCCTGCGCTGTGCTCAGGAGGAAGGAGTTGAGAGAGAGAGGTTAAAAGAATTGGGAAATGCCCGGTTTCCACTGTCACAGCCCGCCATGGGGTCTCCGATCCCGTGCCAGAATTAGTTCAGTGGGCTGCTTGGAGTCCAAGGGCACTCTTTTGGGCTCTTCCATCATGCTCGATCCACAGCAGGGCCAAAAGGGCTCTATTTGCCATTTCTTAAATCAGTTTGTTATGTGCCTAAGAAGGCAGGTTGGGATTGGGAGGGAAGCTGAGGACATTGGCCGAGGGAAGGTCACACTGGGGGTGTCGGAACACCAAATGCTCGAAACAACTGTATGAGGAACAACTTTGATAAATCTCGGTGCTTTTAATTAAAATTAATTTTAAAGAGAATTATAACTTAATTGAATGATAAAGACTATAAATTTCGCTTATTTGCAAATGAGCAAGAGTTTATTCCCAAGAAGACAAAGCAAAACAAAACAAAGCAAAGTCCTAGGGAAGGTTTCCCAGGTGGTACACGGGGGTTCTGAGGTCACTCCTGGTGACAGTCCAGAAGTGCTGGCCTCTTTTTCTTTCTTTTGTTTTTGTTTTTTGGCCACATCCAGATATCTCAGGGCTTACTCCTTTATCTGTGTGCAGACATCACTCCTGGAGGGGCTCAGGGGGCCATATATGGTGTTGGGGATTGAACCTGGGTCAGCCTGAAGCAAGGTGAGCGTCCTCCCCACTGTGCTATACCCCCTAGTGTGGGGCTGCTCCGGCCCTTGGGTGCTAAAGCTCCACCAGGCTTACACCTAGTAGAGCTCAGTGGGTGGGCCTGGGGAAAGGCTTGTGGTGCTGGGGGTAGACTCTGTGTTTCTCTCCTCTCAGCTAGCTCCATGGCCTCTCAAAAATAAGTTTTTAAATCTTTGATAGTTAGAAGAGAATCTCTTGCCTGCATACCTTGCTGTGTTCCCGTGGCCCCTCAGAGGGGATGGGCTCCAGCTTCCCTCCCCACCCCGAGAAGAGCTCGTGGCGGCCAAAGACCACCGGAACCTAGCTACAGCCATGCTCGAGGCCCCTCTCCACATGTTCAGACGGGCCTCATGCATGAAGGTACCGGCAGAGGAACCCAGGTGTGTGTAATCCCATCAACGGCCAACATTCAGAGACTTAAAAGCAAGCTCCCAGAAGATATCTTGTAGCCTGCTTCTCCCTCTGGGAGCAACTGGCAAGCTTCTGAGAGTTTCCTGCCCACATGGGACAGTCTCACAAGCTTCCCATAGTGTATTCATATGCTAAATCCAGTAACAAGCTGGATTCCATTCCCCTGACCCTGAAAGAGCCTCCAGTGTGACATCATTGGGAGGGCTGAGTCGAGAGAGACTTCTAAGATCTCAGGGATAGGACGAATGGAGAGGTTACTGAGCCCACTCGAGAAGTCAATGATTAACGGGATTTCGTGATTTCGTGATTGATTGATAGTTAGAAATTTATTGAGACACACTTTATGACCTAGCATAATGGTGTGTGTGTGTGTGTGTGTGTGTGTGTGTGTGTGTGTGTGTGTGTGTGTATACGTTCCATGTATTCCTGCAATGGGAATGTATATCCTAATGTTGCTTAGTAAAGGCCAACTTGAGTTTATTGATGGTGCTGGTCAAATAATCCATGCCACTTCTGAGTTTTAAGTCTGTTTATTCTGTCCATTATTGAGAAAGAGGCATTAAGATCTGATGGAACCTATTTCTCTAATACTGTTACTTTTTGTCACTCATGTTTGATTTCTACATGTTTTATATTGGTTTTGAAGATGATAACCATTTTGCGTTGTTCGGTATCCTGATAAATTGACCCTGTTATTTCTATGATTTGTTTCCCTTCAGCTCTTTAATAGTCTGTCTTGAAATTATTTTGGTACAAATGAGTCCATGGAAACATTTTTATGTGCAATTTTTTCAAGATATATCTTTTTCCATCCTTTTTTCTTTTATCTAAGCTGGATCTTTATAGTGAATCTTTTATATATTTATTTTTGAAGAAATATTTTTCTTAAGAATAAAATTCAAAAATATTGCTAGACGTTTCTGAGGAAAGATGAATTTCTAAGTGGTATTATGTCTGGGCTACCAGAGGACCCAATATTAGCTTTCACAACTTAAGGCGAGTGATGGATTAGAAATAGAATTTCCCCTAATTTGTCAGTGGCTCAGTTACTAGGATCCTTTTGATGGCTATTTCTTAAATGAGAAATACGAGACTGAGACAGTTCATTTTGCTGGCATCCCAAATCTCAATAATAATGTCACTTGAATAATAATAGGAGATTATGGCTCTTGGCTGCAACTTGGGAGAAAAGCATTGTCTTGCTGCCTTTCAGCGGGTGTGTGCATGGCAGCATGATGATGCTAACTGAGTACTTACCCTGAGAACAGAGAAAAAGAAAAAGAATGAAGAACAAAGCAATTATTCCCCAAGAATCAATAGGTGCCTTGAAATTAAACAATCTTTAACTTCTCAGTGAACTGCCATGCCCACTCTCTTTGCCATCCATTACCAACATGTGCATTCTGAGTTTTTTTAATTGCTAGGCTGAATTGTATTTGTTGCTATACAGTCAGAAAAACATGAAATTTGAGTAGCGAGGTATGATGATGGTTACCTTCGTACTCTGTATATAAACATCATCTGGACTTCTACTTTGCTCTAGGTTTACTCTTAATTTTCACAGTGAGGATCAGAGGCCATTTGTAGTATCAAAATGTTCTTTTGAAAATAATTCTATCAACCTTCTAATTATTATTATTATTATTACTATTATTATTATTATTTTGGCCAAAGTTCAGGGAGTATTTCCAAGCAGGAGCGGTAAATCCAGATATACAAATTCACTTGCTGTATGTGTTGTGCTGGTGCAAGCCATGAGTGAACAGAGAGAGAGAGAGAGAGAGAGAGAGACAGCTCCGGATAGGACAGTGAATTTATTAGAAGCTCAGCGCTGAGGACCCCAAGTCAGAAGAGAAAAAGACTTGGAGCCCCATTTGCTGAGAGGGTCTCTCTTTCATCCTTTAAAAGTGGGCTATGATCTACATACTTTCTTATCAGTGAGGCAGGAGATACAGAGATAATTGGTAAAAGATCAAACAATCAAAGCATCTTTTCCATCTGGTATGGCCTTTAGGTACCAGAAGGAAAACAGTCAGTGACAATATATCCCGCCCTTTTGGTGCCACCTTCAGGTGCTGTCTCCACACATACCCATAAATTTGTCAGGCCCAGTACACTCCCGTAAATCTGGTGGCCTGGAGGACCCTTAACCCAGTTAATTGGGGTCATAAAAGCAATACTTCTTCCTCCCTTCTCTTGTTTAACATAAGGTTCCGTTTTCTGTTGCCCAGTCCCCACTATATTTTCTTAGTTCACATTACAATTTCATAATTCTTATTACATTCAGTTTCTTACTTATCCCTATACTATGTATTTCTGTTAAAAACGCAGAACCAATATAATCACAAAGGATTCCAGACAAAGAGGCTGAGGAACATTTGCCAAGATAATGTACCTGCATTCTCCAAGGAAGACATCGCAGACCAGGAGAGAGGGCTGAGGAGTGAATGTATCATAAAGGTGACAATAGATGGAAGGAATGACCTTGAACTGGATTCTGACCTAAAGGAAGGGGAGCTAAAAAGCAGGTCCCCAGGACTCTGGTTAGATTCTGACACAGGGTCGTTGTTGAATTTCCTGATCGTGATCACTGGACTGTGGAGAAATGAGTGTTATTATTCTTAGGAATCGCACAGGAAAACATTTGTGGGAAACATATCCAGTTTTTACGGTTCAGTAAAAAGTCTTTTCTTCTCTCTATTCCTCTCACCTCCTTAACCCCTGATAGATCATTTATGTATGTGGGCAAAATATATGAGAGTTTCTTATACTATTCTTACAAGTTCGCTTTATGTTTCGGGTGAGGTGAAAATAGAAAGTCATTAATGCAGCCAGCTAACAGATGAACTGTCCCACTAACCCCTGAGAAATGAGGACATTCTGGCTTTCCCTTCGTTGAAAGAACAGTACAGACCTTTGAGCCAAAAGATTGATCTGCATCCTGACTGTCTGTGTGACCTTGGGTAAGCTATGTGGCTTCTCTGCTCTTCAGTTTTCTCCTTTACAAAGCAGGGACAACAGATCCCATAAGAGAGTGATTGCAAGGAGTAAGTGAAATTGTGCACATAAAGAAAGAGCTTCATTTGATGAAGGGTGCAGAGGAAACGCCTGCTGTTCAAACTGAGGAACCGTGTCCGGTAAGAGTGGAACCTTCAGGCCCTGGTGTCGTCCAACGGGAATGGAATGCAACCAATGTTTCACATTTTAAATACATTTTTAAAAGGCTGCTGAAACTAATTTTAGTCACACATTTCTATGTAATCTAATAAACCTAAAATTTTTTTTTTTTTTTTTTTTTTTTTTTTGCTTTTTGGGTCACACCCGGCGATGTACAGGGGTTGCTCCTGGCTCTGCACTCAGGAATTACCCCTGGCGGTGCTCGGGGGACCATATGGGATGCTGGGAATCGAACTTGGGTCGGCCGCGTGCAAGGCAAACGCCCTACCCGCTGTGCTATTGCTCCAGCCCCAATAAACCTAAAATATTATCACTTTGAGATATCATCATTATAAGAAGTTTTTGGGGGCCATAGCAATAGTACAGCAGGTAGGGCTCTTGCCTTGCATGGGGTTGACCCAAGATCAATCCTCAGCACCCCATATGATCCCCTGAGCCTTCCAGAAGTGATCCCTGAGCACAGAGCCAGGAGTAAGCCCTGAGCACAGATGGCTGCCCCACCCCACACCCCCCAAAAAAACAAAACAGATGTTATTGGAATGTGTTCCATACCTTTTTTTTTTCATACAAAAATACTTAAAATCCAATGTATATTCCCATTTCTTGTCCTGAGCAGTTGGTTTTTCCACATTTCTAGTGCTGACTTGGCCAATGGATGAGTGCCTGCCACCCGGGCTAGCACAGGAGTCAATGTAAAAGATGACTCTTCCTCAAGCTCACACGTGCCATTTGCTTCCCTTGAGCTTCTACCATGGCTCTTGGGACATTTATACACACCCTTTCACAGAGCCGAGAATTATCATCTCCTTCCTAAGGAAAGTCACTTCTCGGCTATGAGCAAACCTTTCATTTCACGTACATCTCTCTTGGCTGGAGTGTCAGTGGCTTGTGGTGAATAGAAGGACTTTTATTTTATTTTTTTAAATTTATTTTGTTGAATCACCATGTAGAAAGTTACAAAGTTCTCAGGATTATGTCTCATTTATACAATGCTTAAACACCTGTCCTTTTACCAGTGCCCATATTCCACCACCAAAAAAACCCCCCAAAAAACCCAGTACACTTCCCACCCCCCCACCCCCCACCCCCACCTGCATAACTGATAAAATTCACTTCATTTTCTCTTTACCTTGATTATATTCCATATTTCAACACAAAACTCACTATTGTTGTTGGGGTTTCAACACAGAACTCACTATTCTTCTTGGAGTTTATCCCCCCAAAATACGGCCTCTATTGACAAGGAAACATTTGATAATTAGTTCTCCACTAATGAGAATGAAGAGATATAAGGCCGCGCTACTGCGGCCGCGCTGTTTAGGATTAATAGAAGGACTTTTAATTTTTTTTTTATGTGACTCCATGAGCTGAAGAAGCACAAGAGTCACCAAGATGCCACAGCTCAGGGAGACTCTGGCTTTGTTGTCAAATTCAGAGATGTATTTAGGAACGGGATCAAAAAGGGAAATGGATGTTTGGGACAGTCCCAACTGTCTTACTTCTGGACATGGATGCCCCACTGGAGGCTGCTGGGGACATTAAGTCCTTGTCTGAGGGTTTACTAAGCTTTTGTTGCAAGTTACAGCTTCTGTGTTAATTTTTTTGTTAGTCAAGATTAGTTGGCATCTACGTTATAGTCCATCCAATCTGGCGGCTCCTACTGGGATGTCAATGTCGTAGTATTTGGAGATGTCACTCCAGGAAGTCCAGAATATTTAACTGGGCAGTCCCAGTGGAGGCACAGTGGTGGCTTTGGGGTGTGGGAACAGCTGTTGGGACTTTGGTAGGGTGAGAGTTGGTCCGCCCCCCCTCCCAAGAACTTCCCAGTGGTCTCAGCCAGGAATAGGTATATGAGAAAGGTTGTTGCCAATTGATCTCTCTCAAGGTTTATTTATGAGTCTCTAGAACAAGGCTGGTAGATAAGCTTCCACGGTGGTGGTGGTGGTGGTGGGATGTGGGTGTGGCTGTCGGGGCTGTACGGAAGATGGGGTGAGGGTCGCCCATCCTGACCGAGACGGCCGGCACCTTTCTAAGTTCGTTTGTTCAAGTTTGACTCTTGATTCCAGACCATCACTCACTTTCAAATCATCGAGTTTCTGGCTCATAAGTCAATGGCCAGTCTACACATCTGAGGAGCGGGGAGATGGAAGGGAACGTTCTGGGCACTTGGTCTCCATGCAGGGCTCTTGGGGTCTAGGTCTAGGGTAGCTTCTCACTAGTGTGTGTTTCAATGCAGGGGATCCCGGAAAAGGACATGAGGGGGGGTTCCGAGCCTCTCTCTGCCCCCCACTGTTGGGGAGAATGGGGTTCTCCTGGCTTCCCTCCCTGCGAGCAGAAGCCTTCAAAGGAATCTCCAGCAGCCCGTGGCTGAATGCTCCAAGGGATGGAAAATTCTATTTCCCAGTCAGCCCCGGAGGGGAGCCTGCCTCCTTCTACACCACACAGGAGGGATGTGTGGGCTCCTCTTAGGGGAGAGGGCAGGACTGCTCCTCCAAGCCCTGGGGGATGAGAGGACTGCTACTGCAGATTCACAGGGGCTCCACTCCCAACACCAGAGGATGAAGGGCATGGGACCCCTACTGATCACAAGCTCCCCCAGAGACACCCCTCACGCTAGGAGAGCAGGAAAAACAGGAAGGAGCCCCTCTAGAATATGAGAGAGATTAGTACAGGGCTGCCAGGAGGAGGTGCTATCTGGTCTCCATAAGACCATTTTAGACCCCCCCCCCGCCACCAGCAAGGGTGAAAGGGGGGCACTGGGTGCAAGCCGGACACCCACACTGCTGCCTCCTTTGGAGAGGCTGAGTCTCCAGTCCTGAGAGCCCAAGGACACTGACCTTCAGAGTGAGCTGGACTCAGTTTCCCTGACCTTTAGGGGTTCCTGGGGCACAGGGAAGGGGGTTCAAGCAGGCACAGATTAGAGCCACTGGGTAAGGCTTTAACAGGTAAGAAAAGGCCCTGCAGGTTGGGGCAACTGGAAGAATTAAGTGCCCACTGGGCGGTGCAGGACACTCCAATCCTGACCACCTGGGGTCCCCATGTGGCTTCACTTCCACTCAGAGGAGGAGAGGGGCTGGCCCCTCTCACCTCCCTCTCTAGCTGCTCAGGGTCTTCCTTCTCCAGTCTGCTTCCTTACTCAAACAGCTGAGAGTGGGGCGCACAGCGCCCCCCCCATGGGGTGTCCAGGACCACCCCCCGCCTGCCTCCTTCCCGCCATATTCCTATGGCCGTCTGCTCAGTGCCTGTGTCGTCGGCTTCATCCGCGGCCTCACATGACACCGTAGCTGGGACTACGTGGACTACGGTGTTCCAGCAGCAGCAGGAACCGAGTCGACTTCAGCCCAGTTTCTGTTTTCTTTACTTGTTTTTAAAGGGACGGGATGGGGACCCATACCCAGCGGTGCTTCTGTTGGTGTTAGGGAAACTTGCAGTCTTGGGATCAAAACTGGTCCTCCCGCATGCAAAGCCTCTGCTCAACCCTGAGCTATCTGTCCAGCCTGCTTTTATCTTAAAAAAAAAAAAAGAAAAGAAAAAGGAGAGCCTGAGAGATAGTCCGTTGGGTAGGTGCTTGCCTTGCACATGGTGACCAGGGTTCAATCCCCAGCACCTCACCTAGCCCCCTGAGGCCTGCCAGGAGTGATCTCTGAGCCAGGAGTAAGCTCTGAGCACTTCTGGGTGCAGCCCAAAGAAAGCAAAGGACAGAAGAAAGAAAACACCCATGGGACACAGAGGTGGTGCTGGGTGCAAGGAACAGAGTCCAAGCGGTAGCCAGCAGTGCTCCAAGTTGTCCCCTGCAGTGCCCGGGGAACCAGCTGGTGCTGAGGACCAGCTCAGGGCCTCATTCATGTTGGTCTTTACTTTACCCCTTGAGCCCCTCCCCCAACCTCAACCTATTTCCCTTTATAGAGTCTTCCTGAACAGGTTTAAACATCTTAGTGCCCACTCTCTCCCTTGGTGCCCCCCCTCTTTGGGCAGTCTCATCACTCCATTTCCAGGCTGTGAAGTCTGGGACTTGGTCAAGTCCACTTAGAAAGTGCTGGAAATTTCTGCCACCACTACAAATGGAGAAAGCCAGCCCGCCCACAGCTTCCTTCAACCCAGAGCTGCCAGTGTCTCAGCACCCAACTTGGTCACCACACTCCAGCATGAGATTTCCTCTCCAAACTATACGGGAAGCCTCAAATAAATTCCCAGTTTTCTTCTTCGCGCCCCGTCAAACACCTAAATTACATCTAACAGTATTAACCTGTTTTATAATGACTTTTCCAAAGCAGAAAACAGCCACAGAGACTGATTCCATTCTAATAGAATTTTAGAAAATGCTGCTAAATAGAAGAAGACACTTCAAATAGAGTTGAGCCAAGAGAGGAGAAAAAGAAAAGAAAAGGCGAGGCTGGAACGATAGTACAGCAGGTAGGGCATTTCCCTTGCATGCAGCCAACCCGGGTTCGATTCTCAGCATTCCATATGGTCCCCCGAGCACCGCCAGGAGTAATTCCTGAGTGCAAAACCAGGAGTAACCACTGTGCATTGCCGGGTGTGACCCAAATAGCAAAAAGAAAAGAAAAGAAAGGAAAAGAGAAGAGAAAAAAGAAAAGAAAAGAAAGGAAAAGAGAAGAGAAGAAAAGAAAAGAAAAGAAAAGAAAAGAAAAGAAAAGAAAAGAAAAGAAAAGAAAAGAAAAGAAAAGAAAAGAAAAGAAAAGAAAAGAAAAGAAAAGAAAAGAAAAGAAAAGAAAAGAAAAGGCTGTCGACATGATGAAGAGGCATAAGGAGGAGGCAGTAGGGATGCAATGGAACTGGTGATGCTTCCTGGGCCTTGGGCTAACTCTACATTTGGCAGAACCACAGATGCAGCCATATCCCTCAACCCTCCTTTCATCCCCAACACAAGAACTGAGATGGTTTAGCTGAGCTGCAGAGTCCTGCTTAGGAAGAAAGACAGATCAGAAGGCTGGGGGTGTGAAGGGCCAAAAGTCAAAGGAACAAACAAGATGGGGGCACGAGGTCAGTTCTTAACAATTACAAGCTAGGAACCCCACCAGTTGGATAAGAACACTTACTTTTTTATGATTTTTATACATTTTATTTTCATAAATTAGTTCATTACAGATAATATTCAGACACCCACCCAACCAGCGAGCATTTTCCCACCACAATAAGAGGGAAGTGTGTGAAGATTGTTGTATTTCATTCGGGGGCCATTTAAGCCCGTATATACAAGAATACAAGAAAGTATGTTACAACCAAACACACGTGTGCTACTTTAGGTATATCAGTGGGGCTTGAGTATAAGAGGTTGTGCGGCCACAAATGTGGCCACGTGAAGAGCACTTACTTTTGATCTCAGTCCTTGTAGTACTAAGGGTATATTGTAGGTGAATGGAGTGATAAGTGTGTCTCACTTAACTGCGATAAGTATGTCTCAAGAAATCTACTGCATTTCTTGCTGGGTAAAAGGCTGCTTATTTCCTTCATTCTCAGTAATATTTCTACCCGTTTCTTCTTGGGAGAAGTTATAATCAATAAGCATATGAAGAGCAAGCTATAAGCATTGAGTAAATAAAGATGAGTGTGGTGGCTGGGGAATACATTAGATTTAATTTTCTTTTTCAAACTATGTGGGCCCACAGGACATATAATTCATTCTTTCAACAGAGAGAAGGAGGAAATGAGGGAAAGAGAGAATACCAATGAGAAAGACAGTGGATTGCTAAGAGAGGTCTGACTTGCAAATGCCTAGAACAATTTTCAATTCTGCACCCATCATTTCAAAGTCTAACTAGTAACACATCTCTGTTTTCTCCCAAGTTTTCTGATGGTTTTTCCTGAAGGATATCTTGAAATCATAATAGGCACCCCAAAGTCTGCTCCAGTCTTAGTATTGGCTCAAAGTGAGGAAATACCGAAAGAAAAGTCACGGAGAGAGATGGCACAGGAGGGTTAAGAAGATGCAACCAGTGAAAATGCCGACTGCTTGATATCATTGGGCTCCGTTAGCATTTACAGAAAATACAACATGTATCATAGCATTCAGCCTATAAGCTAACAGCATGTGTTCTGGAATGTTACGCACTCCCTGAGTTTTGAGCATCATTTTTGTTTTCCTGCCCTCTTGAGGCCTCCCAGGTGAGGCCAGATGCCGTAGTTCTGGTTACCTTGTGCTCTCCTGGGGAAGTGCCTCTTTGGAGTTGATCCAGCTCAGAGGTCTGTGCTTCACTGTGAGGTGTCCCATCATGCAAAGGGAATCTGACTCTGATGTTGGCTCACAGCAGTGATGCTGGTAGGGACCCCCAGGGGGCTTACATGAAGTGGAGTGGAGAGAGGCAGCCCCTTTGAAAAGGGAATCTTTTCTCTCTAGCCACCTCTGCCTCCTGGGGAAAAGCTGGGGAAATCTAGGACCGATAAGAGTCTCCGGTGAGCCTTGCTCTTTGCGGAAAGGGAAGTAGGTCCTAGACCTTACCCAGCTTTGATGTCACGTTTTGTTAGTTCTGAATGACAAGATGACTCAGGCCTTTGGGGTTCTATGCCTTTGCCTCTCAGAAAAGAATTTCAGGAGACAAACAGTGAACTATATCAGATTTGGAAGTTCAGAAGCAGTGGGGAGGGGAAGAGAGAGAGAGAGAGAGAGAGAGAGAGAGAGAGAGAGAGAGAGAGTAGGGAGCTCAAAAAAGCAAAAAAGAACGTAGGCGTCTCCGGAGTGGAGAGAGAGCCCCAGTACATACCCCAGTGTTAAGATATGAAGGTGTGAAAGAGAATGTCTCAAGAGGGGGGATGCGGGCTTGGCCGTGTCGGGGCACCACATGCACTCAGCAGCAACACAGGGGCACAGGCAGCACATATGCACTTCCTTGATTCAAGCTGGCTTTGATATGGTTCCTCCCAGCCTGCCTCAAGGGTGGTTTCCCAGGAAAAGGGGTGGGCACAGTTGGCGTTCTTCTTTGACACACACTTCCTGACCTTTGTTCCTGCTGGAGTTTCTCTTGGAGGGAGATCAGCCTTCCCTGAGTCTGTTCTGGAGCCAGGGAAAGGTCTCATCAGGCCTTAGTTCCTCAGTTCCTGTGGCCATAAGGTGGGCCCTGGCAACCGTAGGGCTAGTCGGTTTATTACTACCCAAGAACTCCTTGCCATGGTGGCGGGGGTGAGGCCAGGCCAGGGGGTGGGAGCTTCTCCCTATGACTTGTTTTCCTGTTGAGACACAAGCATCCACAGACCCACGTCTGTAGCTTGGGCTTCCATGCAGCAGGTTTGTTTTCTCCTGAGATCTCTCCTGGGAATTGCAAACAGCCACCTGGCCCTTGTTACAGGGTCTTCCCCGGGCACATGTGCAAATCAAGGACTTGCCTTAGCAAATCAGACTGGATTTGGGTGCTGGAGCATAGTACAATGGGTAGTATTGCTTGTCCTTCATGGTACAATGGGTAGGATGTTTGTTTTGCTGTTGACCTATCCCTGGCCCCGCATATAGTCCCCTGAGCCCCATATAGTCGCTGAGCCAGGAGGAAGCCTTGGGCACCAGTAGGTATGGCTCCCAAACCAAGCCAGACCGAACCCAAAGCCCAGACTGGATTAGACCCACCTATATGACCTTGTTTTCACTGAATTACCTTTTTTCCTCTCTGTGTAAGTGTTTGGGCGGGGCGAGGGGGCGGCAAAGGGTCAAAGGGGAGAGTGCAGGTTTGGGTACAGGTTTGGGTCACTACTGGCAGTACTCAGAAACTCAGCTCTGGGCTCAAGGATCACTCTTGGCAGGGTTCAAGGAGACCATATGGTACTGGGAATGGAACTGAGGCTGAGCATGCGCAAAGCAAATGCCTTACTCTCTGTACTGTCTCTTCAGCCCTTAATTACCCCCTTAAAGACCCCAAATGCAGTCGTGTGCCATGAGACCGGGAACTGGGTCTTCAACACACACAGTTAGAGGGTCATGGTCAGTCCAGAGAGACACAGTCCTGGTGTCCACTCTCGGTCAGTTCATGCAGAGCAGAGGGGCCCAGGACTGGTCTGCACGGGGAAGAGCACCCACACACAGGAGACCTGGTCCTCAGTGCCAGCTTGGCTGTGCGTGTCTCTCTCTCAGGCATTCAAAGAGGCTAGAGCACCCTCGCTTTGAATGCCTGAGAGAGAGACGAATAAAACCGTCACTTCCAAAGTACTTCCGAAAAGCAGAAATGAGTTTTTAACTATGAATCATTTGTCGAACACAGTCACTAATATGCCCGGCCATAACTCTCACTAATGGATGGGCTGAGAAATGAATCAGAGCTGGTCTCACGTAATGAAATACAGCGCTCCTGATAATTGCTAGTGATTTAGAGCCAATCATTCCCTCACTTAATAAGTGGAGTTTTCCCATCTTTTGTTTTAAATAAAAGTCATGCTGATGGTATTCAACCCAGAGGAAAGGCAAAAAAAAAAACAACCATTTTTTACGGTTTTAGGTGCTCATGTGTTTTTAACATGCCTTTTCTTAACCTTACTTAGTCCTCAACCTTTTTTTATTATATATATATACATATATATATATACATATTATATATATACATATATATACATATATATATACATATATATATATACATATATATATATATATATATATATTGCTGACAACTTGGCTGGAGCAATATCAAAGCGGGTAGGGTGTTCGCCTTGCATGCGGCTGACCCAGGTTCGATTCCTCCGTCCCTCTTGGAGAGCCCGGCAAACTACCAAGAGTATCCCACCCACAAGGCAGAGCCTGGCAAGCTACCTGTGGCGGATTCATATGCCAAAAACAGTAACAAGTCTCACAATGGAGATGTTACTGGTGCCTGCTTGAGAAAATCGATGAGCAACCGGATGACAGTGATACAGTGACAGCTGACAACTTCAGACATTTCCTAAATAAATTTTGGCTCATCATGCTTAACTGCTAAAGAGATGCCTTAGTTAACTTACTGGCTGACAAAGGTTTGGTCTGCAGGTTCTTTTATGCTTTTTTTCTTAAAGCTAAGTGCTTGGATCTTCAATATGTTTATTTTACATAGATCTTGCTTGAGACAGTATACAGAAGAAAATTAGATGTACCTTATTTTCATATACCAGCAGCCAGGAATATTCACTTTAGTTTCCTCAAAAGACAAACACAAACACACATCATCATAATCATCACACACACACACACACACACTACACATACACATATATAGGAGCACACACAGCTCTTAAGAGTAGTTAAGATCTAGAATATCTGGAGGTTTAGTTTATTCCAAGGCTATTTTGGAAATTCTCTTTTGGCTGACTTGAAATCAACTAACCCCAAGCAAAATCAAGTAGTACCTGTTAGGTGTTTGAATATTTTGCTTTATTTATGCAAATGATTTTCCATTGACTGTTTTATTCAAGCACCTTATCTTCCTTTCTGGGCTGGTCTGTGCTTTGGATTTTAAATGTTCCATTTATCAGAATCCAATTCTATAATTAATGGCTAACCACGAAGAGTAGTATCACAACAACAGCAGCAACAAAAACCCCTTCCTGATATAGACTTAATTTACGGGGCTTTACTGATTTGCAATAGATTCAACCTTAGCGCATAAATTTCCGCAGGGGTAGGATGACCATGAAAAATTGCTGGGTTCACAAGAACAGTGACATGCCCTATCTTCTCACTATGTTATGTAAATCATGTTATGCTGTAAAACTACGAACACATATGTGCAAGCACACACATCCACACACACATCCACACACTGAGGTTTATTATGTTATTCAATGAGAAATGACCCCATCTATTTGATAAACAAGCAGGTAAGGCATTTGCCTTGCACATGGCCACCTGGGTTCAATTTCTCTGGCCCTCTCGGAGAGCCCGGCAAGGTCCCAAAAGTATCCCACCCGCATGGCAGAGCCTGGCAAGCTACTCATGGTGCATTTGATGTGCCAAAAACAGTAACAAGTCTCACAATGAAGACATTACTGGTGCCCACTCAAGCAAATCAGTGAGCAACGGGATGACAGTGGCATAGTGATATAGTGAATCCCAACCCAACTTCACCAAGAGGCCAAGGGACCAACATGAGTAGCAGTGGGGTGATTTTGGGGTCAGGCTCAGGAGACTAGGTAGAAGCCTTGATATGACATGCTTGCCAGGTACCCCAGGGCACCTCAGCTTCCAGGAACTTGCTGCATTTTAATGGGTTTGCACCTGGTCTCTCCAGTCGCTTGGAAAACAAAAAAAGTCTCAGCCAGCCATTCCTAAAGGTCACTTGTCAGGAGACAGAGTGGGTGGGCATGGAGAGGGAAAGCAGGGCTTCCCACGGACAGCTCAGCACTAATAGGACGGAAGTCTGGGCCCATGCCCAGGCCCTGGAGTCAGACAGACGGAGTTTGAACCCTGGTTTATCCCTCATCACTGTGGAAGGATTAAGAAGCAAGCCCGAAGCCACACAGAGAGTAAGTACCAACTGCCACAGTGTCAGGAGGATTACAAGACACCAATTATCAGTGTCTGACACATTCAATGATGTTGGCTCTCAGCATCCATGTTGCCAACTTATATGGGCACTGCTCTGTGGAAACTTAGCCAGGCTTTGATCTAAGCCACACTAATGGACAAGTTAATGAAACCGGCTTGGCTTGTGATATAACTTGACCCGTTTTGGCCCCATTTCCATTTCATTTGGGGCTGTGTAGATACTCATAAGCACAAAGAATTGAAGGAGCTGTAATTTACTAGACGTCTGTCAGCCTTCCAAGTCTTTTAGAAGTTTGTGATCGCCAGCACTCACAAGCTGAGCATCGTGCTCAGAGATCATAGTTCAGAGAGTTTTCCTTTGTGGTGGTGAGAATAACCCATTGGTGGTTCACCTGCTGCTGGTGGATGCTCACCTTGAAGGCTGGACCAGAAGCTCGATATGAGGGTCGGATCAGGTCAGGATTTGGAGTCTTTGCTCTCTTCAGGTCTTCTAGTGAGAGAAAACTATCCTTCTACAGTCAATAAAACTGAAATAAATCCTTTGCCAGTACACAGATGTGAGGGCAGGAGGAGGAGACAATGAGCATGAGGCATTGGTCTACCATTGTTTCCCCGAGTTGGTCCTCTGGGGGTCTGTCCCAGCATCTCCTGAGAGGGAGGATCAGAGCAGCATCCCTCAGGGTCAAGGCTGCTCAATCCTGGGGCTGCTGCAGTGCCCACCCCACACCTCATAGAGACAGAGAAGCAAAGGCAGAGCCATGACAGGCTCACAAAGAAGCCAAAGAAGCTCGGTCTAGTTTCAGCTCCAGAATTCCTGAAATTTAGCAGATACCTGGAATTGAGTCCTAATTCAGGGGAAGTGAGATAGCCATGGTGAGGCCAACTAAGGGTTACACAGCAGATGCAGGTAGGGAAGCCCCCTCTATATAACCCTTATGTAACTCTTAAACATCACTTAATGTAACTCAACTTATAACCAATCAGCTAAGTACAAGTAGTGGAAAGCCCCTCGGACCGCAGTCAAAAGGGTGGTCTATGCAAAGTCCCTGCTATATAATGCTATGCTATGAAAGCCCCTCACTTTTGAGACATGGGGCTGCTCGTTTCGAGAAGACTGCCACTGTGTCACTGAGCAGGATGAGGGCCCTAGCTCGAGCTAGCCAATAAAGACCCTTTGCTTATTGCATCGCAACTTGTCATTGTATGATTTCTCTGGGGAGATCTTGGCCCCGTTTAACATATCCCCCCCTCCTCCCAACAGCCAACCTGGAGACCGGGGTTGCTGTTCTCTCTGTGGTTTGTCCTTAGATCTCCATGACCAGATCACTCAGTCGTTGGGGAGACCAGCCCTGCTGTGGCTCACAGCTCAGGGGCAGTCCCCGCCAGAGGTCAAGGCTTGGCTGCCCACAGTAGCTCTAGCCTCCAGGACAACTGTACAAGGCCACAAACCCACCCAGAAGTACTGGACCTTCCTTTTCTTGGTCAGGATCCTCACGTTCGCCCCTCCTGGAGGTCTATTGGGGTCCTTGCGTGAAAGAAATGATTGGGGACAGGGATTCTTTTTTCTTGGCTGGTCACTAGTCTGTGCTGAGGGGGCAAATGGCAGAGAAACAAGAAGGGTTAGAGAAGAGGGAGGAGGAGTGTTCAAGGGTGCTTCGGATCACAGGGAATAGATTCCCTGGAATCTGATGAACAGTCCTCAGAACAGCGAGTCTGTTGTTTTATATACTAAATAGGAGTGGACTGGGGCGGGGCGGGAGGTGAAGGTGAGGGGGCTGGCTCAGCACCCACAGCCATCTGGACACTGAGTCAGAGCCTCTGTGATTTCTTGGAGCCAAGAACTCAAGAGCAGCATTCCCAGGTACCTATCAGGGTGACCAGTCTCTCTAAGGCTCTGTAGACTGGACAGTCCCTCTAAGAAGGCTCTGCAAATATCTCCTCTAATAGCTCAGGGTCATGCTTGGTCCTCGGCTGCCTGTAGATCAAGAGCAGCTGGGAAGGGAGTTTCTGGCATTTTTAGCTTCACTACTTGCGGATCAGGCTCCACCAACAGAAACCCAAATTAGGAGGTTACGGGGGTGAGGGGGAAAGAGGGCGGGCGGGAGAAAGACTAATAGCCTTGGGATTGGACATTGTCATTTATTAGGCTTTGAGTACAATACTATTTTTATGCCCCCTGCAATACTCCTATCAAATGTTTGCAACTGCCAATATTTTCTTCTCCCCAGTCTCCCAATAGGCGCTATGCTTATTAAATTATGCAGCATGGTGCTACTGCTACAAGCAGGGAAATCCTCTGCCAAATATGGGTTATATACAGATTCAAGAATTAGCCTCATTTTCAAGGATGCAATAACATTATCAACAGGATAACTGGGTGGTAGATTACCGATGCCTTTATCCCTTTATTCAATCAGAGGATTAAAACTTGGGCTTTGCTATTAATTTAAATGCTTTAGTGCATTAGTAATTGCCATGGGGAGGAACCCTAGAGTGTGGACTTGTAGCTTTGTCAGGCAAGGAGCCCAGCTTAGGATGGAGATTTGATGATATCATGCATACCAGATGCCAGAAATGTTTCAAAGGAAGTAGAGAATAATCTAGAATGTAGAAAATACTTTCATTATTTTCTAAACCAAATCATCCATGGAAGAAGAAAGAACAGACCACGTGCCCATTTTACAGATGAATTAATGGAAAGTGAAGGGGACAAGGGGACAGAGTTTGTCCATTTCCAAATATTGTATATCATATCACCCGCCAAAAATCCTACAATTTAAGGATTAATATAGATTTCCCTTAAATTCTTCAAGTGTGCAGTGAATTTTCTATTTTATGTAGATTAAATTTTAAAAGAAGAAGCTGGGTCCTTCCATTGGTGAATTTCTGTCTTATTATTATTGTCTAATCTCTGGACACTGCATTAATGGGCATGGTCTCTTCCTGGGTGTTGGTAATAGAAATGGAGCTAGCCAGGAATGTGGCTGTTTAGGTAATGGAGGTACCCTGCTCAATTCCCTGAGTTTTCTCTACAGGACACCGTGATTCTTGAGGCTTTTTCCCCCTTCATACTTATTTTTTCATCTGTTGCATGTGAAGGGTAATTTCATATTTATGAATTGTGCAAATCACAAACCCACTTTGGTGCCTGGATATGATGTCTCCATCTACATAATGGTCACACAGCCAGACTCAAGGATGGCTGCTGGCTGGGAATAAGTAGAACCTGGTTGAGTATCTGATGAAAGACAGTGGGTCTCTGCCCCAGAAAGCAGATGGACTCAAAGGACACTAATGCATCTGAAAAGTGCCAATTTCCAGTAAACCAGGTGTAAAGGTGCTGTAAAATAACACCTATGCAAAGCCACAATTTGTCTTCTGTTACTCAGTGTTCCTCAAGCCCACAACATCCACCTGTCATTCTTGATGATTGCTGAGACAAGATGCATGGAGTTGTTAAGAGAACAGTGTGACCTTTCCATGGAAAATCACCGGTCTGTGAAGGGAATGGCTTTTATGAAGGGGTGAAGTCTCAGGGCTTTGGCGTGAGTTTTATCTACTAGAAGAAGGTAGTTCCATGAAAGGCCCATGGAGCATCTGTCCAAACTGCCTTTCTTCAAAGATGAAGAAACTGCTGTGATGCAGAGGAAGTTGCCATGGCAGATTTAGAAGCGCACAAAAAGCTAGTAAGCATATTGTTCTGAGCTTTGTTTTGGCGCAACGTTTCATGATTTCTAAGACAGGCCTACTGCATCCCAGAGAATTTGGATCTGAAGGAAGAAAAAAGGAAAAGTCATCTGTAATTCCTCCACTGCTAAGTAATTATGTTGGAATATTTTCCTTGCAATCCTTTTTCTTCTTCTTCTTCTTCTTCTTCTTCTTCTTCTTCTTCTTCTTCTTCTTCTTCTTCTTCTTCTTCTTCTTCTTCTTCTTCTTCTTCTTCTTCTTCTTCTTCTTCTTCTTCTTCTTCTTCTTCTTCTTCTTCTTCTTCTTCTTCTTCTTCTTCTTCTTCTTCTTCTTCTTCTTCTTCTTCTTCTTCTTCTTCCTCTTCCTCTTCCTCTTCCTCTTCCTCTTCCTCTTCCTCTTCTTCTTCTTCTTCTTCTTCTTCTTCTTCTTCTTCTTCTTCTTCTTCTTCTTCTTCTTCTTCTTCTTCTTCTAATTTTACTGATACTTTTGTTTAGACTATGAATTCTTATGACAGTTTCTCACCAGGAAACCAAATTTATAAAATACAAGCAGATCTAAAGTAGCCACCGAGAAGGATGATCCATGGAAGAATTTTGACTTCTACAAGAGAAGGGGGTTTCCAAGACTCTCTACCTACATTTGGAAAATGCCTTCCGTAAGTCAATTAAACAGAATTGGGCCAGTGCATCAACAGAACTGACTTTTAAACCCAAGCCCTATCAGATCACTTGTTTCCGCTTGGGTCTCTATTTTCGCCACTGAACTGACTGGATGGATAGTTGATGACTGTAGACAAGGGACTCAGGCTCTCTTCTTCCCTCGGATCTGTTCTTTCTGGAACACAGCGACCTCCACTGTGCATTGAGTCCCCTCACTAATGCTCAGAGAGAGGAGAGACCCAAGGCTCAGGAAGCCAGAGGTCCACAGAGGTGAGTACTTGACTCTTGGATGACACTGGCAAGAGCAATCTGACCATAACACTCTTAACGGACCTGTTTTATCTCTGGTCCCAAGGCATCATTACAAAAGAACAGAAACTGGACCTGGGGTGCTTCTGGGAGAGGTGTGGCTGCAGGGCAGTTGGAAGCTTCCCTTGATTCCCTGGTGGCTCAGAGGAGCCTCCATCCTCCGAGAGCCTATGGTAGACCAACACTGAATAGTCAGCCCAGATGTTTCTACTCATAAAACAAAACCCATGGCTTTGCTTCCTGCAAGTGGCAAAGCTCAAGATCCAAACCCCAAGCAGGGGGTTAATTTTGCTGGCTCCAGAGGGCAAAGGCCCCCACGACTCTCTGTAGCTTCACTTAGTATTCCTTTCTTCTCTACCACCCTGGTCCTCAGCAGTCTCGTCCTATAATGCCAGATGCTCTTCTTCTTTACCCACAAGGTCCTTCCCCGCAGCACCATTTCTCTCTAGCCTCCTCTCAAGACCTGTTGGCCAGTTCCTCCCTTCCCCTTCCTTGGGGAAAGCAGGTCTCCTGGCTACCTTCTTTTCTCAGAAGACTTGGCTGAGTCTTGCCCTTCCTGCTCTCAGAAGTCAGAGAGAGAAGCGCAGACAACCAACTTGGTCATTCCGATGTGTACAGGTCAGACAAAGATCAAGTGGGACAATCTGTCCCCATCATTATTTGGGTAACTTTGATGAAGTAGGTTGATCCCTGTCCAAGCACCCCTAAGTGGCCCTCGTGTTTAAGAGTTCATCATCAGCTATTGTAGGCATAGCAGGCACCTTTGGAACCAACATCACCCCAGAGATATGGGGTGAAGTGGAAACGGCTTCATGCCCGTAGGCCAACATCTGCAGCTGATCGAAGGCAAGCACCACTAAGATGTTTGGTGGCATGAGGAAGATCATCTGTCCATCTGCACTGAAGCTGAGTCTTTATCCACAGGGTGGAGGAGAGAGTCTAACTGCTCAGCCCCTCCAGCCATGTGAATGGGTTGTGAGAATCTTCATTAAGTGAGGCATCAAGATAATGGAAAAATAATGGCCTATGCAGAACAATGGCTTTCATTATAATGTAAGGATTAAATCAGAACATCTCCCCCCTCCACCCTGCCTAGTGCGCTTCAGAGAAGACTCTGAGGGGCTCAGAGCTCTCTCTCAGATGAAGGACTGTTTCAGTCAATTCTGTAACTTTACTTCATTCCTAGACTCTGACGGATGTCAGTGGCAAAGGGCTTCTCTTCCCTCGCTGCACCTACTCTCTTCAGGCTTGGCACAGCTCCTGGTGTGTTTGGCAAGATTAATAGGAAAAAGGAAAAATTGGGGGAGCTGGGGAAGTTGGCGTGAAAGTGCATTAGCACGACGCAGACAGGTTTCTTTGTCTTCCAAAAGCTCCATGTAGTCAGGAGCAGCCGAGGATTCTGTCTGCAAGTATGTCCTCCTGCACTGCAGAGCTGAGCTCTGGGACATGCCGAGCACCTGGGACACCGCGGGCAGAGCCAGGAACGACAGGAGGCAGCTGGAGAGAAGAGGGTCTCCTGCCTATGTGCTGAGGCTGGAGTCTCATGGGGAGATGCAGAGACAAGGCTCTCGTGGCCTTTGAGCTCTGAGTCTGTCAGCTAACTGTAAGGCTGTCTAACGATAAGGCTGTCTTCCGGGCAATGCAAGCCCACGCACTTGGTGATGCTATAACAAAACACACGTACAAGAGCTCATCAGCATCAAGTTTTAAACCAAGATGCTAAATTGGAAGAGCAATGGTTTCTCAGAAGAAGATGGGGAGAGGGGAAGTGGGAATCCATGGCTTTAAAGTTGCAGAGCTGGTGGGCCTGTGACCCTGGTGCAAGGGGCTGGAGATTCCAGACTTGATACCCAGCACTGCATATTCTCTGGGCACAGGGTGTGACCTCCAAACAAATGAGCAAAAGCTCACACAGTTGTGAATGGTCCACTGTTTAATTCTGTGGCCTCATCAGGAATCTTGGATGTTCTGTTGAATCTGAATTAACTGACTCTATTACAACATGAAATATATATGTTCCCCCACACCGTAGGTTTGTTTCATTTTTGTATCTGTGCCTGTGACATTGTTTGGAAATAGTGGCCTGTAGGATGGAAGCAATTTAAGATTAGGTCAGTTTTGACAGGGATCCTTACAGGGACAGAAAGATTTAGAGACTCACAGACGCAGAAACACACAGATACACAGACACAGATACACACACACACAGAGGAACATGTTCTATGATGATAGAGGCAATCGGACTGAGTTGTTGGCACACACACACACACACACACACACACAGGAACATGTCCTATGATGATAGCGGCAGTTGAAGTGAGTTGCTGGCGCGTGTGTACACACAAACACACACAGGCACACACACACACGCAGGCACACAGGAACATGTCTTATGATGATAGAGGCAGTTAGAGTGGGTTGCTGACAACCATGTGAAGCTGACGAGATAGGAGGTAGTGCCCTAGACTCTTCAGAGGGAGCCTGGCCCCAGGGGCACCTCATGCTACACATCTTACCTATTTAATCATCAGGGAATATTTCCATTGCTTTGACTCACCCAGAGGGTGGTTGTTTGCAGCAGCTTCCATAAGAGGCTAATACCTGAGCTTCAGCAAATTGCTTTACTTCTCTGGGTCTCACTTCTGGCTGATATGCTCCTCATAGCTCCCTGTGAGACTGTCCCTGAAACTCTCCCAAATCACACTTAGTAGCCTTTCTGTTCTGATGGGTTGGTTTTCTCTGCAGAATCAGTCCACCATGGCAGGGAAGTTGGGCTCCCAAATGTTCCTCATTTGCATTCTACTCCTGTGGTCCAGTGCCAGCAAATGGTGTGTAAGTGATAACAGGAATAAGCAAGTTCTCCTGGTCAGGCGTACAGCAAAACCTGCTTGGTAATGACCTTTGTCTAAGGGCAAATTAGGGAGTCTATGGGGCTGAAGGTGTTCCCCACCTCGGGGCTCAGGGTTTCTCAAATGTTTTCTACCCATGACCCCTCTTCACCTGAGAGATGTTACGTGATCACAGGTATATAGGCACATCAAACAGCTATGAAATCAAATTCCTAATAAATCACAAATTAAATAATTTTTAAAAGCTCTTCAAGTTAAGCAACTCCACATGGGGTTTGATCCACAGTTCAAGAATCTAGATACTGGGGCTGGAGCGAGGGTACAAGGAAGGCATTTGCCTTGCAAGCGGGCCAACCCAGGTTTGATCCCCAGGATCCCATAGGGTCCCCTGAGCACTGCCAGGAGTGATTCCTGAGTGCGGAGCCAGGAGTAACCCCTGAGCATCACCAGGTGTGGCCCAAAAACCAAACCAAACCAAAACAAAAAGAATATAGATACTAGACAAATGATCTTTAAAGTATTGACCAAACTGCATCCATCCCAGATCATTTTAACACATGAATTCACTCCGAGATCTTGACCCAGAGAACACGGTTGACAAGAGGAATGGCTCTCTAAGTGTAAATCTTTTACAACACAACCACATCAGTTTTACCAAGTATAGACTCATAAAAAGCTACGCTTGAATGAAAATATAAACTGATAGAATGAGCAGAGAGGTCTAGTAAAGACTCCTGGATGGTATTGCCGAAGCACTAAAGAAATTCTCCTGTACAACTCTGGGCTCTTCAGAGGCTGGACAAATAAAAAGGCATGAGGCAGACTGATATGATGAAAGTAAGAAGGCATTTATTAATCCCCTGTGTGCCTTCTATACCCATGGAAAAAGTTTTTTAAAAAGCTAAGAAACCAATCCTCATGTGGTCTAAGATGGTATCTTTAAAAAAGTTTAGTCTGTGCAGAGGACTTTGGAGAGAAGAAAGGGAATGTCTGTAAGGAGGTTACCCAAACAGGAGCAGTGAACCGATTTTTATTCTGTTGTCTTTATGATTAGATATTTCCTGAGAGAGGAAGATGTTTTCATATAAATTCTCCTCAAAGCTAACCTCCCTTCTGGATGCAGGGACACTCATAAAATTAACATTTGCCAAGAATGTATTTTGCAGGTAGCATATTTTTGTTTCCCTACAATGTAAAAACAAAACAAAAACAAAAAACAAAACCACAACCTAATAAGTTGGAAGGAGTCCATCGTGAATAGGTATGTTACCTGGTAACCGTTTGGATGAGAATGTGTGTGCGTGGTGGGGGGACATTGTGGGGAGACAGTTAGTCAGACAGAGATAGAGAGATAGACAGAGATAGAGACAGAAACAGAGACAGAGAAAATTGATTTAGAAGAGTTTTTGTTTTTTGCTTTTTGCTTTTTGGGTCACACCCAGCAATGCACAGGGTTCACTCCTGGCCCTGCACTCAGGAATAAGTCCTGGCGGTGCTCGGGGACCATATGGAATGCTGGGAATTAAATCCAGGTTGGCCGTGTGCAAGGCAAATGCCCTACCGCTGTGCTCCAGCTCTAGGAGAGATTTCAAGTAGAACATATCTACCAAAAATCAAGTACACATCTATTAGTACTTTTTTTAAATCATCAACTCTTGATAGAAATACTCCATTTTAGAAGGGGGTGGATTGAATCCCCACTCTGCCAAAGCTCCAGCAGACTCATCCACAGCCCACAGCCTCTGGCAGATAAATGACCCAGCTTCATAGCTTTATCCACTAGTCTCGGAAGAGACACCAAATCAAAGAATCATCCCAGTTCTATACTTCTTGGAGCATGCAGCCACATAGGAGGCTGTGCAACACCTCCAAATTCCATAATACTGACAGCCTGGCGGATGGAAAACAAGCACAGAAGCCCAGTAAACTCAGTCAGCGAGACCAATAACACAGAAGGCTCCACTAGCAACAAACAGCTCAGTCGATCCTCAGACAAGGACTTTAATGACACCGTTGTGAAACATAACAATTTTCACAAATTTCCTTTTACTGAACTATTCTGATAACTCCGTTTGCCATTTTGTTGTAACAAGCAATATAAGAGAACTCACTTTGTGCCTGCGAAGGGGCCAGGCTTTGGGGGTGGGTGGGACATTGGGGACATTGACGGAGGGAAGGGCTCGACTGGAGGTGGGGTTGTTGTTGAAATACTGAATTCTTAAGACAACTGTATCATGAATGACTTTGCAAACCACAGTATTTCGGTAAGAATGAATAAATAAAAGAAATATTCCATTTTCTTTTTTCAACAGTGAAGAGAGTGCTTATGCTCAGCATTTGTGTTAGCTCAGCTCAGCTTCTGCCAAATTGTGGGAAGAATATGTTTGAGTCTTTGTCCCCAGTTTCTGGCACAGAGCTTCTAAAATCTTTGAAATTTCATCAACGTTAGAGGAACTAGAGGTGCTTTATGTTATTCATAAGGAGAAGGGTTTTTTAAAAATTTTTAACACATCATTTATTTTCCAAATTTGATTTACAATGTTATAAGTAGTTGGGTTATAGACATATAGTGTTCCATCACCATCCCACTACCAGTGTCAACTTCTCTCCACTGGTGTTCCCAGGCTCCCTTCCTCACCCTCCCCTCCCCTTAGCCTGCCATCTGGACAGGCACCTTTTTTAAGTTTGATTATTAAAGTTTGGGTCTCATGATTTCAGCGTTGTTGACTCTGGTTCAAAGATTTAGCTCTATCATTCCTTAATACCACTGATATACATTGACTCCTGCCCCATGTTGCTTTTCATCAATCTCTTCTCCCCACCCTCAACACCCCCATTGTTTTCCCTTCTCCTCCCTATACTTTGGGATCAAGGGTGATCTAGGCATCCCCCCTTTAAACCATTGCATTTCCCATCTCTAAATACCACATATAAGTGATATCATTCTGTGCTTATCCTTCTTCTTCTTTATTACTTCATTTAACATGGTATCTTCCAATTCCATCCATGTTGTAGCAAATTGCATGTTTCATCAATCTTTACTGCTGCATAGTATTCCGTTGTGTATATACCACACCTTCATAACATACTGCTCTGTTGTTAGACACCTACGTTGATTCCAAATCTTAGATATTGTGCTGAGTGATGCAGTGAATAATTTCAAATATACTTGAGTTTACATCATAAGGGAACTTTTGGTAGAGCCTCAGAGAACTACAGGATTAGGAATAACTGCTTGTCAGAGGAAATAGCAGCTGATAGAAGACCCTGAGGCAGGAGAATGGACAGTGCAAATGTGGTACATGACTTACCTACCATGGCATGTGTGGGTGACTTTTTTATGTTTTAATGAGTATATTTTAACGAGTGTTTTATGAAGGTCCTCTGTTGTCCTCTTGGTCCTTCCTCTTGGGTTTATCTGGTTCCAACCAGTTCTAGGCAGTCCTGTTGTTTTGATTTGGGTCCCCAGTATCTGTAATTTGTGCATTTTAACTGGTACTTACAGGCCATTCCAGGTAAGTTGTCACTCTCAATAGAGAAAAATTATTTGAAGTAATTATCTTTTGATGTGCATGTGGCAATTTCCAATACCCTGGGTGAACAGGAAAAAATGCTTTTGGACTTGAGATCCTCATTTGGGATAGAAAACATCCTGGGTGTGAGGGAACGCACACAAGACAAAGCACACAATGTGTCTTCAGCTGTATATTATGGCAGATGAAGCTTGGCCCAGTCTGGGAGGCCCAGTAAAAGTCCCCTGTCTTAATATGTAATTTTCTCCAGGTCTGGGTTGTAGATGATGGGGCTACCCCTGGACGTTTGAATTCAAAAGCGTGATTTCTTCTTTATAGTTGACTAGGCAAAGCAACCCTGCTAAACTCACCTCTCCCCAAGTTATTCAACAAAGCCATGTGTGTGAGCACCCAGAGTGTGTGTCCCCCACTCCCCCCACCCCATGTGTGCCAATATAACAACTTAGAACGGAAAAGTTGTAGGGAAGACCAGATGCCAAGATGGAATTTACTGTGCAAGAGGCTAGTGAGGAAACCACCTTGAAGAGGAGGTAGCTGGGAGAGCCACGAGATTGAAAACAATGCAAAGAAACCAAGAGTGGAATTCAAGGGGCTGGAGTATAGCACAGTGGGGAGGGCGTTTGCCTTGCACTCGGCCAACCCGGGTTCAATTCCCAGCATCCCATATGGTCCCATGAGCACGGCCAGGGGTAATTCCTAAGTGCAGAGCCAGGAGTGACCCCTGAGCATCGCTGGGTGTGACCGAAAAAGCAAAAAAAAAAAAAAGAGTAGAATTCAATATCCAAAACTAGCAAGTGCCTCAGTAAGCACACCTGTCCATGTTTTACCCTTCCCCGAAAACTAAAGACAGCAAGCCTTGTTCTCAACCTACCTTGCCCCCCAAAAGCAGAACCTGAGTTAATTCAGGTTTGCAGGTAAAATTAAAGTGCTTGAGGGGATAAGCCATGAGGGAATACATTGTTTTGTTTTGTTTGAGGGCTACGCCCTGTGATGCTCAGGAATTACTCTTGGCTCTATACTCAGGGATTACACCTGGCAGTGCTTGGGGGGCCAGATGAGATGCCTGGGATCAACCCCTGGTTCGCTGCGTGTAAGGCAAATGCCCTACCCGCTGTGCTCTCTCTCTCTAGGTCTGGGAATGTGTTATTTGAGCGGTGACCAGTGTTCTGGAGTCTGCCTTTCTTTTTTTTTTTTTCCTCGCTTTTTGGGTCACACCCGGCGATGCACAGGGGTTATTCCTGGCTCTGCACTCAGGAATTTCCCCTGGTGGTGCTCAAGGGACCATATGGGATGCTGGGAATCGAACCTGGGTCAGCCGTGTGCAAGGCAAACGCCCTACCCGCTGTGCTGTCGCTTCAGCCCCATGGAGTCTGCCTTTCTAAAAATGTCATTTCCACTTCTCTTTCTCCATCAAAATCATTTCTCATACCAGTACAAGCAAGATGGTGACTTTGAGGACAAGCGTCCACTGTCTTCCAACTGCCTGTACGATGCCAATCAGGCCCTATCTTGGCCAGTCATGGTGTCTCTTGACTGACTGGCCCTGGAGTGGCCGTAGCGTCGGAACTTCCTGGCTACACAATGCTGCCCGGTCTCACAGGCAGTGTGAAGCAAGGAGGAAGGCAGTATTGGCTACACCGACTTTCAAGGGTTTGCCCCAGGTCAGGTGAAGAAGACTGTTGGACAGGGCCCACCTACCCGGGGTCCCCAGAGCAGCCTGAGGGAGGTGAGCAAGGCTTCCGGACCCTCGGACAAACTCAGTCAAGTTTGCTCTGTAGGCGAGAGTGTTCTCAGCTGGCAAAGGGGCAAGTTCTGTGCATCCTCAGCCTGGAAGGGCACTTGAGAGAAACCCCAGCCTGGAGGAAAGAAGAACATTTCTTGCAGCCATGGCAGAAGGGGGTAGTTGGGAGGGGGGCCCTCGCTCCCCCGTCAGCTCAGTTCTGCCAGTGACTCATGTCCCTGTCCTCCTCCACCAGGAGGTCAGATGCGGCTTAATTTGGGGGATTTGTACTCTGCCCCCAGAACTTGGAATGAACTAGGCAGTTTTGTCGATTTATTTTTCTCCTTGATGGATAGTTCCGACGAAGCTTCCCGGGGAGCTGCTTCCGTTGGCTTGCAAGCAGCAGCCTGGATCTGCGGGAGAGGAAAGCTCTGGGTCTCCAAGCGTGCGGCTCAAGGGAAGCGTCCCCTGAGACCAACAGCTCACACAGGGCTGGGGCAGGAAGGAAGGACGCACAGAGAGCTCGGAGCCTGGCCAGACTTGCCCAGTCGTGGCTGCTTCCCCAGCATCTGCTTTGCTCTGCTCCTTCCCCTTCATCTCCTTGGACTCTGATTTCTGCTCCTTGACTGAATTACCCCGAAGCCGAAGACCTCTGCCACCCCCTGCCCTGGCGTCTCCTTTCACCCTGATTTTGCTTCTGAGTAACTCTGAGGGCTCCTCCACTCACTCCTCTTCCTCGTCCTTTCATTTCATTCCTTACGATGGCCTTGGGAATAACATTGAGTATTTTTCTTCTCCCACCTCGGCAAGATTCAGTCCTAGCTGAATCTTGGGTATCTCCAACACCCTCCCCACCCCATTTTATTTAAGCAAAGTGGTTTACAGAGTTACAAAGTTGTTCGTGATGATTTGATATGGGCATTCAATATTCCAGCACCAATTTCACCACCACTGTGATCTTTTTCCACTATTATCTTCATTTTCGGATCACCCCTCAATCCTGCCCCCATCACAGGGCCACATTAATTTATTTTAGATTGCTTGTCACCACTAATGGATAATGGAATGATCAAAAAAAGAATCTTCAATTAAAGACAGTTTGTGAAAATTGTTGTGTCTCACCATGGGGACAGTAGGTCCTAGACTGAGTATTTACAAAAGCTGTTGCTGCAAGTTAAGCCTTCTGTGTTAATACTCCTGTTAGTCAATATTAGTTGATTTCAACATTACACTTCCATCCGATCTGAAGTGCTCCTTCTGGGATGTTAGTATTGTAGCGTTTGGAGATGTCAAATGTGGCTGTGTGCTCCAGAAAATTCAGAATATTTAACCGGGCAGTCTGGCCAGAAGCATGGCAGCAGCTGTTGGGGTGTAAGGGTGGCTACTGGGGCTTTCGTAGGGCGGGAGCTTGGCCCGTCCCCTTCCCGGGATCGCCCTGGAGGTTTAGTTGAGACCAGGTATCTGAGAAATTTTTGAAGATTTATTTATGAGTCTCTGGAACAGGGGCAATGGATGAACGTCCATGGTGCTGGGTGTGGCTGCCAAGGCTTTGGGAAGTACCGGGAGGTAGGGGAAGGTTTCCCATCCTGACTCTGGGAAGCCCAGAGATTTTAGCAAAAAAAAAAAAAAGATGCAGTGTATTAGGAATTTTGGATAGGTTTGCATCTCAGTAGTCAGGTAATGGGGTCCAGCCAGAGGCATGGGGAGCTGTTGGGGTGTCAATGCAGCTGCCAGGGTTTGGTGGAGCAGGAGTTTGCCCCCACCATCTATTATTTAAAGTTTTGGGGCCACATCGAGTGATATTCAGGGGTTTCTCCTTAGTCTGTGCTCAGGAATTACTTCTGATGAACTCAGGGGACTAAATAGGGTGCCAGAGATCAAATGGGGGTCGACTCTGTGCAAGAAAGCCCCCCACTCACTGTACTACCTCTCCGTCCCCCTCGCTGAATATCTTGACCCACTTCTCCATATGCAGATTATTAGTCAGCATGAACAAAGGACCTATTACCCGATCAGATTATTACCCTGATCTGAACCTTCTCCAGCCCAGCCTCCTGGGTGGGGGAAGCTTTGCTTGGGTTTTTGCTGGTTAGAAACCTTGGTTGCCCTATTGTGCCTAGTGATTGTGTTACCCCAGCCACCTCCCGTTGATTCCCCTTAAAGCAACCCACTAGCATCTCAACTCCTTGTTCCATACTTATCTCTTCTGAAGAGCCCCTGGCAGCTCCAAAGTCCTGTGATAGAGCTGGGATAAGAAATGAAGGATTGGAGGCTGGAGCGATAGCACAGCGGGTAGGGCATTTGCCTTGCATGCAGGCAACCTGGGTTCAATTCACAGCATCCCATATGGTCCCCTGAGCACCGCTAGGGGTGATTCCTGAGTGCAGAGCCAGGAGTAACCCCGGTGTATTGCCAGGAACAACCCAAAAAGCAAAAAAAAGAAAGAAAGAAAGAAAGAAAGAAAGAAAGAAAGAAAGAAAGAAAGAAAGAAAGAAAGAAAGAAAGAAAGAAAGAAAGAAAGAAAGAAAGAAAGAAAGAAAGAAAGGAAGGAAGGAAGAAAGGAAGGAAGGAAGAAAAGAAAGAAATGAAGGATCATGGAGAATGACTGCGGCTTTCAACTGGAAGAAGAGAAGTGAAGGAGGAAAGAGTTCTGGGCCTCAGAGGGTCGTGGGGCTGTAGCCTCCTGGCACCAGGACAGCCAGAACACCCGCCAGAGCCTTCGCTTCCTGTGGGGCTTCTCTGCCTGAGCCCCTGCCTGTCACTCTGCTCCTCTCTAAGGCAGTCTGGACACGCTCACGGGCAGAACTTGCCTCTTGGACATCAGTCAAAGCTCAGAAAGCTGAAAATAATGTGTTTGTATTCTCTGAGAGATAAAGATTTCTGCCTCGTAGACCTAGAAAAGTATTGACAATATTTATCCTTCATTTTGTACATGCTCTTCAAAATCATATCAGCTTTGCTTTCTGGCTCTGTGCAATGCCCCTCCGAAACCAAAAGTTCTTGCCATTAACCGCAGGGCTTCATTTTTTCATTTTCACTGAATTTTATATAATAAGTGATAAATGTAATATATTGACTGTGTGTACCTTGATACAGAAAGACAGTGTCTAAACCCAACTAGAATTGGTAGGCAGTGCCACCGTGCTTGGTTCTTACTGGTCAACACGCATAATAGAATGTCACACAACCATTGAACATGAGGAAGAGATATGCACTTATTTATACACAAAAGTCTTTATATTAAGCTAAAGGAAATTCTGGTTATAAAACAGTGCTAGAAGGGATGAAGTCATAGTACAGCAGTTCAGACATTTGCCTTGCATGCGGCAGATCCACGTTCAATCCCTTGCATCTCCTGTGGTTCCACATCCACTTCCAGAAGTAATTCCTGAGCACAGAGCCAGGAGTAACCCTTGAGCACTGCCAGGTGTGCCCCCCTCCCAAAGCAAAAACAAGCAAAAAACTTCAAACGGTGCTTAAAATAAATCAACAATCTGTTGACTAAATGTTGTCAACATAGGTTTTACAAAACAGCAAATTTTCACTGAGTCTTGACTAGGAACTAGGGACTGATTTGGGACATAGAATCTCATTAAAACATTATCAGGAAGTAAGTGTTTCTATCCCAACAATACGGAGGAGAAAATAGGATGGATCAAATTTCCATTGAATTCCCTAGATCACATTCTGAATGGAGTCGATAAATTCCGCTAATCAATTTGGACCTCCATATTCTTCCAGCCCCCAGCCCCTAGCCTATCGTGTATTACTCCTACTGTATGATCCTCTGGAAAGTCTCAACTAAAATAGTGTGGTTATTTCTTGAAATGGCTCATTTTCTTTTATTATCCCTGTCATATGTACAGTATAATAATTATACACAAATACATGTGTACAATGGATCTCTTGCACTGAAAGAACAACCTATTAACGATAATTGGAAAAAGAATCCAATCAAAGGAAAGAATTTTGGAGATTTTCGTTTCCGCCTGCTGAGTTCTCGGATGCATTTCAGGGCCAAGCTGCAGCACCATTCATCTGCCTGTAATCTTTTTAAAGACTCAAAGGTCTAATTGTTTAGTTGCCTAATGAAACCGATTTCCTTTGAGAGTTTCTAACACGCTTAATAATGCCTTTCACAAAGGCTGAGCAACCAGTTAAATGGAATTATATAGGCATGACTATTTGCTGTTAGAAGCCAGTTTTGATATTCTTGGATTCCATAATTGGTTGTGCTTTTCCTGACTCTGGGGCAAATGAACACGTCTCTCTTCTCAGCTTGTCAGCACAAAAGCAACGCATTGGAAAGCGTGGCTCTCCTGTATGTATGTATTTCACTGTGCAATGTTTGAAAACACTCCAAGTGCTGAACAGACACTCTCAAAAGGTCACGCTGACCATTGGAAAATTAGCTACTTTGGATGTAGCTCTTTTCATTTCCAAAGCTCGATTAATCTTACAGTTTCAGAGTGGACCTTGGGGGGGGGGGGACACAAAATCAATTGGATGCTGAGAGCACTCTTTCTGAATGTGAAGCAGCCCAGATGATCAGAGGAAAACCCCTATGAAGGCATGAGCACTGTGACTTCAGAGAATGTTCTCACGGGAAGGTTTCTCCATAGTCATTGGCTAATAGATAACCAAGAAAAGAGCTTAGATCTCAGGCTCTGGGCATTATCTGGACATATTCGCATTAGTTGGCTCATAGTTTTAGCTTATTACTGTATCACTGTCATCCCATTGTCAACTCGTGTGAGCACCAGTAACGTCTTTATTCCTCCCAGCCCTGAGATTTTAGCAGCCTTTCCTTACTCGTCTTTCCCAACAATTGGAAGCTCTTTCGGGGTCAGGGAAATGAGACCTATCGTTACTGTTTTTGGCATATGCAATACACCATGGGTAGCTTGCCAGGCTCTGCCCGTGCGGGCAGGATACTCTCTTGGTAATAGTCTGATCAGAGTAATAATATATATTACTCTCTTTGATTTGTTGCATACTGTCTGAACTCCATCAAATATGGTGTGGTAATTATGGAGGATGGATAGGAAGCATGGCGGCGTTTGGGTACTGGATGTTGGCTGCCAGGGCTGGGTCCCTTGGGGCGGGGAGGGTTCTCACCCGCCCCCCGACTGGGGCATCCCAAGTGAAAACAGCCTGGTATGGAGTCCCGTGGCATGGCTAGGGGGAGCCTCATTTTGTACTCCCCTCTGGGAGGGGCAACCCTTGAGTTTTAGTTTACTGTTAAGTTTTAGCTTACGCATCATTAATTAAAGTATTGGTTTGGAGGCCATACTTGGAGGTGCTTGAGGGTCGCTCTAGGACAGTGCTCGGAGGACCATGTGGTACTAGGTCCCAGGAGTTACAATCATAGAAGCTAATTATCCAATGGTCAAACCCAGGTGCAAAGCCTGTGCTCCAATCCTCTGAGCTGGCTCTCCCGCTCCATCTCATCTATCTTGAAAGTCAACCAGTGTTAGAGTCCGGAGTTGACCATCCCTCAAGGACAGACAACAGAGCCAATAATGCACATCACACAGCGAGGTTTATTGTTCCAGCTAGTTGGGGTCCAAGTAACCATCTGGCGCAGCGGGTTTCAACAAGGACCCCGAGCACTAGGTTTAGCAAGTTCTTACACTTTCAGTTTCGCAATTAGGCATAACTCTGCAAGAATGCATATTTTTTTTGTTATTGTTGTTTTGGACCACAACATCCAGCCCACTTCCTGACAATTACATTCCGGAGACAATCTCATTCCGCGATGTAATCTTTGACAAAAGCATCTGTTTTTTTCTGCTTTTCTTGTTCCTGGAAGAGGCTTAAGTCACTCAGAGGCCACCAAACCTGTCATGGCAGTTCTCCAGCTAAGTGGGTCCTAACACCCCCAGAGAGAAAGATCTCTGGCCTACCCTGACATGTGGTGCTGCCTCATGAGAATGCAGACCTGAGACACTGGCCACAGGTGGGAGGAGATGGGTTACAAGTGGGTGTCCCTAAGAGAGAAGTCTGCTTACTGTCACGTTTGCTTACTGTAAGGTTCGCCCAGCCGATGAAATCGGGACATTGCCAGAATCAAAGATCACCCTGCCCCCAGTGTGGAAGACTGATGTGATGGCCCATCTGGTGGCAGGAAGCCACCTGCATTGCGACCTAACGGAAAACCAGACCAAATACGCTGGACCCACTGGTCTCTGCTCTCTTTCCCCGCCCAAGGCAATTTAAATGCCTGCTTAGTCTTTCCCAGGCCTTGCCCCAACCTCGACAGAGGTTCATGGGGTCCCACCCAGGAGCACACCCCAACAAATTTCTCCTATCCTTTCACTTTTAACTTGTCTCTGATGGGAGAGATCTCCAGGCTATCGATTACAAGTAAGAGTTGACATCAAACCCTTATCTTCAGGGTGATCACTGTGTGCCCGGTCCCAGTGGGTCCTGTGTGGACCTCAGCTTCTGTCACCGTGACAAAAGGAAGCCCACGACTTCCTGCCACAGGCCACACACATGTGCATACTAGATGCCCTGTGAAACATGTCCCATTCATTGTTCCCCTCCTCTGCTGAGACCCAGGAGGTTCCCAGAGGTGAAATCACATGCCCGAAGGTTCAAAGCTTCTGCAAAGAGCAGAGGTGAGGTTCGTGACCACGCCGGGTCAATGCCAGGCCCTGGGGGTCACTCTGTGGCCACAAACTCTGTCCAGGGACTATTTTGATGTGGAAGACCCTCGGGTGAGGGTGGGGGTGGCAGCTTGGCGGCTGGGGCAGGGGCACAGCCTTGGGGAGGAAGGGGTCAGCTGGAGCAGTGAACCTGCATGTCTGTTGCCATGGTATCATGCTGCCTGCACGCTCTCCACCCGGTCCAGAGCCCGGCTGCTCTCATCTGTCCAGAGGGAACGCCAAGATGACAGCGACCTGCTCATGTTCCTCTAAAGACACGGTTTCTTGTAGATGACTGTGCGTCGTGACAGCTAGCCTTGCATCCTGGGCACCATCCGTCTGCAGCCGCCTCCTGGGGGCCTCACAGTGGAGACAGGCAGGACTGGACAGAGCAGGATGCAGCTGGTGGGAGGCCCCAGGTTGAAAGGAGCACAGAGCTAACGGGCATCAATGACAGATGTGTCTGTTGGGCCAGTAGAGTGTCCAGGGGCTCAGGCACTTACTCTGCAAGCAGCCAACTGCAGTTCAGTCCTCCTGGCACCACATGGGCCCCTGATCACTGTCAAGTGCAGCCCTGGAGGCCGTGAGCACTGCCAGGATGGCCCAGATAGTTGCCAGCACTGCAGGAACCGAGCAGCGCAACTGCCGGGGCCCTAGCATTGAACCACTGGCCCTATCAGCTGAGGATCCCTAGGAATAAGCACTATGGGGTGCCTTTACCCAGAATAATGAGCCTATTGTGTGTGAGGGGGTGGGGCTAAGGGGCCTGCAAAAAATACAGGAAGACAATGCAGGAATGTTAAAATGAACCCCCATAGCCCCCTATGCCCAAGCTCTCCCTCCTCTGAGGGAACGCACATCCACAAGTCAGCCCTGGGCGGCTCCAGAGCCTGTTCTCTCTGGGTGTCGCTCATTTCCCTGGCCGCCCTTTTCCATCAGTTGCTCTGGAATCCACCCCTGGGTCTGACTGTCCTGGAATCCAGGTTCAGACTCAAGTTCCCCCGGAGTCTCAGTCAGGGAGTCCAGATAGCAAGGGAGGGTTTCTACTCCTACGTTAGTTTTGAGTTCAAATTTCCTACGCCACATTGATTTCTGGTGAAATTAGAATTTTAAAATGTTTTAAATGGTTCCCAAATGTCAGTTTAATAACCGAAGACCTTCCCCTAGATTTTCCTGTCTCTTCCATGGACTGGAGCGATAGCACAGCAGGTAGGGTGTTTGTCTTGCACATGGCCAACCCGGGTTCAATTCCTCCATCCCTCTCGAGAGCCCGGCAAGCTACCAAGAGTATCCCACCTGAGTGGCAGAGCCTGGCAAGCTACCCGTGTTGTATTCGATATGCCAAAAACAGTAACAACAAGTCTCACAATGGAGATGTTACTGGTGCCCACTTGAACAAATCGGTGAACAATGGGACGATGGTGCTACAGTGGGAAAAATACCTCCATGGGCTTGTTAAATAGGGCCAGAGCACATTCTAGAAGTAAAAAAAAAAAAGAAGTGTATATTTATATGAATCATCTAAGAGGTAGACAAGAACTTTCTTCCTTAAGTACTGCAAATCACTTTCCCCTCAAAGCTGCTTTGGAGTTTTTATTTCCCTGCAAACCTGCAACTTCCTGCCTGCCTGAGGAGCAAATGCAATAAAGGCTTATCTCTCACACTCATGTTTTGCCAAAATCGACAGAATAGGTAGAATTTTTCCTGTTTAGATAGACCTCAGAGCAAAAATCTGAATAAATACGTCCGAAGTAAGATTTATTTTTCTGCAAACATTTGCTTTATATGATTGTAAGTGTAATAAATTGCTTCACAGTAACTATAATCTTATTCATGTTCTCCCTGCTAAAACTACACTATAAGCCTTTGTTTGGTTGAATGGTTTGGACACACACACACACACACACACACTCACACACACACAGGTGTTCATCTTGAAATAGATTTAATTACCTTATGAATTGTGATTAGGTTAGAAGAAAATATAGAGAAAGGTCTTTGGGATAAAGTCTGGTACATAATTGCTAAAAGATTCCTAATTTTCTCCAACAGATAAATAATATGCAATAATTGACAAAAGATAAAAACAAATTTGTAAGTTTAAAAATGTTTAATTATTCGAGGGTCAGAGTGGGTAGGAATCTTGCCTTGCAAGCTGCCAACAGGAGTTCGATTTCCAGCATCCCATCTGGTGCCCCAAGCCTGTCAGGAATGACACTGAGTGCAGAGCCAGGAATAAGCCCTGACTAAACACAGACAGGTGTGTCCTCCACCCACCCCGTCAAAAACAAACAAAAAAGTATTCTTCTTTGTAATAATAATACAATTATTCTTCTTCTTAATTGGCATGCCAAAGACTTTGTAGGTATTAGTGGAATGTGTTTATATTCAAGCCATACACATTAAAAACAGTGTATTTTCTAATAGCTCCTATTTAAGGATGATCTATTGTTAGCACAAAATAGATTTAGTCTAAATTCATGGGTTCTTGAGAATTTGTATGAAGGATCAGCATGCAAAACCCAAAGGCTTAAGAAGTTGAAGTTTATTGTACAGTTCAAGTAGATGACCTGGGCACCACGCCACGCTCCTCACCCCCCCTCCAATGACCAGGCCTCTCGTGTGTGTGTGTGTGTGTGTGTGTGTGTGTGTGTGTGTGTGTGTGTGTGACACCTGGAGATGCACAGGGGTTAACTCCTGGTGCATACACTCAGGAATTACTCCTGGCAGTGCTCGGGGGACCATATGAGATGCTGGGAATCAAACTTGGGTTGGCTGACCATATGCAAGGCAAATGCCCTACCAGCTGTGCTATTAATCCAGCCCTGCCTCTCTTTTGGATGTAGGCAGGATAAGGAAGGCCCTCTGCCAGGCTACGGCAAAAGCTGACCTTGTAGAAAACAGAAAAAAAAAAAAACAGAAACTAAGACCTGATAAGACCTTCACCTATCTACAGCAACAGACTCAGAGAAGCTTCTGCAGAAACAAAAGGCCAGGAAAGGAATTTCAAAGAAGACCATCATCACTCCCAATCCCCCTGGTAACCTCCTAGCAGCAGACTTTGACCTAGGTAGAAGCCCACGTGGGGGCAGGTAGGAGGAATCCTCCAAAGGCCACCTTGAACGCAGGAAAGGTGCTGGTGCACATATGCTGCCCAGCCCATGTGCTGCTTGTGCCCAGGTGGCCGAGAACAAGCACATGTGTCGCCTGCATCTCCCCTCGTGAGACGTGTACTTTCCTGTCTAATGCTGGGATGTGTGTAGCGGCTCTCTCCGCCCTTGGTTCTCTCTTGAGCACGTTACTCTCCACTCTCTCCCACTTTCTCTCCCGCCTTCCCTTCAAAATCTCCAAATAAAATCTGTTTTACTTCACTGCTCGGCTACTCCTGAAATTCTTTTCTGCAAGGCGAGACAAGAACCCAGTAACCCTGGGTCTCGGGAGGCGGAAGTGGATGGGGAGAAAGTGACTGTTGACCGTTTTTCTCCTCCCCACAGGGCCCACTGACACCACTTCTACCCAGGGATGTCACTTTTCCTGTCCGTCGGTGCCATGTACAGTGTCAGGTGTCCCCAGTCCTGTCTCGCCATGCTTGCCTCCCCTGTGCAATGGCCTGGTCTTGTCCCTGCTCCATTTCCTACGCAGTGTACACTTGCCTAGTCAGAAAGCCACAGCTGGAGCCTGCCACCTGGTCCCCTTGCTGGGACTTAATGCTGAGTAACCCATCACTGGGCCTCTCTGGGAATGTCCCCGGGAAGCTCCCTGTCCCCTTGGCTTTCCTCAATCTGACCATGTGCACATAGATGAGATCCCTGCTGTCCTGCCATCTGTCTGGGCATAGGTGCAGGGGGCAAAGAGGCTGTTGTTGCCGGGCGGGGCTTTCTTTTATCTCCTGCTATCTCCCATCCCCAGCACCACCTTATCTATTTTCACAGGATACCTGGGCTGGAACCATAGCACAGCGGGTAGGGCATTTGCCTTGCACGCGGCTGATCTGGGTTTGATTCCTCCATCCTTCTCAGAGAGCCTGGCAAGCTACCAAGAGTATCCTGCCCACATGGCAGAACCTGGCAAGCTACCCATGGTGTATTCGATAGGCCAAAAACAGTAACAAGAAGTCTCACAATGGAGATGTTACCAGTGCCCGCTTGAGCAAATTGATGACCAACGGGACAAAAGTGCTACAGTGCTACCTTTAGAGGGTGAGATTTAAATGTCCAGTTCAATAAATTAGTTCACTTGGTGCTCCACCCTTCTACTCCACCATATCTCTGTCAGTCTTCTGTCACTGTCACTGTCATCCCGTTGCTCATCGATTTGCTTGAGCGGGCACCAGTAATGTCTCCATTGTGAGACTTGTTGTTACTGTTTTGGGCATAACAAATACATCACAGGTAGCTTGCCAGGCTCTGCCATGCGGGCGGGATACTCTTGGTAGCTTGCTGGGCTCTCTGAGAGGGAGGGAGGAATCGAACCCCGGTTGGCCGCGTGCAAGGCAAACGCCCTACCCACTGTGCTATTGCTCCAGCCCCACTGTCAGTCTTAGAAAAAAAAAATCACCTTTTCATAATATTTGGATTTATGAGAGTTATTTGCATAAGTTAATCATTTCTTATTTCAATTAATTTCCTGAGATCTGCATTTAGCTAATCCATCACAGACGCGAGGAAGATGCATGCGGAGACGGAGTTTGTCATTTGCTGGGAGCTCCCTCACAGTTCGCTTCTGATGCTCCAGCTGCAGATATCAGAAGCTTGTTTATGTCAGCTTCAGCCCAGAGTGACAGTTACTAGACAAAGCTGAGGTGAGCGTCTCATGAGATCCCGCACGAGGCCAAGTATTTCCAATGCACCCCAATCAGAATGGAGGGTGTTGGGACTGAAGCAATAGCACAGTGGGTAGGGCATTTGCCTTGCATGCAGCCAACCAGGGTTCGATTCCCAGCATCCCATATGGTTCCCTGAGCACTGTCAGGAGTAATTCCTGAGTGCAGAGCCAGGAGTAACCCCTGAGCATTGCCGGGTGTGACCCAAAAAAGCAGAATGGAGGGGCTAGAGTGATAGCACAGTGGGTAGGGCGTTTGCCTTGCACGCTGCCGACCCAGGTTCAAATCCCAGCATCCCATATGGTCCCCTGAGCACCGCCAGGGGTGATTCCTGAGTGCATGAGCCAGGAGTGACCCCTGTGCATTGCCGGGTGTGACCAAAAAAAAAAAAAAAGCAGAATGGAGGGTGTTGCAAGTGATTTATGTGAAGTGGGCAGCAAGAGAGATAATAGGCTCAAGACGGGGAGTTTGAGTGCGACCACCTTCCTGAGTCACCCACCTCAGTCTCCCAAGAAAATGCCCTGCAGAGAGGGTGAAGTAAAGTCATCCACAAGCACTTACTGGACTGGAAGGACAATTGTGTTCCACCAGCTTCATTAGGTGGCTGTCAGTACTGAACTTAAGTTCCACTTGATCGACATGGTAAAGAATTTCCTGCAGAGTGTGTGTGGGGGGGAAGGGAGGGGAGTTGGGGGAGTGAGGCTTGGAACTCATGCTGGATCAAGGAATCACTCTTTGTAGGAAAAGAGCAGTCTGTCCAAACTTCCGCCCGCGTCTTTAGGTTTGTAACCTTCCCTGGTAGAAAAGGATTTCAGGAAGCGATGAACAGTGAAGTGAAATCATTTTATTTAGAGAAATACGGGTGGGGGAGAGCAAGAGGGAGAGTGTTTCTTTCACATTCAAGAGAGATTGTGGACTTCTTCAAAGGAATGGCAACTGAGCAAAATAAATAAATAAATAAATACAGTCTCAGCTTGAGTTGAGGATGAATCCCCAAGATGGGGGTTGCACATCATTTGCCTCTGCAAAGTTATTTTGCTAAGGCTTTCCAAAACTGCTTCCCAAAGTCCGTTGCTAGGGTGTTGTCAAGGGGAGAGCTGGGAACTGTTGATGTCTTCTTTGATATTCATATCATGGCCTTTGTTCCTGCAAGCATGCATCTGAACCCCATCTCTCAGGGGGTCCAGCTGACGGTCCAAGGCCTAGAACTTTTGCATCTCAAAGAGACTCTAGGTTTCTCTAGAAGTCTCTTGCATTTCAAAGACCACTATGCCTACAGGCTGATTTCATTTTATTTTTTTTAAATTAGTGAATCACCGTGAGGTACCCTTACAAACTTATGAACTTTCATGTTTGCATATTGTTTACATCCCTCCACCAGTGCCCATTCTCCTCCAACAATATTCCCAGTATCCCTCCCACCACCCCCACCCCATCCCCCACCACCCCACCCTGCCTCTGCGGCAGGGCATTCCCTTTTGTTCTCTCTCCTGTTGGATGTTGTAGTTTGCAATAGAGGTATTGAGTGGCCATTATGTTTGGTCTATAGTCTACTTTTGGCATGAAGCTTTCAACCCGAGTGGGTCCTCCCAACATTCTCTACTTGGTGTTCCCTTCTCTCTCTCAGCTGCCTTTTCCCCCAGCATGTGAGGGCAGTTTCCAAGCTGTGGGGCAGACCTCCTGGTTCTACTACTCTTGGGTGTTAGTCTCCCATTCTGCTACTTTATATTCCACATACGCTACCTTATATTCCACATATATAGGCTGATTTCATTTAGGACACAGATTTCTTTCTAATACACATCACCAGGGCCTCACCTGTCGGTCCACCTGCCTGCATTAGGAGGTACAAAGTAGGAATCTCTCCTGGAGCCTAGGCACCTCGTACTCAGAGAGGAGCTGAGGGGCCAGTCTAGGTCAGTGTTATACTGGCGCCCATCACCTTGGCCAGGAGAACAGGATCTCACAGAAACGTGAATGCAGGGACCCAAGCGTGTAACATGTGTATGTTATACTTGTGAGGGGTGTGTGTGTGTGTGTGTGTGTGTGTGTGTGTGTGTGTGTGTGTGTGTGTGTGTGTGTGTGTGTTACAGGCAGGAAGATAAGGAGGCCCCAGTAATATATGTTGGGAAAGCACTGTTTGAAACCCAAATCAGCACAAAGGCATGCAGACTTTTGACACAAAAGACCCATCTTGAGCTTGAAACTGTTGAACTGTAGAATTACAGTCAGGAGCTAAAATAGCTTCCTGAACGTAGCTGAACCTCCTTTAAGGAGAAAAAACCAGGGGACGACTAACAAAAGCAGCCCATCCACGGCTCCAAGCTCTCTCTTGACAAATTCCCTAGCAATGGGCTGGTGGAGGCAGTTGTGGAAGCAGGGAAAAGTATATAAACTGAGGCAGGCAGGTAGACAGGGAAGGGCCTGGAGGGCAGAGGAATTCCTAGGAAGTAATAAAACCAATAGCCTCAAGGCTACAAAGGTCCCCCCTCCCCCTTGCATTCACAGGGATTAAGGGAGGCCTGATTAAGGAAGGGATTAAGGAAAACCTCACCTAGTACCCAGAGACCCAGAGAAGGCTGGACCCTGCCTTGGAAAGAAGCTTCAGCAGGAACAGAGGCCAAGGAGAATTTCAAAGACCATCAACCACTCCCAAATCTACCCCCTCGGCAACCACCCTAGCAGTGGATTCTTACCTAGGTTAAAGCCCCACATAGAGCAGTTTGGAAAAAACCCTGTAAAGCCTCCAGGAAGAGAGGAAGCCTGTGCATATCTGCCCCACTGGCATGCTGCACGCATTTCCTCTTCACTGACTAGAATGTTACAGAGAACGCAAATCAGGCAGATCCTTGTCTAACCCTTTGCTTAGGTATTGTCCATTACCTTAGCCTCCAGGTGAGTCTAAGCTCTGGGGCAGAACTTTATGAAGTTGGATAATTGTTAACTTCCTGTTTATCCGAAAGAGCCCAAGAGATCACAGGAAGTCAAACATGTAGGATGGGGGCAAGCAAACAGAAGACGATTTATGGCAGCCAGCTTGGGGGAAAACTGAAGCCTTCTCGTTCACTCTGAAATTCTTTTCTATAAGAAAAAAGCAATGGACCAAAAAAGCTTGGGTGAGAGTTAGTACTAACTTTCCTTTCCATGACTAGAGCGTAGCACAGCGGGTAGGGTGTTTGCCTTACACGCAGCCGACCCAGGTTCGATTGCTCCATCCCTCTCGGAGAGCCCGGCAAGCAACTGAGAATATCCTGCCTGCACGGCAGAGCCTGGCAAAATCCTCATGGTGTATTCGATATGCCAAAAACAGTAACAAGTTTCACAATGGAGACGTTACTGGTGCCCGCTAGAGCAAATCAATGAACAATGGGATGACAGTGCTGCAGTGCTACAGTGCTCATGGGACCAGAGGGGCATGAGCATCTCTACTGTGCAGGGGCTTATTGAAGACTCTCATCAGTCCTTGATTTCCCTCGCACTTCCCCAGGTGACTGCGGTGGGAAACAGTATGTTTCCTTCTCAGACTGCCATCGCTCTTTCCCGCGTCACACAAGCCGCCCAAGGGACCCTACCCTCCCACGGGTGGGGAGCGAGTCCACCGCCCGCAACACAAGTGTGTGTGTGTGACGCAGACTCGGGCACTGTAGCTACACGTTGGTTACCTCCACAGGAACATAAAAACAGAGGGGTGAACCGTGACTGGGCAGACTCCCGCACTTTTTCCACACCCACTTTTTCTTTTTTTTTGCTTTTTGGGTCACACCCAGCAATGCACAGGGGTCACTCCTGGCTCATGCACTCAGGAATCACCCCTGGCGGTGCTCAGGGGACCATATGGGATGCTGGGATTTGAACCCGGTCGGCCACGTGCAAGGCAAATGCCCTCCCCACTGTATCACTCCAGCCCCCCACACCCACTTTTTTTTTTTTTAAAAAAAAGGTTTTAATCGAATCACTGTGAGACAGACCCTTACAAAGTTGTTCATCATTAGGTTTGTTAGAGTCCGGAGTCGACCACGCCTCAAGGACAGAGAACAGAGCCGATAATGCAACCGTCTGTCGGGGCGGGTTTCAACAAGGACCCCGAGCACTAGGTTCAGCAAGTTCTTATACTTTCATTTTAGCAAGTAGGCATTACTCAGCAATTTTCTATTATCTATAGAGGAGATACTTTCTTTTCCTAGTTGTTGTTTTGGCCCGTAACATCCAGCCCACTTCCTGACAGTTACATTCCTGACACCTAATCTCATTCCGGGAATGTGATCTTTGACAAAAGCATCTGTTTTTTTCTGCTTTTCTTGTTCCTGGAAGAGGCCCAAGTCACTCAGAGGCCCCAGGGCCTGTCATGGCAGTTCTCCGGCGAAGTGGGTCCTAACAGTTTTAGTCATACAGTGTCCCAACACCCACCTCTCCACCAGTGTACATGTCCTGGCAGCTGTGTCTTCTGTTTCCTTCCCATCAACCCTGCCCCCCATAGTCTGCCTCTATGGCACTCTCTCTCCGTCCTTCCTTCTCTCTCTCTCCCTCTATCCTCCCCCCTCATTCAAACTTTTGTTCCAGAGAAATAGACCCCATCCCCTATTCTCCTTCCATGTTGATACACTTATTCCTCGATCACTTCCTCTCTGAATTTCAGCACCCACACTAGAAGTTGCAGAGCTAAGCACCTTTGAACATCCCCATGCAGACCAGAAACTCTGAAGCCAGTACCAGGCTGCCTGTCTTGGTAGCTCCGTGGGGAATCCAGTTGTCAGTGGAGGACAGGATCCACTTGGGAAGACCTTCTTTCCTCGTGACAGGATTGCTAGGACTGAACCAGGTTCTGAAGTTATCCTTTCAATAAATTTATCCTTTATTTAAAATAATGCTGACTTCTGACACCAACTTTATAACTAGGCTTTTTCCTCTTTGGGAAATGAATTTTCTCCATCTGTGCAGATTTGTTAATTTTCATAAGCCACAGGCCTATGTGTCTGAATGCTTAGACCATGTCATCTTTGCCCTTGTTCCCTCCCGACAGAGAATGTATAGCTTGTACGCAATAGATTGGAGGAAGGTGGGTGAGACTTACTTTGGATTGTTGGTGTTAGGGCGCAGACCGAGATCTCCCTATAACGACAAAGAGACTCCCAGAGACTGCAAACAGCAAGCAGGGTTTATTGTAAGACTGGCTAGCCAGGGTCCAGCCGCCTATGCGGACACGCAGGTCCAGCAGGTTGAGCAAAAGACCCCGAGCTTCCCCAAAGGAGATTTTATATAGGCCTTCCCCGGCCGTTACAGCAGAGCCCGTGCCTTTCATAGCCAATAGACTTGTAATATTACAAACTTTCTTAACCAATCCATTTAAAAGGACATCACTCCTTAGCCTGTGGTTTTAGAGATCAGTATTCGAGCCAATATTCAGGAATGTCCCGGTTCTGGGGACAGTCCTGGGTCCTGTGATATGGGTCTTGTGATATGGGTCTTGTTATCTGGTCTGACCACCACCCTTCTTGCGACCCAGGGTGCCTGTATCCAAATTCCTTGCTCAGGGACAGATAGACAAGTTATTCTACAATGCCGGCTCCTGTAAAAAGAGTCTTAAGAAAGCTAAATAGATTCCTGTGGTCTGTCCTGGGCCAGTTCCTCACAGTTGGCTAGGGATGAAGGGTTGACTCTACGTCTGTCTTGACTGCTAATGGGGACCTGGAGAAATAGTATCAATTTCTAGGACTTTCAGTTCCTGATGTGTAGACTGGGATCGGAATCCTCAACTTACCCAAGGGATTGGGAAGAAGCAGAAAGGATAAGTGTGGGGGATAAATCTTGCAAAGCTTTATGTAAATTTTATATATATCTTCCTTTTTTTAAATCTGCCAACCCTTATCTCGTGGGTGTATGAGACTACATTCATCCAGGCTTCTAATTTACCAGAGGCCCTAGTATCTCTGGGCCACATGGTGGAGGAACAAAATCTGTAATTATTGTGTTTGAACTCCGCTTTCATTTCAGAAACTGTGAAATCTTCAGAGAAAATAATTATTCTGTGATATTCACAGTTGTACCCTTATGAGAGTAATTAGGAAAATCCCATAGGCAAAGTTATCTATAAAATACCCCCCAGGAGATTATTTTTTCCTCCAAGCCATTCAATAATGATGAGAATTATTCCTGCTCTTCCTACTGTCTCCCAGACTCACTCCCTGAAGACACAAGTTTCCTTGCAGTGTTATCAGGGTTACTCATATTTTGCTGCACATAAACATATTAATTGGTTACCTAGGCCTTTAAGAGTGAATATTTGCCCATGTAGGGTCAGCACAAATGATGACATATTACTTCAAAAGGTAAATTATTCATTTTCCTGCAAAAATAACCCTAACTAAACCTATAGAAGATTCTTCTTTCCCTGAAGACAATTCATTCATCTTGGCTCTCAAAGGAAATCGTCATTTCTGGATAGGAAATTGGAGCACATCCATCATAGGTGAGCCAAACTGTCCAGGATAAATTCCTCTTATAGCACATGGGAATGACCATGCAAAGCTCTTGAGCCATGCATAAAAAGTGTAATGACAAGATCATTAAGAGCACCAACAGCTACAGGCTGTTTGAGAAGGTGGAAAGGAATCCTCAGCAACTAAGCTGAGGTTGAGAATGGGTGGAGAAAGGATGGATAAAATGGGGAGAGAGAGAGAGAGAGTGGGGGGGGGCAAACGTCTATGGGCATTTCCAATATCTTTTTTTTGGGGGGGGTCACACCCAGAGATGCACAGGGCTTATTCCTGGCTCTGGACTCAGAAATTACCACTGGCGGTGCTCAGGGGACCATATGGGATGCTGGGAATTGGACCTGGGTCAGCGGCGTGCAAGGCAAATGCCCTACTTGCTGTGCTATCGCTCCATTCCCTCATTTCCAATATCTTTAACAAAGGATGCACAATTTGCTTAAAAGCAACAGAAGAAGAAATGATTAGGAGAAAGAGAAAAGGGGGCCCAGGGTTTCCACACAGACTCTACAAGATGGGATGAGTGATATCATAGAGTGGGAACAAGATTCCTTCTTTTCTACTTATAAAAATTGGGGTAGAGGCTGCCCAAGTGGTGCTCAGGAGCTGAGGGGCTCCTTCAATGGATTCTTGTCGATCTTTTTGGAAGGTTCAATGAGAGGATCGGAGGATGCAGTGATGCTCAGGCCCTGTGATGCAGGGGACCACCTGGGCTTCCCTAGTGGAGCTGGGGGTTCTCCAGGGCTGTACCTAGTGACTCTTGTGGCAACATGTGATGGGGATTGAACCAGGATCAGCCACATGCGAGTTGTGTGTTTAACTCTTGCACTACCTCCCTGGCCTCAAAAGTCCATCTTCTTTTTCTTCTTGGGTCACACCTGATGACGCTCAGAGATTACTCCTGGCTCTGTACTCAGGAATTAATCTTGGCAATGCCGGGAAGACCACACGGGATATCAGGGATTAAACCTAAATTGGCTGCGTGCGAGGCAAACGTCCAACAGGCTGTACTATCTCTCTGGCCCTAAGAGTCTATTTAAAGCAAAAGGCTCAGGGAAATGGTGCAAGTTAGGATAGAGTAGAAGTTAAGGGAGAGGATAATCAAGCAAAGGCGAGAAGAAGCCGCTGTTTCTTCCTTTCCTTTGTCTCTTTCCTTCACCCTCTCCTCCCTGTATCCATTTTTTTTTTTGCTTTTTGGGTCACACCCGACGATGTACAGGGTTACTCCTGGCTCTGCACTCAGGAATTAATCCCTGGCGTTGCTCAGGGGACCCTATGGGATGCTGGGAATCGAACCCGGGTCAGGCGCGTGCAAGGCAAATGCCCTACCTGCTGTGCTATTGCTCCAGCCCCCTCCCTGTATCCTTTTATCTCTCCCTCCTTCAAGGGACAATAAGCTAAGTCCTCAATCATGTCTTCCTCAGTTTCTATCTTCTTAAGAGACTTAAAGAATTGATGTCTATTCTGGGGCTCCTGTAAAACCTATTAAGCTCTTTGGAAGAAGTTTTATAACGGGAAATAATGGCACTGAAATTGTGGCAAGCCCTACAGCATTAGCATAATGATAAGCAGCCTGGAACTGCCTCCCAGAGCCAGAGAAATTTGGGTACTAAATGAAAAATGCAAGACTAATTGGGAATTTCTCCCAGCCTTGTATCTGCCCAATCTATTTACTGCGGTGTTTTCCAATTGATGAGATGATTAATATGTAATCACTTTGCCTTTTTTCCCCCATCCATTTGGAGCAACATTTTTCTCAAGCAAATCTGGAAGGTAAAAGTGTGGAGGGAAGATCCCACTGGTGGTGGAATTGGTGTTGGAACATTGCACGCCTGAAACAACTCTATTATGAACAACTTTGTAAATCATGGCACCTTAATAAAAATCATTCTTTAAATTTATGATTTTAAGCATAATAAAAATATATTTGAGTGCAACAGCTAATTAGAGGGAGAGAACAGAAGGGAATGCCCTGCCACAGTGACAGGGTGGGGTGGGGGGAGATGGGATTGGGGAGGATGGGAGGGATGCTGGGTTTACTGGTGGTGGAGTATGGGCACTGGTGAAGGGATGGGTTCCCGAACTTTGTATGAGGGAAGCATAAGCACAAACATGTATAAATCCGTAACTGTACCCTCATGGTGATTCATTAATTAAAAATAAATAAATTTATTATAAATTAAAAAATATATTTGAGTGACTTTATAGAAAATATTTGGTAAGCATTTTTTTTTTGGGTCACACCAGGCAATGCACACGGGTTACTCCTGGCTCTGCACTCAGGAATCACTTCTGGCAGTGCTCAGAGGGACCATATGGGATGCTGGGAATCGAACCCGGCTCGACCGCATGCATGGCAAACGCCCTACCCTCTGTGCTATTGCTCCAGCCCCGGTAAACATTTTTATGTGCTTGGTGTTATGCATTTCTCAGAGAGGCACTTTCTGGTCCCTACAATCGTGGACACTCTTAAGTTGACAGGTGGCAAAGGAACATAATCCATTGTCTCTCTAAAACATAGCTTTGTCTCTCGAAACATAGCAAACTACACATGGAAGATACCCGGCCATGAGAAGCCCCTGGTGATTCAGATGATGAGTGAGCTTAGATGAGTCCCAGAGTGACAGATGAGTAGAGGAAAATGGCTGCTGGAGAGAAGAGAAACCCCTGGTAGGAGCTGAGCTCAGGAGGGCTGGCCACTCGCCTCTCTCTCTCTCTCTCTCTCTCTCTCTCTCTCTCTCTCTCTCTCTCTCTCTCTCTCTCTCTCTCTCTCTCTCTCTCTCTCTCTCTCTCTCTCTCTGACCTCAGTGGGCTGCTTTTTGCTTCTCCTAAGGGGGCAAACACCACTCCCCCACCCCACCCCACCCCACCCCACCCCCAGCACTGTCCAGTGGCATTTTTTTTCTTTTTGGGTCACACCCGGCAATGCACAGGGGTTTCTTCCTGGCTCTGCACTCAGGAATCACCCCTGGCGGTGCTCAGGAGACCCTATGGGATGCTGGGAATCGAACCCGGGTTGGCCGAGTGCAAGGCAAACGCCCTACCCGCTGTGCTTTTGCTCCAGCCCCCTCCAGTGGCTTTTAAACCACAAAGAGTCAGTGCTGGGGTCCCACTGAGAAAAAGTTTAGAGTGACAGGTCATCCCCGAAGATTTCCTTCTCTCGCCCTCTAACAGACTCCCCAACAGACTAGGATCAAGAGCACTTCCCAAGGCTCTCTGAGGGTGACAGTCCTAGGGGTGGGGGTGGAGGGGTGAGGTGTGGAGGAGACTGACATCCTGAGTCGTCCACTTCCCGTTGCAAGGCTGGAGGTACATCCCACATGGCATGGCTGTGCCTTGGTCTTCCCGATAGTTACCCAGCCCCCCTCACAGCCACCGCAACTCTCCAGGCAACAAGCGTCTGAAGAAGGAAAGTCCTGAGACTTCTGCAAAGAATCATGCCATCCCCCGCCCCCCAGAGCTGGTGCTGGAAAAATGCAAAATGAGTCTGATGAATTTATTTTAAAAGGTGGGGGGGGACTGAAGCAGGACGCAAAACCGAGCAGCTGTGAATAAGATGTGATGGGAGTTCCTGGGCACAAAACAATAACTGTAGAAATAAAATATTCAATAAACAAGTTTACTAGCCAATGGATACTTCCAGAAGAGAGATTGGCACGGGAGAGGGAAATGCAGTCTAGACAGCAAGGGTAAGGGAAATATTGGCACTTTAAAATTTTTTTGTTTAGATATGTAATGACTATTACTATGCCAATACTATTCTAGACTTTTTAAAAAAACCAAAACATAGCTAGGACAACAATCTGGCAGGGTGATGGTGTTTGGGGGCCACAACTGGCACTGCCCAGGTGCTATTTTGGCTCTGTGCTCAGGAGGGGTCTTGTATTTGGTCCTTGGGGGGCCATATATAGTGCCATGGGTCTGCGTGGAGTTGGTTGCAAGCAAGGCAGGTATCTTATCTCCTGTACTATCTCTCAGGTTTTAAATGAATACATGAGACCAACAGGACAGAAGCAGGTGAACATGAGGTAGATGAAAGAATGTGCATGTTTTTCTAAAGGAAAATGGTCAATAAAGATACAACAAATAACAAAAATAAAATAAAATAAGGATTAAAATCACTCTATCACTGTCATCCCATTGTTCATCTATTTGCCGACCCGGGTTCGATTCCTCTGTTCCTCTCAGAGAGCCTGGCAAGCTACCTAGAGTATCCCGCCTGCACGGCAGAGCCTGACAAGCTACCCGTGGCATATTTGATATGCCAAAAACAGTAACAACGAGGATTAAAAGGTATCATTAGATTAATTGGTGTAGATTTCATAAGAAAAAGCTCTAATATGTATCAAAAAATTTCACTTTTAGTCAACAGGAGCAGTTGATTTATCCAATGAAAAGCAGAAAAGGGGGCAAGTAAATTTCTAAGAAAAACTGGATTGAAAAACTAAACTCAGAACTATGTTGACAGTCAGAGACGTATAAGGCCTAAAGAGATAGAGAAACATTTCAAATAGATATATTGTACAAAATGTTAACTCTTACAACAACATTAACTTCTATGTAATAGTTTTTCACATAAGATAAATCAAATTTAAAGAGAAGAAATCATGTGTGCTAAAATATACAATGTTTAAGAAACAGCGTATGGGGAAAGTTATCTATTCTAATAGAAGTCATGCAATAATCTGATTGTGAACAAAGACATGACCTAAAACATGTGATTGAATAAAATAGCAGGGAGCATTAGATGCATCACAAGCTATAGCTGGAGATTACAAAACAAAAGTTCAATCATTGGTAGAGTAGAAAATGTAAGAGATGAAATATTTGATTAATGAAACCAATACTCTGGAATGTATATAACCTTCTACAAGCTCTGTGAGCGCACTTGGAATCTGACAAATAGTGATGCAGAGAATCACACACAAAAAAATCTTAGTATCAAAGCATCAAAAATCATAATAAATTGCATCCCATAATAATCTAACTAAACATATAAGCATTAAAGCACATTTTAAATGATAAAAACACCTAAAAAATGTGGATTTCTTTTTTGGGTTTTTTTGTTTGGGTTTTTTTTTTTTTGGCTTTTTGGGTCACACCCAGCAATGCTCAGGGGTTGCTCCTGGCTCTGCACTCAGGAATTACTCCTGGCTGTCCTCAGGGATTCTGGGAATTGAACCTGAGTCGGCCGCTTGTAAGGCAAATGTCCTACCCACTGTGCTATTGCTCCAGCCCCAAAACACCTCAAAAATGTTTAATTAAAATATCTAGACTATATGGTACATGTATGAGGGAAGGCTTGAGGACTTAATATGCTACTAAACATTATAACTTAAATAGGAAACCACAAAGCAAGATGCACAATTAAAGCAACTCATCTTCAAGTGTATGAGCCACAGTTAACACACTTTTTATTTACACACAATAACTTTTATTTTTTTTGGGGGGGGTTTGGGTCACACCTGGTGATGCTCAGGGGTTACTCCTGGCTCTGCACTCAGGAATTACTCCTGGCGGTGCTCAGGGGACCATATGGGATGCTGGGATTTGAACCCGGGTCGGCTGCGTGCAAGGCAAACGCCCTACCCGCTATGCTATCACTCCAGCCTCCACACAATAACTTTTAAAAAGACTTTTTGGGCCACACCTGGCAGTGCTCAGGGGTGCCATGTGGTGCTATTAGAAAGGCTATTATATACATTGAGACAAGTCTTTCAGAGAGATATCTACATCCTCACGTCCATATTTGCAATAAAGGTATGGGAACATCCAAGCTATGGAAACAACTTAAATGTCCATCAATGCATTAAGGGATTAACAAATGTGGTGGATGTCTTCAGTGGAATATATTCAGTCAAACAGAAATAAACCATGTGATTTCTGAGAACATGGACAAGTGGAGAGCATTATGCTGAGTGGAATAAGTCAAACAGAGACAAATATAGTATAACCTCACTGATATGTGGAATTTGAAAAAGCTGAACTCATAGAAACTAGTTTGATGGTTGGCATTCCCTGGGGCCCCGAGGAACTGAGGAGTTATTGGTCAAAGGGTATATACCTTGAAGTTCAAGATGAATATGCTCTGGAGACTTGGGTACAAGATGGTGACTATAGGGGGCTGGAGCAATGGCACAGCGGGGAGGGCATTTGCCTTGCACGCGGCCAACTCAGGTTTGATTCCCAGCATCCCATACGGTCCCCTGAGCATCGCCAGGGGTAATTCCTGAATGCAAAGCCAGGAGTAACCCCTGAGCATCGCTGGGTGTAACCCAAAAAGCAAAGATGGCGACTATAGTTAATAATGTTGTTTGGTGTTGGATATCAACCCTAAGTGTTTTAGGCTTCACCAGTGAATTGCCTCTTTCCTCCTACCAGAGAAGTTTACTTGCTAACATCCCTATAGTTAAAGTCTATCTTCAACCTTTCCTTTGTGTTGGATATTAACCCTAAGTGCTTTAGGTTCATCAGTGAGTTGCCCCCTTTCTTCCTCCCTCCCAGAGAAGTTTACCATGCCCTTGCTAGCGTCCCTAACTCAGTTAAAGTTTATCTTTAACCTTTCCCTTGTATTTTACCTCTCATTGTCACAGTTCCCCAAGTCAGTCTTGATTACTTGTAAGCCAAAACTTTCTGGTTACTCTGAACTTACATTTGTACTGCTTTGTATTTGAAGAGCTGTGTATTTGTACCTGCTTTTCTATTTCCCCTGTAGCCTTTTAATAACTTACTATAGAGCAATGTTCTTTGGTTAAACGCAGAAAGACCATTGGTGCTATGCTCCTAATATTTTGGAGTTGGCTGACTCTGAAATGTATCTGCTCCTGGGCATAATTACTTGGTCATAATTACTTGACTCAGGCTTCAGTTTCTGTAGTTCCTAATAGCCCAAAAAGGAGGTCCCGCTGTGGGACTGGGATGGACCTGGGGCAAGTGGCAAAGCTACCCCAGCATCGAAATGGAACATTCTAGAAAGCATAAATGCATGGTCTTGATGCAAACTGTTACAACCTAAGAGACAGGATCCCCATGGGGAAGGACAAGCTGAATTGGTCTTAGACTTAGTCTGGGATTTACAGTAAAAGCCTTGCTTCTCTCAGAGCCCAGAGAACTAAGTGTTGGGATCCTTGTCTCTTACTGTGTTTACCCAAACAACTGCAAGTATTGATAACTTATACAACTAGAGGGAAAGATAAAAGCAATGTAGTTGTCCCTGGAAGACAGTGTCTTCTTGAGTTGATCTCCCCAAGAGAATTTCCTTTGCCAAATATTTATCTATGTAAATGACCAATCACACCTGTCCTTACCTCAGCCCCCCTTCAGATGTCCTATAAGTAAGTATGCTAGCAACTCTGCATTAAAGGGCCATGTTCTTTTTTTTTTTTATTAGTGAATCACTGTGAGGTACAGTTACAAACTTATGAACTTTCATGTTTGCATTTCAGTCATACAGTGATCATTTACATCCATCCACCAGTGCCCATTCTAGACTCCACCAATGTTCCCAGTATCCCTCCCACCACCCCCACCACCCCACCCTGCCTCTGCGGCAGGGCATTCCCTTTTGTTATCTCTCCTTTTGGGTGTTGTAGTTTGCAATAGATGTATTGAGTGGCCTTCATGTTCGGTCTATAGTCTACTTTCGGCACGCAGCTTTCAACCCGAGTGGGTTCTCCCAACATCCTCTACTTGGTGTTCCCTTCTCTATCTCAGCTAAATGGGCCATTTCCCCCATCAAGCTGTGGTCCCTGTCTACCTGTCTCTCTATCTCTCTATTGGGCAGCACTGGGGAGGCGGGGAGGAGGCTCTGGGCCACGGAACGCAACATGCATGTACATCACAGCATCAGCAGCCACCGAGATTTACTTTGTGAATTTACAGTTTGATATACTGGAAGTTTGCTAAAAGAGTAAGTCTCAAGTATTCTTACCACAAACATTCTAAAAGTAACTATGTGAGATAATAGGTACGTAATTAAAAAATTTATGTGCTTACAATATGTGCATCTATAAAGACATCATGTTGTACAGCTTAAACCTATACCATGTTACTTGTCAATTATATATATATATATATATATATATTTTTTTTGCTTTTTGGGTCACACCCAGCGATGCTCAGGGGTTACTCCTGGCTTTGCACTCAGGAATTGCTCCTGGCAGTGCTTGGGGGACCATATGGGATGCCGGGGATCGAACCTGGGTCGGCCGCGTGCAAGGCAAACGCCCTACCCGCTGTGCTATCGCTCCGGCCCGTCAATTATATTTTAATAAAACTAAAAAATTATCTTCTCAAAGTATAAAATAAATATACATGTCTATTCTTTTTTTTTTTTTTTTTTGGTTTTTGGGTCACACTCGGCGATGCACAGGGGTCACTCCTGGCTCTGTACTCAGGAATCACCCCTGGCGGTGCTCAGGGGACCATATGGGATGCTGGGATTTGAACCCGGGTCGGCCGTGTGCAAGGCAAACGCCCTACCCGCTGTGCTATCGCTCCAGCCCCTACATGTCTATTCTTATAATTTAATAGATAAGTTGTTAGGGCGCGGATCGAGATCTCCCTATAATGACAGAGACTCCAGAGACTGCAAACAGCAAGCAGGGTTTATTGTAAGACTGGCTAGCCAGGGTCCAGCCGCCTATGCGGACACGCAGGTCCAGCAGGTTGAGCAAAAGACCCCGAGCTTCCCCAAAGGAGATTTTATATAGGCCTTCCCCGGCCGCTACAGCAGAGCCCGCGCATTTCATAGCCAATAGATTTGTAATATTGCAAACTTTCTTAACCAATCCATTTAAAAGGACATCACTCCTTAGCCTGTGGTTTAGAGATCAGTATTCACGCCAATATTCAGGAATGTCCCGGTTCTGGGGGCAGTCCTGGGTCTTGTGATATGGGTCATGTGATATGGGTCTGATTATCTGGTCTGACCACCACCGTTCTTGAGAACTGGGGTGCCTGTATCTGAATTCCTTGCTCAGGGGCAGAAAATCAAGTTATTCTAGAATGCGGGCTCCTGTAAAAAGAGTCTTAAGAAAGCTAAATAGATTCTTGTGTTCTGTCCTGGGCCCGATCCTCACAAAGTAAATGAGAGTGAATAGCAAATTCCCAGTACCGGAGAATTCCAAATAATTTATGTAGAATGTCTATTGGATGAATAAAGATATGCATTGATGCTAGCATATTCTAATGCAATTTTTGTAACACAGAAATACTTAATCATATTCTTGTTTGGTAATTCTGTGCTTTGTGCTAGAAGTGCTGTGTTTTGGTACCTGCTTTTCTATTTCCCCTATAGCTACCCCAGCATCGAAATGGGACCATCTAGAAAGCATGGTCTTGATGCAAGCTGTTATCACTTAAGAGCCAGGACCCCACGGGGAAGGACAAGCTGAATGGGTCTGAGGATTTAGTCTGGGATTTACGGTAAAAGCCTTGCTAGCTCTCAGAGCCCAGAGAACTAAGTGTTGGGATCTTTGTCTCTTCTAGCGTTTACCCAAACAACTGCAAGTATTGATGACATATACAACTAGAGGGAAAGATGAAAGCAATGCTAATGTCCCTCTTGCACAGTGTCTCTCCTTGTCTATTAAGTGTTCCTTACTAAGTTCCTGATTAAGTGTTCCTTAATCAGCCCAAGAGAATCTCCTATGTTTATTTATGTAAATGATCTATGTAAATTTCCAGATGTCTTACCTATGTAAATGATCAAGCCCACCTAGGTCCAATATTCCTCAACTCCCCTCAGATGTCCTATAAGTATGCTAGCAACTCTGCATTGAATGGGCCATTTTCGCCATCAGGCTGTGGTCCCCCCATCTCTCTGTCTCTCTGTCTCTCTGTCTTTCTGCTCTGACTTTCATGAGGCGACTCTGGGCAACCTAATGTCATCATCGAAGCAGCCCTACACCTCCACATTATTTTGTGAACTCACTAAGGACATAACCTAAAGATGGCATTGTAAGGCCAGTTGGATAGAGACATGCCCAAACCCTGTTCAGGCTTCTCCATAAATGTTTAAGATTGCAGCAAGATATAGCGATGTTTTTCTGTGGGAGCTTCCCCAAACACATTTCATATGTAATTTCCCTTGAGAATTAAAGCTGCCATCTACCAATCTGGATGGACCCGCATCTTTGTAGAGCCTCTCGTTTCTCCCTGTGTATGGCAGCCAAATTGCTAAACAATAGAAATTGAACATTTGGGTAGGTGGAGGAGAAGGGGTTGAAGAATGAAGTGGGAAAGAGCTGTTACATAATTAATCTTTGAGCTCAAACATATATTCTTAAGTAGATAGACAGATCATGTAGTCATTCTAATTACTCAATGAGTAATTAGAGATCAAATGATCAAATGAGTCCCTACTCCTGTGCCTGATCTCTGAAAGTCATCAATTTAAGATCTTAATCCAATGGTTCTCTCCAAAATCTGAACATTCCCTACTGGATTTACTTTATGGAAGCTAAGCACAAAATATGTTATTGTTTCCACTGTTCTGTTCCCAAAATGCTCTCGTGAAATCATTAGATTTTGGATTATAAATCATTCTTGGAAGTTTCTGTGCTTTTGGTGTTTTTTTGTACCTGACTTGTTGAATTAGCCAATAATTCATTTACTATAGAAGGTTGTAGCTTCCGTTCTGTATCACCATGTCTGCCCATCTCCCCAGTTACCTGCCCTTTTCTCTATAATGGCATTTACACGCAGCTTTTCATTTGGATTCAATCCACGGTCCTTCCTCCTATTAGCCCCGGAGTATCTCATTGTCAGCCCATGCCTGGTCAATTATCTGATTACCTGCAGTATCAATCAACAAGACATCTCTGATTTAATTTGTAGGCTCCGTGCTCCGAGATGGCATGTGGCATTTTTCTGTTGGAAATTTATTAAGGGGAGAGGATTTATCGCTGTCTCAGAGGACAGCGATAAATTGTTATTGTTGTCTCATTGTGATTGGGTAAACCTGCCCTGTGGTGCCTCCTGCAGTCTGGACTCATCTTGGAAAAGTATTTTGCACTCCAGGGGGACTCAGGGGCCACTCCAGGATCCAAAAAAGAAATTCAGGAGTCACCGAGAGGATCACTTGGACGACGAGACAAGGCGGGTAGTGTGGGTCTTCCATCCAATTTTGGTTAGCTGACTCTGGTGGCTGATGTTAAGAAGGATCACCGTTAAGCCTTGACTGTTTCTCTACAAAAGTGCTTGGCCAGATTCCTTGAAACATATCTGTGTGTGTGTGTGTGTGTGTGTGTGTGTGTGTGTGTGTATGCAGGAGTATTCACGCATGCGGTGGTATAATTAGTTAGGATTGAGTCTTAAGTGAAGCCTTTCGCTGTTTTCCTGTTTTGATCAATTTTGCTTCAGCTCAAGTTTGTAAGAACATCTTTATCTGGTCGTTCAACTTTGATTAAGTTCTGCTACATGGCAGGCCTACATCAGGTAGTGGCTATGTTGGTGAAGCAGGACTCCATAGCTGCTTTGGTTTGGACCACTTGGTTTGGTTACCTGATACAAAGGATATGAATGGAATTCTGGAAAGTTCTTCTGAAGGCTGAGATCTTTGCTACTGCTTGGTTTATAGCTGTAAAAACTGAAAACAAAGTTCTGTCTTCTCACTGGACAAACTCCCCAAACAAACCTAGTATTGAATTTCTCAGGACATGCTTTTACTTGATCTATTTCAACCTGAGCATATGTTTTCAGTTCATAGTTAGATGGGAAATGATTTAAATACTCTTTTCTTAGCAGAAGTTTCAGGGAAAAAAAGCCTAATTCAAGAAAGAAACTACCACACTAGGTTAAATCTCTATTTTCTCGTCACAAACACATGTCTGCATTTACAACATGAGAGAGAGAAGCTCCAAGAGCTGTCAAATTCACTCCTGCCTTCTGACATTGGAAAAGTAACACATTGATCAAGGAACAGTAACTCCCTTTCATCCCTGGGATGGTGGGGTTCTAACAGCAAGAACCCAAAGGAAGCATTTATAGGAAGAGAAGATTGGACTCAACCACCCTGGATTGGTCGAAGCACCCAGCTTGCAGGTAATGTGGGTTACCCTGGGGTCCTACAGTTAGAATTGTAGGGTGCCATTACATATTTCAGATCCACTGATGACAGGATGGTGAACAGCCACACCCATACTGGAAGAGAGTTTCATGTCTGGATTATTTGTGCACACACATAGTTGATGATCCAGAAACTACTCCAGGCCCCCCTAGGTGCTGAAGTTCTTCCTCCCAGTCCCAGCAGCTAGGCAGGGCTTCCCATATCGATGCATGTCTGGGAAAGATGGCCCATCTCCAAAGGAGGATTAGGGGCACCTGAACTTAGCCCACACCCTCTTTCTTCTCAAATCCCGGCTTAAGTCATTTCAGCTTCCTGGGAAGGAAGAGGCTGAAAGTTTAAGAGTCCAGGAGTATGTGAGGGGAAACCCCCCTGGAAGCTCCGAGTGTATCAAAGTCCTTCCATCCTGCAAGTATCTCAGTGCTTTGCTCTTCTCCCCGTCCATAGCTAACTCAGTCCTGTCTTTCTCTGATCATTTTCCTCCATCACTGCCGACTGCTTAACAGGACTCCTGAATCCATGTTGCTGATTGAATAATCTTTATCCGGAGCTCAGTCTCACTTTTTCCAACATAATAATACTCCTATGGATCACTGGTGTTTTGATGATCAAGCCAGCCTTTGCTTGAGACATGTAATTATAGGTTAATTACATTTTGCTAATCTGCTCAAATTTATTTCTTTTTTTGTTTATTTGTTTGGGGGCCACACCTGGTGATGCTCATGACTGACTCCTGGCTTTGCACTCAGAAGTGATTCCTAGTGGGCTCAGGGATGCTGGGGATCAAATTTGTGTCAGTTGATGCAAGGTAGCCTGTACCCACTGTACCATTGCTCCTACCCCTCAGATTCATCCTTTGCTAACATGTACCTTCATTCTAGCCAGTTCAAATGATAAGTTCCTTAGACAAACTCGAATCCTTCTTCCTCCAATCCATCTCCCTCTTTGTCTTCTTCCTTCTTTCCTCTTTGTCTTCAGGCCAGTGCCATTAACCCCTTTCCTATGCTGCACACCACCGTAAGTGACTGCACACCACCTTATCTTACTCAAGGTCCCTGTATTGCCTTTTCGTTTTGCATTGCATTTTGTTTTGTTTTGCATTTTTCATGCAGGAAGGCCTTGACCCTCATTTCTCGACAGCGAATGCTGAGAACTAAGTCTGACACTGCCTCGTCGTACAGAGACTGTGCATTGGACAAGTGAATGATCATCCGTCTCGGCAGATCACCCTGTTTTCATATTCTTAATGAAACGAGCCTCAGGGGTCCCAGTAAAGGAACAGAAGAGCTAATGAAGTGACTGGGGATGATGCCTGAGCTCTTGATCGTCTAGAGTCCTTCCCGGCTATGCCTGTATCTGCCCCCTCTGGGCAGTTAGACCTCCTGCTCTGGAGCTCTGGGAAGGGCTGAGAAGAGAGAAGTGAAGACTAAGTTCCCAAGCTCCTCCTCTCCAGCGACTGATGAAGCCTCTGAGGAGCAGCTCTTCTGTTTCCCTGCCAGAATTTGTTCCACAAACAGGTTGCAGCTAGGGGCTGGAGTGATAGCACAGCGGGTAGGGCATTTGCCTTGCACGCGGCCGACCTAGGTTCGAATCCCAGCATCCCATAGGGTCCCCTGAGCACCGCCAGGAGTGATTCCTGAGTGCAGAGCCAGGAGTAACCCCTGTGCAGCGCCAGGTGTGACCCTCCCCCCCAAAAAAAGGTTGCAGCTAGCTGGAAGGAGGGCAAGTAGCTTCTGGGGTGACTGGACATCCTGCTTCCTTGCAGGGCAGGACCCTGATTGAGACTTGCTCCCTCAGAAGGGGCCCCTGGCCTCAGCACCCATTCCTCACGCCTCTCCTCGATGTCCCCTCCAATGCCCGTGCCTGCGTGCTGGTGCTGTCTTCCTCAATCTAGATCTCCCATAGCTTCCTGAAAGCACATCATGGTTGTTATAAGAGACCCCAGAAGAGACGCCTCCCCTCTCTCCTGGCTGCCCTGAAAGTGGCCGTGTGCAGTTTCAGTGGGATTTTCTGAATGCTCACACGGCAGGCTTCTCCCTCCTTCAATCACCCCAAGTGTCTCCTGTCATTCTCAGTCACCCAACCACTTTCTGAGTGTAAATTTTCTTTGATCTATTTTGCCTTGACTAATGTAATATACAGTGCAAACATACAGTAGCCTTGGATCTCTTACCAATTATATTACATCCGTGTAATTCTTAACAGACTAATTCTAACCCTTAAATACAATCTCTTCTTTTTATCAACATCCTATAAAGCTCTAGAATACACATTATCTCATTTAATCTGCTTCAGATATAAGTTTCCTTGTCTTACTATTATCCTAATTTATAGATTAAAAACCAAACAGAAAATAAAACAACTCAGGTTTAGGGCTAGAGTGACAGTACACAGGTAAAGCTCTTTTCTTTTTTTTTCTTTTTGGATTACACCCAGCGATGCACAGGGGTTACTCCTGGCTCTGCACTCAGGAATTACCCCTGGTGGTGCTCAGGGGACCATATGGGATGCTGGGAATCGAATCCGGGTCGGCCGCATGCAAGGCAAACGCCCTACCTGCTGTGCTATTGCTCCAGCCCCTACAGAGGTAAAGCTCTTGTCTTGCATGCAACTGACCTGGGTTTGACCTATGGCAACATTTAGGGTTCCCTGAGCCCTGGCTCTGAACACACAGCCAAGCATAAGCCTTGAGCACTGCTAGGTATGGTTCATCCCAGCCCCTGAAGAAAGAAAATCAAACAAAAACCAAAAAAAAAAATTAGGCTATGAGAAAATAATAGTTTTGCCTATTATTTGTTTTAAGGGGTCAAAGGGAAATTAAATCAGATACAAACCAAACAGTGATCATTTGCTGAATGCCTCTTATAGGCCAGGCATTGTTCAAAGAACTTGAGATTTGTCAATAAGGAAGCAAAGTCATATGTAAAATTAAGTCACTGTCACTGTCATCCCGTTGCTCATCGATTTGTTCGAGCGGGCACCAGTAACATCTCTCATTGTGAGACTTATTGTTACTGGTTTTTGGCATACTGAATACACCATGGGTAGCTTGCCAGGCTTTGCCGTGTGGGCACAATACTCTCGGTAGCTTGCCGGGCTCTCCGAGAGGGGTGGAGGAATCAAACATGGGTTGGCCCCGTGTAAGGCGAATGCCCTACTGTTGTGCTATCGCTCCATCCCATATAGTTCACTATATTAAAATATTGGTGTTTATATGTTAAAAATGAAGCATGAGGCCAGGGCAATAGTACAGCGGATAGGGCAGCTTGCCTTGCATCTGACAGACCCAGGTGCACCATGGGTAATCGCTGAATGCAGAGCCAGGAGTTAAAGCAAAAAAAAAAAAAAGTGCATTGTTAAGACATTTCCCAGATCCTATGCTAGGCCAAGGCAGCCAACAGTCCTTGGGCAACTGCACTGAGCTTTGGGAGGAGTTGCGGGGAGTGAGATTAATCTGGTCAGACACTCGGAGAGTGGAAGCTGGAGTTTTCATGAGGGTCTTTCTGGATGGCCTCAGCATCAGACAATACTGGAGCAAAAACCTGGACCCCTGAAGGGATGGTGTGCCAGGGCTGGGCACGCGAGCAAAGGGCCAGTCTAGGAACGTGACTGCGTGTCCAGCAGAGGGAAGGAGGCCAGTAAGCCAGAGCAGAGGAAGCCGGGGGGAGAGCTGAGGAGGAGCCCAGGGGTAACAGAGGGAAGATGATCCGGAAAGAGCTCACATCCCAGGCCTCTGGCTCCAAGTGCAGACCAGTTTTTGTTTGCCTGTTTAATGATACGACCCAGAAGAAATCAGAGTCCTGTGCACCAAGAAACAGTTGTTAGAGTTAAATATCAAGATGGAGGCCCAGGCCACCCATGCATCTCCAAGAGAAGCCAGGCTGCTATTTTGATTTTCCTGATTTCCCGTTCCCATTAGGGTTAAGCCGCCCCATCTAGGAAGGAGGCGCCAGGCAGCTCTGGGTGACTTTTAATGAACATGACCTCGTGTCCGCTTGAATTTTACCCTATTGTGAAAAATCAGTTGAACTCTCAAGGGAAATGCAGCAACTGCTCTGAAGGGTCCCTCTTAGCCCTTTGGATATTTGATTAGGCCCTTCTGTCTTCTTCCCTGTGCCTTGCTGGCTGAGCCAATTCCTTCCCACATTGCAGAAGATGAAGGGAAATGGGATGTAGCAGGAATCAGAAACAGAAACATCCATGACCTTCATTTGAATTTCATGTATTCCCAGAAAGTGTTTAGAGACACACAGAAAATACTTGCTTTATAGTAGGGTAACACTGGGTTTGCCACAGGGAACTTAGTTTTCCTTAAAGCAATAGCCTTTCTGTATGGACACAGGAAGACAGTTAATATTATGCTTTGTAACTTGGGAGTTGATTGACTCCAATAATATTTACTCCTGGGCATCTGCTTTCTCAACTCAGTTGCCCTTAGTTCCTAGAACCCCCAAATCAGGGTCCCGACAAGGGAAGGAATGGACCCAGGGCAAGCCGTGAGCTACCCTGGCATAGAAATGGGCCAGGCTAAAGCACCACAATATTCAACTATAAGTTGAGAGCATGGTCATAGGCAAATTCTGTCATGATCCAAAAGTAACGATGACACTAGGACCCTGCTGGGGTAGGAAAACTAAACTGACCTGAGGACTGTGGTCTAGAAAATATAGTGAGATGTGCTCAGGAAGAACCAAACTTTAAGTTTGATATATCTCTTACTGTGCTCATACAGAATGACATTGCTAGAAATATCAGAAGTAAATTTACTATAACTAATTAAGTGGATTACTAGCTGAGGAAAGAAGAAAGCGACATACATTGAATGGGATCCTGCCCTTAAGCGGATCTCCTAGTAATCTGGAGTAATCTCTTTAGATGGGATTTTCTTAATCTCCTGGAGGAGTGGTCTTACCCCTCTTTGCTGATTTGTTAATGTTCAACCCAACTTTGTGCCAATGACCTATGTGATTGTTATATATACTAAGACTGTAAGAGAAGTAAGAGAAACAGAAGCAGAGCACAAAGTGAAAGAGAATCAGGGAGTCATCGGAGCCAGAAGCAGGGGAAAGAAAGAGCACAAATCGAGTGAGAGTCAGAGTCAGAAGTAAGGGTCAGAGTCAGAAGTAAGAGACAGAGTCAGAAGTGAGAGCAAGAAAGGTTCCAGTGACAGAAGCAGAAGGGCTCCGGAGAGAGAGATCGGGAGAAGAGAGATCGGAAAAGACCAGAGGAGAGATGACAGTGACAGAGAGAGGTCAGAAGAGACCAGAAGAGAGACTATAGAGACAGAGCCAGAGATAGAGAGACAGACAGAAGAGAGCACAGCGGCACACACAGAAGCAGAGCACAAGGAGGAGCCATCCTGATCCAGTCAGCAGCTCAAGAGCACCAAACTCGAGCGGCAAGAAATAGAAAGAGAGCACTCCCCGAGAGCCTGCAAACAACACACATATCACCCCCTTCCACGTGCGTGCTTTTGTATTTTTTACACTTTATGATGGTGATAATAATTTGACAGCAAGATTCTCACTCCCAGTGATGGATGCACACAGGACTTTGGTGCAGAGAAATACCTTAATGCACAAGCTCTTGCTGGCAAGGCAAAGGCAAACTCTTTCTTTCTCCAGAGCCGATGCCCAGAGGGAATGGCTGCCTCCCAGCTCCTTCCCTTCACCCCTAGACAGCTCCAGCCAACCATCTGGGCTTTCAGTAACCTGAGCTATCACCCTCAGTGTTAACTTACAAGTTCCTGACCCTTTGAAAGGCCAGGTCCAATGCACAGACTTGAATTACTTTGTTAGAAAGGTGAATTTATAGGAGAAAACACAGGCAGGATGGTCATTTTTTTTTTCAATTTTTTTTTGTTTGGGGGCCACACTCAACAGTGCTCAGGGCTTAATCCTAGCTCTGTGCTCAGGGATCACTCCTGGTGGGCTCAGGGGATCCTAGGGGATGCTGACTATCAAACCTGGGTCAACCACGGGCAAGACAAGCACCCTATCCACTAAACTATCCAGCCCCTCTATCACTGTCATCCCATTGTTCATCGATTTGTTCCAGCGGGCACCAGTAACGTCTCTCATTGAGAGACTTATTGTTACTGTTTTTGGCATATCCAATACGCACAGGTAGCTTGCCAGGCTCTGCCGCGCGGGCGAGATACTCTCGGTAGCTTGCCGGGCTCTCCGAGAGGGACGGAGGAATCGAACTCAGGTCAGCTGCGTGAAAGGCGAATGCCCAACCGCTGTGCTATCGCTCCCCAGCCCCTCTATGTCTTAAAAAAATAAATAATACGGACTTAAACCATTATGTAGCATCAGGTGTACAAATGTGTGTATCAGCGTCATGTTCATGACTAAGGGTCTCCTTGGCTTACCTAGGTTAAATATAGACCCTCTTATGTAAAAGTATCAGCTGACCTTTGGGGGCACAGGGGCTCTGAAGCTGGACAAGACTTCAGGTCCCAGCGCTGTCATTATTAGCTTGAGAACTTAGACACATTTCCAACTTCTTTGGGGTTCTGTTTGTTCATCTTCACTTTGCCAAGATATTCTGAAAATTAAATGGGATAAAGGAAGTCATGTACCTGGCCGAGAGGTAGGTACAGAGCTGGTCAGAGGCTAATAGAGTAGTCCACTTAAGATCAGCTAAGTTACAACGGAGAACTCGAAAAATTTCTTAGTCCTTTTGGACTAAAGAATTGCTGTCTTTTTCTCCTTAAGCCTTCTTTTTTTTCCCTCCTGACCATGAAAATCTAGATGACATCACCACAAAGAGCCTGTGATTATGAGATACAGGGATTGTCTTAATATTATGTCAAAAATCTAATAAAAACCATAAGCCTGACTTCCCTGTAAAAGGGCAAATTTCTCATTTATAATCCAACAAGAGAATTTAGCAGCTGACAGCAAAAAGTCATATTCAAATTCTGTGCATTACAGTCTGTGTTTGCAAACATGCTCTGATTTCAAAAGAGAAGAGAACAGGAAATTCAGCAATTTACACTGATAGAAATTTTAATATACACATGTTAAGTTTTTTTAATGTGCAAAATACTTCAACAGGATGAAAAATATATCCTCTTTCAAAAGAGGATTTCAGCTAACTGATAAGTGTATAAAAGGTGCCCCATTTAATTATGTATTATGGAAAAAAAAACAAATTCAAAAACTTCAACAAAGTAGGGTTTTCTGCCCACTGAGATGGTTGAAACTGGGGCTAGAGCAATAGCACAATGGGGAGGGTGCTTACCTTGCACCTGGATTCCATCCCCAGCATGCCATATGGTCTCCCGAGCACCGTCAGGAGTAATTCCCGACTGCAGAGCTAGGAGTGACCCCTGAGCATTGCCGGGTATGACCCAAAAAGCAAAAAAAGTAAAAAATAAAAATAAATGGTTGAAACTCTGATGAAGGGATGGGTGTTGGAACATTGCATAGCTGAATGTTCATACATTATGAACAACTTTGTAACTGTATATTTCATGGAGGTTCAATAAATAAGTAAATAAAATTTCAAAACAAAACAAATTTTAAAGATGGTTGAAATGGATAAGATAATACCTGGTATTCATAAAGATATGGAAGCACTACAACCTGTAGGTGAATTGCCATGAAAGTTGACTCAACTGTTTTGGAAGACATTTTATACTGAAGCTGAACATTATCCCCCAATTCTTACATTCTTATGAATATGCCTAAGTGAACTGACTACATTTTTGTACAAAAAAGAGGCCCCAAATTATTCTTGATACCCCAAATTGCCAACTGGAGCAATAGCACAGAGGGTAGGGCATTTGCCTTGCACGTGGCCAACCCGGGTTTGATTCCTCCGCCCCTCTCAGAGAGCCCAGCAAGCTATCGAGAGTATCCCCCCTGCATGGCAGGGCCTGGCAAGCTCCCCGTGGCATATTCGATATGCCAAAAACAGTAACAACAAGTCTCACAATGGAGACGTTACTGGTGCCCGCTCCAGCAAATTGATGAACACAGCAGGACAGTGCTACAGTGCTACCCCAAACCGGAAACAATTCTAAAGCTGATGAGCACAGGCTGAGGTGATAGTTCTGCAGGGGGGCCCTTGCCTTGCACATGGCTGACCCAGGTTTTGTCCTCAGCACCCCATATTATTCTCCAAGCACTGCCAGGAGTGACCTCTGAGCACAGAGCCAAAAGTAAGCCCTGAGCACTGCTGGGTGTGGCCCCCAAGCCCAAACAAAATAAAGTTAATGAGCAGAATTTTAAAAATAAATGTTGGTGCATGAGCTCATACTAAAGAGTCAGACTGGAGACGCGCTAGAAGATTCAATAATTACCAACAGAAGCACGTGGCCATGTCCAGGGTAATGAAAATATTCTGTGTCTTGGTGGAGGCTGTGGTTGCGTGAGTCTTTGCAGATGGTTAAAGTTACTGAGCTGTACATTGTATTGAGTTCAGCTTACTTTGTCTAGCTTATATCTCAAGTCATGGAGAAAGAGGGAGAGGAGGGGGTGAGGATCATGAATGGCATGAACTTCCCAGCGAAGAGTCTGGATGGCCACTAGGAATGCACTGAAGATTTCTTTGCATGAGGGCTTGAGAAAGGGCATATTTACATTGGCCTCCTTGTCTTGTACAGTCTACAGAGGCTATAGGATGAGGGTGGTGCTTGGGGAAGAAGATTCCCCCCTCGTGGGGGTGGGGGGAGAGAGAAAGAGAGAGAGAGGGGGAGAGAAAGAGGGAATGGGCAAGTGAGAGGGAGAGAGAAACAGAGAGAGACAGAGAGAGTGAGAGAGAAACAGAGAGAGAAACAGAAACAGAGAGAGAGAAAAACAGAGAGAGAAACAGAGAGAGAGAGAGAGAGAGAGAGAGAGAGAGAGAGAGAGAGAAGTACCTGGGCAGGAAGTGTCCATTGCCAGTTGTATTGGCACCTTTGACCTCTGTCCAGGGCTAGTTGCAGAGAATGAAACAAAATAACACATAAGGATCGTCCAAGCTACATTAAGGACATTAGTAAGCGTGTCAACGTTCAATATCCATGAGAGGGGAGGCTGGAATCTTTCCCACAGCCAATCAGCAGGCACCCCTACAGTCCAGAGTAGTTAGGATGATTTCCCGATCCGTGTTTGCTCCTAATGCAATCTCCGTCCAGAGCACCCTATTTTATTCTATTCTCTTCTAGGCTCATTTTTGCTTGCCCTATAATCTCTTCTGTTCTTTCCCGGGCGCATTTGTGCTGCCCTTTTCTATCCTCAGGTCTATGTTTATATTCCAAGACCTGCCCTGTTTTGCCCAGGGGACTATCCGACCTCGGGGTTGGGTTTTTGTTGGAGAAGGATCTCCCACAGGAAGTCTCTATGATGGAAGAACAGTTTCTTAACCTCAACATTATTGCTACTCTAGACCAGAAAATTATTTGTTGCACAGGGCTGTCTGTGCCTTAGAAAATATTTAATAACCTGCCTGGCTTCTACTTTCTAAACACCAGCATCACTCCTGCCCTCGGGAATCAAAAGTGACTCCAGATATTGTCAAGTTGCTACTTCCTAGGAGGGGTTGGGGCATAACTGTCCTAAACTGTCCTAAGCTGACACCACTGATCTCAAAGCTCACTAATGTCTTTTCTTTTTAACATTAATTTTAAAATTTTTTTTTAATGAATCACCATGGGGTACAGTTACAGACTTACAAATTTTCGTGCTTATGTTTCAGTCTTACAATGGATCGAGTGCCTATCCCTCTACCAGTGCCCGGTCTCCACCACCAATGTTCCCAGTATCCCTCCCACCCCCCTACCTCTTCCCCCCCATCCCCACCCTCAGCCTCTGTGACAGGCACATTTCCTTTTACTCTCTCTCTCCTTTAGGGTTTTATGCTCTGCAATGCAGTATTGAGTGGCCATCATGTTTGGTCTATAGTCTGCTTTAGGCACGCATCTCCCATCCCGAGCAGGCCCTTTAAACACCCTTTACTTGGTGGTCTCTTCCCTATCTGAGCTGTCTTTTCCCCCAGCATGTGAGGCCGGCTTCTAAGCCATGGAGCAAACCTCCTGGTATTTTTCTCTACTATCCTTGGGTGTTAATCTTCCATTCTGTTACTTTATATTCCAAAAATGAGTGCAATCTTTCTATGTCTGTCCCTCTCTTTCTGACTCTCTTCACTTAACATGATACTTTCCATGTTGATCCACTTATATGCAAATTTTATGACTTCATCTTTTCTAACAACTGCATAGTATTCCATTGTGTAGATGTGCCAAAGTTTCTTTAACCAGTCATCTGTTCTGGGACATTCAGGTTTTTTGTAAATTCTGGCTATTGTAAACAGTGCTGCAGTAAACACACAAGTACAGATGTCATTTCTACTATACTTTTTTGCATCCCCAGGATATATTCCCAGAACTGGTATTGCTGGGTCAAATGGGAGTTCAATTTCTAATTTTTTGACAAGCGTCCATACTGTTTTCCAAAAGGGCTGAACCAGTCGGCATTCCCACCAGCAGTGAAGGAGAGTCCTTTTTTCCCACATCCATGCCAACACCCAGTTTGTGTTTTCTTTTGATGTGTGCCAGTCTCTGTGGTGTGGGGTGGTATCTCATAGTTGTTTTGATCTGTATCTCCCTGATGATTAGTGATGAAGAACATTTTTTTCATGTGCCTTTTGGCCATTCAAATTTCTTCTTTGAGAAAATTTCTGTTCATTTCATCACCCCATTTTCTGATGGGGTTGGATGTTTTCTTCTTATAGAGTTCAACCAGTCCCTCGTATATCCTTGATACCAACCCCTTATCAGATGGGTATTGGATGAATATCCTTTCCCATTCTGTAGATTGTCTTTGCATTTTGGTCACTGTTTCTTTTGAAGTACAGAAGCTTCTTAGTTTAAGATAGTCCCATTTGTTTATCTCTGTTTCCACTTGCTTGGTCAGTGGCGTGTCATCTTTGAAGATACCTTTAGCTTCAATGTCGAAAGATCACTAACTTCTAATTAACAGGAAGAACATGCCAGGATCATGAAGAGGAATTTTAATTTATTTATTTACTTGCTTGCTTTTTGGGGTCACACTCGACAATGCTCAGGGGTTACTCCTGGCTCTGCACTCAGGAATTACCCCTGCTGGTGCTCAGGGGACAATAGGGGATGCCGGGGATAAAACTACGCATGCAAGGCAAACGCCCTACTTGCTGTACTATCACTCCAGCCCCACAAAGAGGAATTTTCAAATGAAAGGTTTTCCCAGCTTTCTCCAGGTCTTTCCCAGATGACCCATGACCCAGACTCTCCCTACAGGTGCTCCTTTTTAAATTTTCCTGCAGAAATACAAACTCAATGGTTGGAATAGCAGCAACCATTTTGCAACCATGAAGTCCAAGTCTTCGATCTCCGTCACCCTCATTGGCAGCTTGCAGAGTCCAGTGTTTCCACTCTTAGCCTCGTGTTAGAGACCAGATACTCCCCTGGACTCAGCCTTCACCGCCACTGTGGGACACCGCTAGGGAGAAGCAACTGCCCAGCTGTGAGGACGTGCCCAGGGCCAGAACTGCGCAGTGGCCATGGGGAGGGCAGGGGGGTATGTGGGCACCTGAACCGGGGCAGCAGCAGCAAAGTGGTTCTCAGAGGCCCTGGGAGCCTGGGCAGCTCTGCTTTCCAATCCTTCCTGCTTTTCTAGAACATACTGTGCCCCCTTCTCCCCACATGCCAGATGGGAAGAACGGGCGCAGGCAGGAGCGCTGGTCAGGGCCTGGCCAAGGTGTGGTCATTGCAAGGACCTCAGCTGTCCCTTTCTCAAGGGGAAAAATTGGTTCTTGGGGGTTCTTGTAGCCATAAGCTTGCGTGGCTACATGCCTTGTGGCTGGTGGTGGCTGGCCTGTGTCTTCACTGGAGCAGTGGACTGACCTGGGGAATCACCGTTTTCTGGGCACTTTAGAACAGTGCTCCTGGGGGGAGAGAGGAGAGAGAGAGAGAGAGAGAGAGAGAGAGAGAGAGAGAGAGAGAGAGAGAGAAGGGTGGGAGGGAAGGGGGAGAGAGAGGGAGGGAGGGAGGGAGGGAGGGAGGGAGGGAGGGAGGGAGGGAGGGAGGGAGGGAGGGAGGGAGGGAGGGAGAGGGAGGGAGAGAGACAGAGGGAGGGGGGAGAGAGGGGGAGAGAGACAGAGAGGAAGAGAGAGGGGGAGAGAGACAGGGAGGAAGAGAGAGGGAGAGAGAAGGAGGGAGAGAGAGGGAGAGAGACAGAGGGAGAGAGGAAGAGGGAGAGGGACAGAGAGGGAGGGAGGGAGAGAGAGGGAGGGAGAGAGAGGAGGGAGTGAGGAGTGAGGGTGGGAGGGAGGGGGAGAGATACAGGGAGGGAGTAAGAGAGAGGGAGAGAGGGAGGGAGAGAGGGAGAGGGAGAGGCTGTGTCTCCAAGGAGAGGGAGAGACAGAGGGAGAGGGAGAGGGGGAGAGAGAGGGAGAGAGAGGGGGGAGGAAGAGGGAGAGGGAGAGGGAGAGGGAGAGGGAGAGGGAGAGGGAGAGGGAGAGGGAGAGGGAGAGGGAGAGGGAGAGGGAGAGGGAGAGGGAGAGGGAGAGAGTTAATGACCGAGCCAAGTCAAGTCCTTCCTTCCTTTGCAGACAGGTTGCAGGAGACACCTGTGCCCCCCTGCGCGGTGTCAGCAGCCCTCTGTGACTGCCCTCTGCCACCCTCAGGAGCACCCGAGACGCAGACACGGTGGGCCCTGGGCACCCTCTGGCCTTGCCACTTTGCCCCTTCTCTGTTCTGTTCTCCGGAAAACGCTCAAGACCCAGTTTAAACTGGCTTCAGCGGACCCCGTAAGGACAAACTGACTGACGGAAGATGAGGAGGCGCCGGCTTCCCACCACCAAGGCGCCGCTGAGGTGCTGGCGGGAGTCTCTGGGCGAGGACCCCTCCCGCCTAGCTGCGGGGAAAGAGCCCCAGCACCAAGGACCCTTTTAGCGACGGGGAAAATCTCTCCTCCGGCCACGAGGTGGCGCATGTACATCGACCAGACCAGCATCAGCCCGCGCTTCCCTTTGCGCAAAGGGAGCATTGTTACTGTATCTTTTCTTTGTTTCTTTTTTCTTTTCTTTTTTTTTTTTTTAGTGATGACGGTATTTGTCCACACACCATTTGCTACCGTGTCAATACGAACCATGGTCATAAGTATCCATAGGATAAATTTACAGACGCAATCATGTATCAGGGACCAGGGGATCCGTCCTAAGATTGGAACCTGAAAATAGTTCCCTCCCGCGGTCCCCCTATTGCACGTGGCCCGACCTCCTCACCACTGGAAGATAGAACGTTTAGTCACTGAAATAACTCAGCCTGCAGATGCCTGAACTCCGAGCTGCATCTGTAACTAGTTCTGATCAGGCAAACTGGACCCAGAGATGACTCTGCTTGACCCAGCTGAGGCTGTGTCTCCAAGATCCCAGTCTCGTCTCTGACCCTGTCCTTCCCCTCCCTTTACTTATTAAACACCTGCCTTTGCGTTGAGATTTGCCAGACTGCTGTGAGCACAACCCTTTTTTTAATTGCTGCTTACATGGTGTTTATGAGGTAGGGCATTTGCCTTGCACGCGGCTGACCCGGGTTCAATTCCTCCGTCCCTCTTGGAGAGCCTGGCAAGCTACCGAGAGTATCCCGCCCGCACGGCAGAGCCTGGCAAGCTACCTGTGGTGTATTCGATATGCCAAACACAGTAACAACAAGTCTCACAATGGAGACGTTACTGGTGCCCAATTGAGCAAATCGATGAACAAGGATGACAGTGCTAAGTGCTAGAGTGTTACTCAAAGGATGTGCCAAGCCCCAGATGGTTTCTCATGGGCATTTCTTCACAGGTGGAGGTGTCTCTTGGATGAAGCGCCATACACTCTGGTCTGATTGTATCTTACTCCCTTTGTTTTATTTAAGAGCATGAGCGTTTCATCTGAATTCAGTTTTGCCGTCCCAGGAAGCTGCACGACATAAGTGAGCACTTTTTGTGGTCATTTGAGCAGAGAAAAATGTCTCATTTCCGCTTCAGAGGCAAACATGGCCCACTGGAGAAGCTTTGCTCAGGACATAAGCCAGGTTTACAAGCCTCTGCTCTATGCTAGCCACAAAGGAACCCCAAGGGGCCATTGTCAGACAAGTCACCCACCGACATTAGCCATTTCCGAGCGAGAGTTACAGTAGAGTCAGCCGGTACGTCAAGCTCTCCCATCGGCCCCGACAGGGAAATAAAGCATCACCACACACTCAGCTGCGGATAACTTTCATTTCCTCATTAAGACAGCAAAGACGTCTGTTCTTCCTGTAAGCCAGGTGGGAATTCCCTTCTGAGATGAGTATTTCCTTAGATCAAGTCAATTACTTTGTACTTCAGTTAACACAACTGATGGTGTTGGTTAAACTTCTGAGGTCAAGATGGTGCATAAGCCGTCCTATTGCCCAGCATCATGTGTGGTGCGATAAGTAGTACAGTTAGTGGTACAGATACCTGGACTATCCGATCAGTGATGGTGCTGTCCCTGGACCAATGGGTTATCCAGTCAGTAAAGCAGGCATGTTCTGAGGGAGAGAGACAGGGTCTGCATTTTCCTAAGTGGAGCTATATTTCCCATCTTTTTTTTTTTCTTTTTGGGTCACACCCGGCAATGCACAGGAGTTATTCCTGGTTCATGCACTCAGGAATTACTCCTGGCGGTGCTCAGGGGACTATATGGGATACTGGGAATGAAACCCGAGTTGTCTGCATGCAAGGCAAATGCCCTACCCGCTGTGCTATCGCTCCAGCCCCTCCCATCATTTGTTTTAAGACTGATTTGTGCTCTTGGAGATAATAAAACCACTGGGCTCAGGGCTGGAGCAATAGTACAGTGGGTAGGGCATTTGCCTTGCACGTGGCTGACCCGGGTTCAATCCCCAGCATCCCATATGGTCCCCAAAGCACATCCAGGAGTAATTCCTAAGTGCAGAGTCAGGAGGAACCCCTGAGCATCGCTGGGTGTGACTCAAAAAGTGAAAAACAAAACAAAACAAAACAAAACAACCCACTGGGCTCCTCTGTGGAGTAGAAATAGATGATTTCATTAGTTTAATCATGAACTTAGAAGAAATGTAAAAGCCATTGCATAATATCTCAAAAAATAAAAAAAAATCTTCCAGGACTCTTTAAGTTTAAACTTCAATAAATTTTTATTGTGTTTCAACTTAGCTAACTATGAAAATATAGATCTAGCAGAGGATCAACAGGAACAGAATACACAACTTTGATGCTTATAGAATATTTCACCAAAGATTCTTTTAGAATTGAGAAAACTGATCCGTGGATTGAATCCATCCTGTACCCCCAAAGGATTTTCTGTCAGCAACTGGTGGCCCCAGCGGACTCTTCTATAAAATCTCAGCGTGCGGGAAGCCAGACCATCTCGGTCTGCATCAGCGCACTCCGTGACAACCGTTTCATCTATAAATTCTCTCAGCTGTGTTATTTCTTTGCTTCTCTGAGCAGTTCTATTTGGGTGGGGTGGAGTCGGGCTATTTTCCAGATGAAAGAAATAAGACTCGAACACACTATTGGACTTGGGTTAGTGTGAGGCTGGGTCAGGACACGATCTTTTGGATTCCAAACCCTTCGTCCATTCTCAGAGACCACTGGGCTCATGACTTCCCTCCCTCTTCACGTCTTGGACTTGCTTGACCTCGGGGACTGGCTGATCTGACCCGCCAATAGGACAGTTGCACAAGTCCATCAGCTCTCTACTTGGTGCACACACTTCCAGGCAGTTAAACCTCGGGCAAATGGTAGCATTTTGTCTAAGCCTTTCATTCCCTGGAGCCAGGACCAAGGAGCAAAGTCATTACAAATAGGGCTCTTCAGACTCGGGTTGTTAGTTTGTCAGCACCACCTCTGCTCTTACCACAAACAGAAGACAACCACCTTGGACTCCCAATTCTGTGCACCCATTGGCTCTGCAGCTGACATGCTCAGTTGATCTTCACAGAAACCTGAAGTAAACAGGTGTCACTATGATTCCATTCTATAGATGTAGAAACTGAGGTAAAACATGGGGAAGTAATTCAACCCCAGCTCCACCCACCGGCAGTGGAGAGGAAGGGGTTCAAGTCCAGGTCCATTGACTTCAAAGTCTCTGCATGAAATGCACTTAGCCTAAAATGTGGTACAGCACTGCTTAATGAACATAACATTCACCATTATTCGTATTACTGTCACTAAATGCAAATCTGACCAATTTATGGAGAGTGCCTGTACTTCTCTTACACTCACTGCCAGGAGCACTTAGAATTCACTGATCTGGAAAGTTAAAAACTTGGGGAACCCTCCTGGGGCCTGAACCCTGTCCAACTCGGCCCCAGCCTGACACCGAAGCACACAATCACAGTCATAATTCCTGCCACTACTTCTGAAACTGGGCAAGCAATTAATTCCTATCAAGCTGTTATTAAGTAGTTATTTTTATAACAAAAAATGCTGTCTTATTTTAATTTCTATGCAAATGTAAGGAAGCCAATGCAAGGATAGTTTATTTAAAGATTCCTTGCAGGAATTTGTTTCTCCTTTGGAAGTTCATTTGTCTCGAGAGCTAACAAAACAAGAAAGGTCAACTGCATTCTCCCCGGGAATTCCACCAAACCTCATCCGGACCAGCAACAGAACGCATGCACCTCTGGGGTACTGTTTGGGGTGTCTGTCTCCAGAGTTTGCACAAAGTAAATCCCAGTTCACGATCGAGTGCCTTGGAAGGCTAGGTTGGTGCCTGCAAATGACCATGAGTAGTGCTTGCCAGTATCTGCACAGTGCCTGTGAGTGAGGCTTATTAAAACAAATGGGTAAAAACATACCCAAGCCCGACATTTGGAGGAACAGAACAGCAGAGAAGACAGAATATTATCCTTGTGAGTCCAAAACCAGAACTGGAGCTGAGCTCCACCTGCACAGATTATATGTCCAGGATGAGCCATTTGTTTTGTGAACACCAGTTTCTTTTAGAAAGCAAAGATGGCCAATTATTTCTTTCCATTTTTTGGAGGGGCCCTTCCAAGTGTAGCTCAGGGGCTCAGGGATCAGTCCCTGCAATGCTTGACCAACCAGGCCAATGTGCAATGCAAAGGCCGGAAGGATCTGGCGCTGTCTGAGCCCTTTAAGCTGGGAGTACCTGGCCCACCCCAGAGGTACTTGGGATCTCTAGTGCCACCCCAGTGATGCTAGGAGACCATTTGTTAAAGAGACTTTCCATTTGGAAACACACAACACAAGTCTCAAAAAGCACTTGGCAAACACTACAACTCACTCTGAATTGCTGTATTTTTTTCAGTCTTTATAAAGGGGAGAGTCAGACATTTGTGCTCCTCTGTTCATGGAGGCACTACTCACAATAGCCAGGACCTGGAAACACCCCAAGTACCCACGAACAGATGACTAGATAAAGTACAGTGGAAGATGATTCAGCTGTAAGAAAATGCCACTGACCGCTTTGTGGGTGGAACTAGAAGGCCTTTTGCTGAGGGGCGTGAGTCAGAGGAGAGGCACAGACCCAGAATAATCTCACTCATATGTGGGATATAAAGAAACAGAGGAAGGAAACGACAAACGTACAAAGGCAACAGAATTGCAGAGTTTGCCCACAGGACTGAGCTTCCCTGGCCAGTTGTTGGGGGTGGAGGGGTGGACTCTGACTTTCTAAGTAAAATCAGAAGTAAAGAATGTTGTTCCCAATACAGTTTGTTCCCAGAGAATTTTGCTCTTCATCAAATGTCTCAAATGCAAACTGCAATTGACAGCAGACTGATACACGCCGTGGAAAGGCAGGAGAGAGCAGGCCTGGAACCCTCACTTTAAACATGACGGAGTGATCCCGAACCGTCATCTGAAAAATCAGGTCAACATTCTTAATCATCTCTTGAGGTCCGGGCAGAGACACCAAAAAGAATGTTTGTTCTTCTCCCCACCCAAAAGAACGCTCTGGGTTCCCTGGTAGACCAGCAAGGAAACCTAAACCCGTGGGCCCCGCTGACTGGCAGGAGAAGCAGAAATCTCAGGGAGCACAAGGAGAATCTGGAGCTCACGCCTGCTTCTGCGTGTGGGTGCGGGGAACAGTGTGTGACCTCCTTATAAAGCCCCTCTCTCAAGCCACTCATACCTTAGTCCTCCTGTTCTCTTCTGGGCCCAACACTACATCCATCTGACCCATCTCCTTAATCCCCCAGGCTGCCCCGTTTTTGCTGCTTCTTTGCTTCCTAGTCTCCCGGCAGTGATGCATATCTTGCCTCCAAGGAATGATGGCCAGCAGGGAAATAATACTAATGATGTCATTTGGAACTGAAATTTGTATTCAAAATTACAATATCTATGCTCTGGTAGTGTGTGTGTGTGTGTGTGTGTGTGTGTGTGTGTGTGTGTGTGTGTGTGTGTGTGTGTGTGTGTGTGTGTGTGTAAGGAAAGAATCTGCTCATTCTGAAATAGGATTGGTTTGCATGGAGACAAAAATCCAGCTCTAAAACTGAAGTCAAGCCCCAAATAATGTGCACTGTCAATCAGCAGCTAGCCAAGATTATTGCGTGTCTCCGAGTTGTATTTTCACAGGTGTTTAAGAGGCGCTGACAGTGGAATAGCCTGGGCTTATCCACTTTTAAATAAAGGTTTGTGCTTATCCCCTCTTGCCTTCCTTCCCCCCTTTCTGACAGAAATTCAGTCCCAAAGCCAGTGTGGCTGTGAGCCCCACCATGAAGGGGTGACCCCAGCTCAGAGACTCAGGTGGAGACGCCCCCCCCCCCACAGCAAGGGTGAAGCTATCTGCAGGGAAGGGGATGGGGGACAAGGATGGGCCAAGACAAAGGCCAAGGCCAAGGCCAAGGCCAAGGCAGGGTCTGTCCACCTCCACTCTGCAGCCCCACCAGGCGGGGTTCTTGTTGTGGGACCCGGGACCATTTCACAACCTTTGAACGAGAGACCATGCTGATGTCACTCACTGACACCAAGTCCTTAACTAGGGTGAACCAGGTGGGAATAGACTCTTCTCCGTGTCTCCTGTGGCCGAAGACGAGAGGAACCTGGCCTTGGCATTGAGACTTTCTCTGTAGTAGAAGACAGGGACCCTTCCCCTATCTGCAGCATCTCAGAGATCAGACAGAGGGGGCAAGTCTAGAAGGAGCCAGCTGCGGGGCCATCAGGAGGAGTTGGGGGGAGCTCGGGGGTCAGAGGTCAGCCAACCTCTTATGCCCTCTCTCGTGATGAATATGTGAAGTTCAGCAGCCCAAGTCTGGTTCTGTTCTTTCGCAGGCAGTGAGTCCCTTTCACCTAAGAGCCTGCTTGAGTCCCGCTCTGCCTCAGCTTTTCCCACTGGGTCAATTCACCCCTTATTCTCCTTGCCACACTCCTGAGCTGCAGGTGCTCTTGTGAGTGGCCGGACTGTCCTTCCATGACCCTGCCTGCCCGGGTCACTGGCCTGCCTCCCTTCCAGCCTTTCTTTTTTTCTTTTTTTTTTTTTTTTTGCATTTGGGTCACACCCAACAATGCTCAGGGGTTACTCCTGGCTTTTTTGCACTCAGGAATTACTCCTTGCGGTGCTCAGGGGACCAAATGGGATGCTGGGAATCGAACCCGGGTCAGCCGCATGCAAGGCAAACGCCCTACCCGCTGTGCTATCACTCCAGCACCTTCCAGCCTTTCCCCCTTCTCACATGCTCGCTTTCTTCTCATCAACCTCTCATCAGCTCTGGGTGATTTACTTCTTTCACAGACTCAAATATTGGTGAGTTTTCCGGGGTCCAGTCTGATAGAGTAGAACTGGTGGGGTTTGGGGCAACTTCCTGCTCTAAAATCCCCTTATTTTCACCTCCCACATTTGGTTCAGGGACAGCGGATCCTGTTTTGCTGCTACTTTCTGTTTCTTTTACTAGACTGGACTGCACAGGAACACAGACACACTCACAGAGAGCCACACTCAGATCTACACATAGGACTCACACATGGACACACACACAAACACACATGTAGAGATATACACTTAGGACTCACATATGGACACTCACACATGCTCACACACTCACACAAACATATATACAGAACACACACAGAGGTTCACCCACAGACACATGATCACACCCTCACACAAACACACACAGAACACACACAGAGAAGTCTAAGGTTTGCTCAGGATGGCAGCCAGTGGATGAAATAGTGACATTCCCAGAATCAAAGATCACCCTGCCCCCAGCACGAAAGACAGGACTGATGGCCCCTGGGGAGGAAGCCCCCAGGGTGTATCCCGAGCTCCCCCACGCCCATCCTCTGCAGATAACGGGCCAGGCCAAGCACACAGGTTCCGTTGGTCTTTGTTCCCTTCTCCCCTTTTTCTTCCCAAGACAACTTAAAAGCCCCTTAGTCTCTCCCGGGACATGGCTCACCCCAGCCTCAGCAGAAGTTCACAGAGTTTGTCCAGGAGCCCACCCCAATAAACTTCTATTTTCTTCACTTTTACTTGTCTCTGTCTCTCTGTGTCGGCTGAGGTTAGCTGTCACTGTAACCGTCATCCCATTGCCCATAGATTTGCTCGAGCGGACACCAGTAATGTCTCCATTGTGAGAATTGTTGTTACTGTTTTGGGCATATCAAATACGCCAAGGGTACCTTGCCAGGCTATCCCGTGCAGGCGAGATACTCTCGGTAGCTTGCCAGGTTCTCCGAGACGGGCGGAAGAATTAAACCCGGGTCGGCAGCATACAAGGCAATCTATCAAGATGTACACTCACACACATGATCACACAGCCATACAGATAGAACACACACATAGAAGCTCACACACAGACACACAGTCACACAGACACAGTCACACACATGGAATATACTCTTGCAGAGACACTCACACAGACACACATGCTCATAGAAAGACACACCACACATATGCAGACACATACATAGAATACACATAGACACACATGCTCACAGACATAGTCACACACTGACACAGGAACAAACACACACACATACTCACACAGAGACACACTCACACATATGCAAACATACACATAGTACACACAGAGATACTCATACACACAGAAACACACACAGATTTACATACAGAGACACTCAAACATAGATACACATGCTCATACAGGCATACATACACTCACAAATAGATACAGACTCACACAGACATACACACAGACACACACTCACACATAGATACACACACTCAACAGACACACACATGCAGAGTGATTCCTAAATCTTCCCTCTGGGATGAGCATCACAATTATTTTAATTCATCACTTCTCAGCCCAAAGAGCCACTAGTCAGAGCGAGATGAGTTTTTCCACTCATTTGTATTCTTTGGTGAGGCTCCAGTGCCTTGTTACCAAGACAATTTGCTGTCTGGTCAAAGCAGACTTGCAGACAGTGTGAATTCACTTTCAAAATTAAACAAGTGAGTATGGATTTATCTGAGTGAATCACGCTTTAGAATACTCTTTGCTATGGAGTTTAATGAAGAGTTCACACTTTGTCATCTTCTTTCATGAGAAGCTGCATTTAATCTTGATGAATTGATCCTTTATCAATAGGAAGTGTTCTTTTTCAACAGAGCTATTATCCTATTTCTAAAGTTGGCCTAGGTGCCAGAGAGACAGTACATCACAGGATGCTCGTCTTGCGTACAATTGATCCAGATGTGATCCCTACCACTGTGTGTGGTCCCCTGACTCATCTCAGGAGTGATCCCTGAGTGCAGAGACAGAAGTAAGCCCTGAACTCCCCCCAAAATGATTCTTCTTTTCTTATTTATTTATTTGCTTTTTGGGTCACACCCAATGATGCTCAGGGATTACTCCTGGCTCTGTTCTCAGGAATTACTCTAGCGGTGCTTTTGGGGGGACTACATGGGATGGCCAGATTGAACCTGAGTAGGTCATGTGAAAGGCAAACACTCTAACTTCAGTGCTATCACTCTGGCCTCACAAGTTAAAACAACAATAAAATTGACTTAATTTGATATTTGTATAGCCACACCAACTTCCTATTCTTAGTGTCTGCCTTTATATATATATTTATTAGTTATATATATGTTCGTACACATATGTATGCCAGGGCCACACCCAGAAGTGCTGGGGATAGAATGGAGAATCTTATATACACTCTACCATTTGAGCCACATTCCTTGTGCATAATATAGTTTTCAAACTTTTTAAAACCAATTGCAATGTGTTTCTTGTAAACAGCCTATAATTGGGTCTTTTATCTTTTAATCCATTTGGCAATCTTTGTTTTCCACTGGAACATTTAGTCCGTTTGCATTAATGAAATTATTGATATGGTTGGGCTTGTCTTTCATCTTGGTATTTGCTTTAATCTGACTCTAATTTGCTCATAAAAAGAATTCTAGAAAGTATTCCCTCTTCTTAAGGATCACCGTAAATCACCATATTCATTACCAGGCAGTGGGGGATCTCTGAGACCCTATAATGGAAACTCTGGAGAAAGAATCCCACAGGCATGAAGCAAATCTGTAATTGAAATAAACCTTCCCTGACCAGCTAAACTATGGCACATTCCATCCTTTCAGTATAGGGCTTGTGTGTGGGGGGGAGGGAGGGGGGTGATAGGAGGAGAACAAGAATCCTTCATTAGAGACAACCTCCCACCCGACTCACTTCAAGTCAAATCAGGATGAGAGGCAAGTACCTAACTCCATAGGCCTGTCCCTTGCTCCATCCTTTTCAGAAAGGAAGCCTTCGTCTCCCTTAACCAGCTGCTGTGAGCACTCCTGTTTTTGCTTGCCCTAGCCTACGTTTTAGACTTCTGGTGAATTCCTGGACTTTTCTGATACAATTATCCAACATAAAATTCTGTCCCAGAGTTTAGGCTCACCTGGAGGCTAAAATAATGGGCAATACCTAAGGCAAATGGCCAGGTAAGGATCTTTTTGATCCTTGCATGATCTCTGTAAGTTTCTTCTTCACCACAAGAAATGTAAATAGCCCACTTTTCATTTAAAAGGGCCTACACACAAAATACCCTTATTTTAACTTCCTGCATTCTCTCTAATAAAAAAAGACCCATTTTTCTATACAAGTCCCATAAAATGAGCCATAGTCCTACACTAAGTTCCTCCCAGTAGGAGGAGTTCCTTCTCCTTTCATCCTACTGTCCAATTAACTTTCTACTTTCCAGCTCTGAGTCAGGGCATCTTGAGTACTCACTATTTTCATTCTTGAAAACCTGGGACTTTTAGAGCAACACAGAGACCCCCATCACCACTCCTGCAACAGTTTCCTACAACTTCAGACATAAAACTTAATATAGTCTACATCTCTTACACAGACAGGTTGCAAAAATGTGACTCTGCTGTCGGGCCCCTGACCCAGGCTTTTGGAAATCCTCACCTAAAGGGTCCCACCTCTTTTGGGGGGTTCATTCCCAGTTCTGTGCTGGGGGGGTGTTCCTGATGGTGCTTGGGACCACGTGGTTCATACTGGGGTTGGCCATGTGCAAAGAAAAGTACTTTAACCCCTACATTATTCCTCATTATCTCTCGTCCCTATCACCCCCACCACCAACAATAACTTTTTTGGTTTCAGACAAATGCATCTGACATGTGGGCAGTATTTGAACACGTGCCCTTGTCTCCAGCCTTCTCAGGCATTAACCAGACTAAGTATGGACTGGTGTCTCTCGCATCCATCTGATTTTGACCCAGCCTTATCTTTGTGCCAGAGGGTCCACTTGCTTCCTACAGCCTGGAGCATGGTAAGCTGATGGACCAGCCCTTCCACAGACTGTGGGTTGCCAGCATTTTGCCCCTGATGGTAGTGATATAGGCTGGAGTGATAGCATAGTGGGTAGGGAGTTTGCCTTGCACACAGCCGACCTGGGTTTGATTCCTCTGTCCCTCTCGGAGAGCCTGGCAAGCTACCAAGAGTATCCCGCCCGCATAGCAGAGCCTGGCAAGCTACCCATGGCGTATTCAATATGCCAAGAACAGTAACACCAAGTCTCACGATGGAGATGTTACTGGTGCCCGCTCCAGAAAATTGAAGACCAACAGTGCTACAGTGGTAGTGATATAGGCAGGTTGATGGGGAAAGGCCCTTGGCAATGAAACAGATCAGCAAAACTTCTGGGAGAAAAATCCCAAGGCAGATCCACTTTGTGGATACGGATAAGACCTTGAGTGGCAGATCCTAAGGAGATTGGATCCCTCCCCATGAAGGAAATTCCTCAAATACTCTCAGACCTCTTCCTTAATCTGATTAATTACAGTGATTCAGCCCAAAGAAGACCATCACCACTCCCAAACTCCCTGGTAACCTCCCTAGCAACGGACTTTGACCTAGGTAACCCCATGTGGTGGAAAGGTTGGAGAAACCCTATAAGGGCCACCTTGAACAAAGGAAGGACGTGCATATGCTGCCCGAGCCATGTGCTTCTTGTGTCCACACAGGTGCACATGTGGCACCTGAGTACACCTGTCGCCCCCATCTCCCCTCTTGAGATGTGTACGTTCATGCTTTCGTGTCTAATGTTAGGATGTGTGCAGAGGCTCTCTCCGCCCTTGAGAAGCCCGCGTTACTCTTGGGCGCGTTACTCTCTCTTTCACTTTCTCTCCCTCCTTAAAACCCTCCAAATAAAATCTGTTTACTTCACTGCTTGTCAACTCCTGAAATTCTTTTCTGCAAGTGAGACAAGAACCCAGTAACCCTGGGTCTGGGTGGCGGAGGCGGATGGGGAGAAAGTGACCGTCTTTCTCCTCCCCGCTTCACATAAGTCACCTGTGAGGCCCATGGACATCAGTAGGAGGCTTTGGAGGGATGGACTCCATCTGCAATATGAGCTGGTCTGTCCACACAGAAACGAGTAGGGCTCCTCTGGGCTCTAAACTACGCCAAAGAAAGACTTGTAAGCAGACATGCCGTTCTGATGGACAGGTTGAGCATCTATCATTTGAAAGCTGCAAATGAAGCCGGGTGGGCATCCCAGAAAAGCTGTTCCAAGTGTGCTGATGATTTGGGGAGTATGTGAAGTCTGGGGGAGCCCAGAAACCTGGCCTGGATGGGACTCTTGGCCCTCATCCTAAGTGCCGGGGTGCCTTAGGGTTTGCCAAAGGCAGGAGATGATGGTTCCACTTGTTGACGATGAAGTTGGGCAAAGGTGCAGGTCCTGCCTCTCCCCACAGCACGGGAAGAAAGAGGAGGCTGGGATGAGCTGCAGGGCATGCGTGTGGTCTAGAAAGTTTGTGACAAAAATCTCCAAGGTTGCTTTGGGGATCAGAGCACATTTTCAGCCTTCGGCATTCGGGAAATATTCTTCACAGAGAATAGAGTTGTCCCAGTATGGAGTGAAGGTCCCTCTCCCCCTTCTCAGCAAAGGGGCTGCGAGGAGGGTCGGAATAACCACAATCGAGGCGGTTCCTGGCTCAGGCCTGACAGTGAGCCCCCGCGGGTCTTCAGTGGACAGATCTCAGCTTGACACGGACTCCTCGGAGGCATCCAGACGCAGGGTGAAAGGAAATCGATGCCAAGAGCTCTGCAGGGCGCTAAACCGGAACAGCGCGTGAACTGTTTCTTCTCCCTACTTTCAACCCGGCTCGAAGGAGGACGGGCCTGCTGCTTCTTGGGGAAATGCAAGACTCGTGCACTCACTCTTGTCCATGCGGCTGCCTTCGGGCAGGGCAGGCGCGTCCACACTGGTCTAGAGCACCAAGGGCCCGGCAACTTGGGGAGGGCACCTCCCCGCAATGCTCACTCATGCTCAGAAGGCCCCGTTGCTTGGCAGGGAGCATGTGGGAACGCTCCAGCCTTTGCCACGTGACGTGGGGAGCTGGACCTGACTGGGGCCGAGAGCGGAAGAATGAACCAGCAAAGCAGGGCTCCCAGGGGCGCTGACTCTCTGTGAAGAGTCACAGAGAGCAAAGGGACCTGGAAGGCAATGACCTGGGCCTCTTTCTGGCTTTGGATGGACAAACAGCATTCAAACGAGGGACCTGACTTCCCCAACTCTCTCTTCAGTGTTTATAGCTGAAAGGGCATTCCAGGGCAGGAGCTGGGCTTCCCCACAAGTCTTTTGATTTGTTTGGGTTTTCTGTTTGGGGCCATCCCCGTGGTGCTCGGAGCTTATTCCTGGTTCTGTACTCATGAATTACCACTGGCAGGGCTCAGGGGACCAGATGGGATGCTGCGGATTGAACCTGGGCCAGCCGCATGCAAGGCAAGCACCTGACCCTCTGTACTACAGCACCAGCACACGTGGCTTTGGGGGCCCTTGGGTGTGGCCGAGAGCAGCAGCGGTTGCCTTGGGCACACGCTGAACAACCAGGGAGGGCATTGGTGTGATCTCACTGCCGGGGCAGAGTGAACCCCACGGAGCACAGTGCTGCCTGACTTGCGCGTACTTTGGCAAGGCAGCTGACTCAGTGCATCCTGGGTGTGGAGTGAGCTGATGCCCACGCCGCCCACGTGCCACCTGGCCTGCAGCATCAGAGATGGAGATCAACCCACCGGCAGCGTCAGAGGCCCCCAGGACCTGAGGGCGAGCCAGGCTGACTGCAGCTAGAGAGACTCTTGACGTCTTCTTTCCACCAGCAGAAGTAGCGGTTCCAAAGGAAGGGCCTGATTGGATCTAGGGACAGTCGCCCTGCAGGGAATGAAGATGCCTGACCCTCTGCAGCCTGGGGCATCCTCCCCTCAAAAGGCGTGTGCAAAGGGCCAGAGAGAGTTCAGTGGGGAGGGTGCTTGCCTTGCACAAGGCTGCCCTAGGCTCCAGCTCAGGACCCCATATGTTCCCCGAAGCACCGCCAGGAGTGATCCCTGAGTGCAGAGCCAGGAATCAGCCCTGAGCACCCCTGGGGGTAACACCGCACTAGAGTCAGTTTCCCAAGGCAGTTTTCTCTACGTGCATGTTCGTTCTGTTCCTTTCTATTCTCTTGGCTCATATTTAGAAATAAATATAAATGTGTCAAAGAGGCAAAAAGAAAAAATCTGTTGCTTTGCTACCCACAGAAAGCTCAAGGAAGTCCCTGTTTTTTTGTCACATCCTCCCAGGGTTAAACGCTCTTCCTTAGCTTTGATTTCATTACTGGTGTTTTGGTAGTTACAACAGTGTTAAGATTGATAGCATGGATGCACAACATCACTGTACTCCTTCCCCACCAAAGGGTCCAGGACTCTCTGCTTGCCTTGCATGTGGTTGCATGATCCAGGTTCCATCCTAGAAGCTCATATGGTCCTTTATGCCCCACCAGGAGTGATCCATGAGCACAGAATCAAGAGTAAGCCCTGAGCAGAGCCAGGTAGCGCGCCCCCCCCCCCCCCACCAATACAATCAAATTCAACAATGACTTCATCTTTCAGTTTGGATTCTCATGTCATAGTTACTCTGTTTCTGGCTCATCTGGGGGGCAGGGAACCCAGGGAGGAGGCAGCCATGGGGGGGGTTATCACACCCACTGACAGGTTCTGTCCCCTCTCCTGCTGTGACAATCCCTGCTGGACCTGCAGCAACTGTCACGGTGGCCGCATGCTTTGACATGTGGGAATGACAGGAAGATATTTTCTCCGAAGCAAGCGGCGTATTTCTTCTTTTTTTTTTTTTTTAATCCCATCCCCCCCACCCCACCCCGCCTCTGAGGCAGGGCATTCCATGTTGTTCTCTCTCTTCTTATGGGTGTTGTGGTTTGCAACAGGGGCATTGAGTGGCCATCCTCTTCAGTGGCCATCCTCTTCAGTCTCTAGTCTACTTTCAGCACGTATCTCCCTTCCTGCGCGGGCTCTCCGATCACTTTTTTTTTAAATTTTTTATTCTTATATAGAATCACCATGTGGAAAGTTACAAAGCTTTCAGGTTTAAGTCTCAGTTATACAATGCTCGAACACCCATCCCTTCACCAGTGCACATATTCCACCACCAAGAATCACAGTATACCTCCCCCTCCCCCCCACCTCTCCAGCCCCCCACCCCGCATGTGTAACTGGTAAATCTCACTTTACTTTGATTACATTCAATATTTCAACAAAAAAGTCACTATTATTGATTTGGAATTTCTCCCCCCTAAAGTTGACCTGCTGAAAGAAAGCATTTGATAACTTGTTTTCCATTGCTGAGAATGAAGAGATATGAGGTCTAGAGGCTGCACTAGCAGCAAGCGGCGTATTTCACCGATGAGGAGGTGCCTGACTCCACGAACCCTGAGTCTATCCTCTGGATTCAGGCTCAGCTGGTTCAAAGAGCAGCAGCTCACTGAGTATTGGTCTGGGAAGTCTCAGGGACAAGCCTCCAGCCCTCTTCCAGGAGTCAACAAGAGTCAACTCATATTGAACTCGTGGGGCTTGAAACAGGATGGTGGGGGGGGGAGCTGGGGGGCAAATGCAATGGAAGAGGCAAGAGGAGAGAGAGATTCGGTGTAACGTGGCGGGTGAGGTTTGCAAGCATCTGATGGAACAAGACAACAGTGGGTTCCTCGGCCAAGTGGAAGAGCGGAAGCCGTGGAGACAGAGAGATACTGAAGCTACAAGACAGCGGGTATTCCCAGAAGAGAGGGAGAAAAAGTGATCTAGAGACCCATTCTTATGTTCTCTCTTGTCTCAGAGGTTCCTGGCTGAGGGTGGACCAGCGTGAGAGGGGACAAACAGAAACTTTCTGGAACGATAGACAATTTCTGTCTCTTTTTTTGGGTTTGTGGTGACACAAATTTATGCAACTGTCAAAACCCATTGAACCAAATGCAGTTGGTATATTTTTTGTTGTGTGTCTCAAGTAACAAAATCTCAATTAACTTCTTAGAGGAATCATAAGATTATTTATTAGGAGTCCCATTGATAAGATGTCTGCACGGCTTAGGGGCAGTCGAAATGGTCATTTTTTGGTTTTTGGGTCACACCCGACGATGCACAGGGGTTATTCCTGGCTCTTCACTCAGGAATTACCCCTGGCGGTGCTCAGGGGACCATATGGGATGCTGGGATTAGAACCCGGGTCGGCCGCGTGTAAGGCAAACGCCCTACCCGCTGTGCTATCGCTCCAGCCCCAAAATGGTCATGTTTCTAAGTAGGAATGATATGACATCTCTATTTCCCAAGTATGATTCGAATATAGTGCCATTAGCCACTAGAAGGTCACACCCAATAATGACTCTCACTGGTGTAAATTAGATGGAAGCAGTTGGCGCAGACACTGGATAGAATCAATGTGAACTCAGCATTTGTGATCAATAATACTGATTAGAATGGGAGCAGACATTATTCATCTTTTCTATAAGCAGGGTCTTCGATGAGTGCTATTTCATCCTCATTATGTACCTTACATGACACAACATTTTTGTCTTGGTTTTCCCCACACGGGGCCCCGAACTGGAACTGCCTGTATAGATTTGCCTGAGGAAAAGAACAGATGGAGAGTTCAATCTTGGTCCAGCGCCCGTGTCTATCCACGATGCAACATGAAATCAAAAGCTCCTGAAATTTAATTTTAAACATAACGGAGCTGGGAAGGGATCCGTGATATTAAAAGAAACCAAGTGGGTAATATTTGAGTACCTTGTAATGGGTTGAACCAAAACATCTGTTGGATGAGCTCCCAAACCTACTGGACCAGTCTACATGGGAGAGAGACGGTATGTCCTCACCCAGGGACTTGCCTCCAGTGGGTGAAGATATAAATATTCAATCGAGGCAGGTTTCCTCTGTCAAAAAACAAGAAAAATCTTTCCAAGGATTTCTGTGTTCAGATCTGTGGCTCATGAAATGTGGCTGGCAAAAGCAGTGGTCTCATGGAAGGTACAGGAAACCTGGCTGCAAGAGGCAAGGAAAGCAGGGGCCAGACTCAGAAGAAATCGGGGGTTGCTCGTGGGCAGGGAGGAGCCTGGGTGGTGGCAAGACGTCCTCCTCAAGACCGTGGTCCTGAGTGTTGGCACTGCCCTGCAGGCATCCAGCTTTGCTGGTCCTGGCATCACTCAGTTCCCGATGAGAGGCTGGAAAAGGAGCCAGAGGTCCATGTTTTAGAAGAGGAGGCTGTTCTGGACCTAGACAGACAGACTGCCAAGCCAAAGAGAAAGCCAGTGTGGAGTGGAAGTCCTGCCCACCAAGTCCATGGTAGGAATAATAATGCCGTGTGACAGAAAACTGTGTCCCACGGCAACACTCACCTGATCTGCGGATGCACCAGGGGTGTGTATGTGCAGATGGCGTGGGCAAGTCATGAAGGTGGGACCAAGGGGCCTGGCCCCTTCTCTTGAGGTGGTGACCAAGAGTGGTCAGGTCTGTCCTGTGTACTGCCCCAAATGCAGTTTGAGTCCCATGGAGGCAAAATGAATTTTATTGAGGACAATTGATTTCAAGGAAGGTAGCAGGAAATGCACTATGGTGTTTGTCCCAACACGGTCGGGGAACAGACTATAGCAGTGTTGCACGGAAGGCCAACCTAAAATAGAGTTCAGTTGTTACTCATTGTTCAGTCACAGAACTGAAGACTGATTCCAAACACGTATGCAGCAAGCACACTATGTAGAACAAAACAGTGAACAGTGCGGGCACCATCCCCGCCCTCTTGGAACATCCCATTTATAAATGGGAACAATGAAGGCCATACATTACAAAAGTTCATAAAGACAAGTAAAACAATCCCACAGCTGATGTTGATGTGAAAACAATAAATTTCAGTGTATAACCATTAAGGACAGATATCTAGAAGCTGTCTTCTTCCCAAGACTCTTCCCAAGGCTGGGAATTTTAGCCCGTTCAGGCCCAGGAAAGAGGAGGAGTACTCAATACAGATCAGTTGTCTCTCCACCTTGGCTAGCTTGAAGTGCTCACATTGTTTACTGTGATAAACTATATCTCTAGCCCTCCATCCTTAATCCCACTGAACTCAATACAGTTGTATTAATGCTTCTGAAATTAAGATATTGAGAGAACAAAGCTGTTAAGTGATTTCAATGTAGTTTGTTATTTAGACAGATGGAATAAAACAGAGGGCAGGAAGTTGTATCTGTATAGGTGTGTGTGTGTGTGTGTGTGTGTGTGTGAGGTAGTTGTTGTTTGTTGTTTGGGGGGGGAGGAGCAGGGAATGGCGCTGCAGAATGTCCAGGCAAGGGAAGCTGGAGATGTGAAGAATATTAGTTCATTTTCTAGAACCTCTGAGAAGGTCCAGCTGAGAGTCCCTTCTGTCCTTCACATTCAATACTTATTGCTTAGAACCAGGGACCATCAGAAGGAGGATAAAATTCTTTGGTCAATTGCCAAATTGGTTAATCTATCTGGACAAAACTTTTACAGATCCTGGGACCTCGGTATACATAGCAAGACAGACATCTGTATAATGGGCTTATCTCAAGGGAAGTTTCCTTGGGACGAAGAGCAGAGACAGAGTGACTCCCAGGACTCTTGCTGCTGGAACTTTTCACATTGGGGCTGGCTTTCTGGATATCAGGTTCCCAGCTGCTGCTCACTCTGCCTATCTCCTCCGTCTACCTTAACTCTGTGTTCCCACCAGGGAACTGCTTAGTGGTTGGAGAAATGTATCCTGGAACCTCCATCCCCAGGGGGACAGAAGAAGGAGGAACAAGGACAACATGGGATGCAAACAGTAAAGTTCAGGTCTATGATCTGAGCCTGAGCCTGAGAAGGAGCGATCCCCAGGCCCCTGCCAAAATCCTACTCCCATGACCTTAACACAAGGATGTACTTATCTGGGCAAAAGGAGGCGTATTCAAGTCAGAACACACTTCATGAACCCAGAAAAATGCATGAACATAGCATTGGAATGCCCCAGGGACAGCGGCTGGGTGTCCCACGTTTGAATGTACGAATTAGAGCCTTCCGGGCAGACTCTCAGGCAAACGAAGAACCCAGTCAGCATTCCTAGAACTGATTCCTTGGGTGAACAACCATGTTTTTCTGAGCAACAGAAAGTCTCTAATTTGAATAAAACAATAAGAACTATAAAAATGAAAGCAAGCAGAGACAAAACAGAAACCAGAGAAGTTTGTGTTTGTTTGGGGATTCCGTTCCCAGCGGTGCTCAGGGCTTACTCTTGGTTCAGGGTCTGAGCTCAGGGATCACTCCTAGTCATACTCAGGCGGCCATATGCAGAGCTGGGGATGGAACCCAGAGTAATCACAGCAAGGCAAGTGTCTAACACACTGTAATATGTCTACAGCCTCTTAAACAACAGGATGTTTAAAATGGTTATTACTTTACTATGCTCAGGCAGATGAAGTTATTCTATCTATAAAACAGGAATAAAGTGCATTACAATGGGAATAAATTAGAAAATAAGGGGCTGGAGTGATAGCACAGCGGG